>NC_057402.1:10350648-10691141 GCF_019320065.1 Cervus canadensis
AGGCAGATGATGGCTGGATCTGTGAACATCTCCAGGCTTCCTCTCTCATCTGTCTGGCAGGAGATGTTGACTGTGGGCTGGGGTCTCAAGGGCTTGGAGAAGAGACTTCTTGGTGCAGAAGGAAGGCTGTCAAGGTTATGTTATAACAAAAGCATGTGAGACACGAGAGTCTGTTAGACCATCTTGGGAAATACAGTCTGCCACATAGTGGACAGCAAGGACAGCAAGTGGATAGCAAGTGCTCCATAAATGTTAGGTACTCTTACTACTGTTATTATTTTATGAAGACAACCTTCATTTGGAAGAGCAGTGTATGAAAGAGAGGAGGGTAGAGCAATGGGGTGGGGGGTGAGGGTAATACAGAAGCCCCTGCATCTGCCCAAGCTTTGAGAGACCTTTTCCAAGGTCTCTGCCTTACTCAGTAGAAAGACACTGGGTTGCACCCATCAGAACGCTTGGTTATAAGCAGCAGAACTCCTTGAGTAAGTTTGAAGCAAAAAGGAGGCTGTAAAAGGACAATGGAAACCCTCCACGGCTCCAGGAAAGCCTGGAGTGCAGGCTTGGAGGCTCACGAGCAGAAGCAATGGCTCCATTCCAGTAGAGAAGCCCGTGCCACTGCCGCTGAACAGACAGGAAGCTTGTGCTGCCGATGTGGGGCGCTGTGTCTCACCACCCTCAGTAGGATGGAGTCTGCAAGGCCAGCCTACAAGGCGTCCCTCTGATTCCATCAAGTCTCCCATGGCTGTGTCTGATTGGTGGATTCAAGGTCACATGGCTGTGCCCTAGCTGCAAGGGAGGCTGGGAAGAAGCATTGCCAGGTTCTGCCTTGGGAAACCTGGGCTTTCCTGGTGGCTCAGCCATGAAGAGTCTATCTGCAATGTAGGAGATGGAGATTCAATTCCTGGTGGCTCAGCCGTAAAGAATCCACCTACAATGCAGGTGGATCCCTGGGTCAGGAAGATCCCCTGGGTCAGGAAGATGCCCTGGAGGAGGGCATGGCAACCCACTCCAGTATTCTTGCCTGGAAAATCCCATGGACGGAGGAGCCTGGTGGGCTACAGTTCAAAGGGTAGCAAAGAGTCAGACCTGACTGACGCGGCTGAGCATGCATGCACCTTGGGAAGGCTAGGACTTTTAAGAGGGTGACTCTTCAGTACAGGAAGAGAGCTCAGAGGTCCTGGGAGGGTAAGGAGCAGCACACATGCCTGCCATCTCCACACCAGCCCCTTTCCAGTCCCGTGAACCCTCTCACACTCTGCTGCCCTGCTGCCTCTCGTGGCTCCTCCTCGTCCTTGATCCCTGGTCATTTTTGACCCAGCTCCCCTGCACCAAGCTTCTTCTGCCTCCTCTCCTGCCCCTCCATTGTGGTGTGTGGTACCCATGCACACCTCCATCTCAGCATCCACAGAAGCCAATTGCTCTCATTCATTTTCCTGTCCGTCTTTTCCTTGGACCGAGTCTCTGAGGCTGTGGCCCTCCTTTCTATCTCTGACTCCCACATGTGGAGCTGGCATGAAGTCGACACCCCTGGTACGTGTGCGAGGAGATGGAATGAATGACAAAGTCCGCATCACTGAGGTTCATGCTGCCCTCTGCAGAGGCATCTGGAAGCCCTTACTTGGTCTGAGGTTTCTAAGTGAACCCACCTTCACCAGGCTGCTTTTCTTTCCATTCCCCCAAGAAAAGAGAATTCTAGGAGGTCTTCCCCCACCTAGATAAGACTTGAGACTAAAACCAAAGTTAAAATACGCCAACAGGAAGCGGGGCTGTTTCCCAGCTGAGTGATGCCTCTTGAGTGTGTGGTGACCCTGCCTTCCCAGCTAAACATTTCCCTCCCAGAGTCAGGGGGTGGGTGACAGGTTCAGCCTCATCTGGTTTCCTCTTGATTTATCCTGACCTCCCCGGGAGGAAGGCCGTGCCGTTTGCGGGGACTGGGAGTTAATCCAGCACTAAGTGAGTAATTAAAAGTGAGGCCTTGGATATTTGCGTAATGAGCTGAGAGTGCTTCCCACTGAGCTGTCAGGCAGTTTCTCCAATCAACGTTGTCTTCACTTTTAATGGCAAGTGACAGTGTTTATATAAAAGGAAGGAGAAGAAGGCACCTGGGTCTCCCCCAGCCCGACCTGTCTGCCCTTCCTTCCCCTCTGTGATTCCATCTCCCTCAAGCCTCACTGCGGGGCTGGGCCACGGAACTTGGGTCTATGGTGGCAAACACTTATGGGGTGGTTCCAGAAGCCAGTATATGGCATTCCATTAGGCTTCAGTTGGTAAAGAATCTGCCTGCAATGCAGGAGACCCCGGTTTGATTCCTGGGTTGGGAAGATCCACTGGAGGAGTGATAGGCTACCCACTCCAGTATTCTGGGGCTTCCTAGTGGCTCAGCTGGTAAAGAATCTGCCTGCAATGAGGGAGACCTGGGTTTGATCCCTGGGTTGGGAAGATCCCCTGGAGAGGGGAAGGGCTACCCACTCCAGTATTCTGGCCTGGAGAATTCCATGGACTGTATAGTCCATGGGGTCACAAAGAGTCAGACACGACTGAGCGACTTTCAGTTTCACTTTCATTATATTCTGTAATAACCTAAATGGGAAAAGAATTTGAAAAAGGATACATGCATATGTATAACTGAATCACTTGGCCATACACCTGAAACTGACACAGCATTGTAAGTCAACCATGCTCCGATATCAAACAGAAATTAAAAAAAGCAAAAGGTCTTTATCAAATACAGTATACTAATGCATATATATGGAATTTAGAAAGATGGTAACGATAACCCTATATGCAAAACAGAAAAAGAGACACAGATGTACAGAACAGACTTTTGGACTCTGTGGGAGAGGCAAGGGTGGGATGTTTTGAGAGAACAGCATCGAAACACATATATTATCAAGGGTGAAACAGATCGCCAGCCCAGGTTGGATGCATGAGACAAGTGCTCGGGGCTGGTGCACTGGGAAGACCCAGAGGGATGGGGTGGAGAGGGAGGTGGGAGGGGGGGTCGGGATGGGGAATACATGTAAATCCATGGCTGATTCATGTCAATGTATGGCAAAAACCACTACAATATTGTAAAGTAATTAGCCTCCAACTAATAAAAATAAATAGGAAAAAAAAAAAAGCAAAAGGACACTGATGAATCCCCAGTCTGACGAGGGGGACACCTGGTCCCTGATTCATAGGTGAGAAGACAGGAGCCCTGAGAGGTTTAGTACTGATGCCCCTTGGCCTCACCTGAGTGTTGGGGTCCGATGGCAGGTGCGTGGCAGAGCCGGTTCTGTCTGCCCTCTTATCCAGGGCATCACAGCCTGCTGCTGCCTAGAGGGGGCTCAGCCTGCATCCCGTGGTCCCGCCCTGATGTGCAGTGTGTTTTGAAGGCATCTCAGCAGAGAAGAGAGACTGGAGAACCATGTGTCGTCTTGACAGTGATGGTCCCACCCCAGGAAGGGGCAAGAAACACAAAGGTGCTGAGAGGTGTTTTCTCACCCGAGGAGGACCTGAACCCACCCTGCCTCTCTGGCCCCATGGGGAGACAGACTGGAAAGTTCTTCTGGTGGGGCTGGGGGCTCACTCCTCCTGTGACAGTGACCACCCCCAGACAGCCTCATGGCTCTGCTCATGGCTGTTCTCAGAGCTTTGCCTCTGGCTACAGGACACCCATATTCTCCAATTCCCTTCAGAGCTAGATCTGACCTACTTGGGGTGTGTGTGTGTGTGTGTGTGTGTTTTAATTTAATCCTATATTGCCCTTCAAGCTTGGACTTCCCCAAACTTAAGGATCAGCACATTTAGGAAATTGACGTTTTTGGCAAACTATTGTTCTAGTTCTGGGCTTCTAGTTCTAGAGCTGGGCTTCCCTGATAGCTCAGCTGGTAAAGAATCCACCTGCAATGCAAGAGACCGTGGTTCGATTCCTGGGTCAGGAAGATCCCCTGGAGAAGGGACAGGCTACCCACTCCAGTATTCTTGGGCTTCCCTGGTGGCTCAGTTGGTAAAGAATCCGCCTGCAATGCAGGAGACCTGGGTTCAATCCCTGGGTCAGGAAGACCCCCTGGAGGAGGGCATGGCAACCCACTCCAGTGTTCTTGCCTGGAGAATCCCCATGAGAAGCAGAGCCTGGTGGGCTACAGTCCATGGTGTAGCAAAGAGTCAGACACGACTGAGTGGCTTTCACTCACAAGATTCTAGGAGGGTGTCCCTGGTGGCTCAGATGGTAAAGAGTCCGCCTGCAATGTGGGAGACCTGGGTTCGATCCCTGGATGGGGAAGATCTCCTGGAGAAAGGCATGGCAACCCACTCCAGTATTCTTGCCTGGAGAATCCCCCTGGACAGAGGAGCCTGGCGGGCTACAGTCCATGGGGTTGCAAAGAGTAGGACAAGATTGAGCAACTAACACACACACACACACACACACACACATATACACACACACAAAGGTTCTAGGAAACAAATCTTCCCAGCAGAGATGGGCTTTTGGCTTTAAGAGGGAACCACAAGATAAATAATCATATCTGCTTAGGGCTCTGCCCCCCCCAGACCTTTAGCCAAAGTCATGTTACATTTGTGGGCACTCCCAGAATGCCTCGGACATTGAATTGTCCTTATCAAAATGCGAGTCCCAATTCTGGAGGTCATGTGTCCCATCCAGTCCAGCCCCAGTCCCTGCAGAGAGAGCTCACCTGTAGTGAAACAGCCCAGGCTTCCTCTCTGAATATCTGTCCTTGCTTCCCCCCAAGCTTGCCGGGTACACTGGCATAGGGTACATGGCCATGTTTGCCGCTGCCTGACCCGTCTGTCCCAGGTTCTCCAGAGCACCCCCAGGTCTTGGCTCCAATGTGGCTTTCCCAATGAGACCGTCTCTAGCACCCCCTCCCACCCCGACCGCTCCATCCTCCCATCAGCTCCGCACTACAGTGACCATCAGGGCTCATCTCCACCCGTACGCTACACGCCTCACATTTACACTGCTGTTGCCACTTGTCTCCTAACTAGAATGGAAACACGATCAAGGCGAGAATTTGGCTGTTTGCTCCCTGCACTATTCCCAGCTCCTGGGACGTTCATGGCACATGGTAAGTTTCCAGGCAAGACCGAAGAGTGAAGGAACAAGCTACCCCAAGCCCAGTGGATTTTCAGCTTCCTTGGGTCATCAGGCTCCATGGCCCTGGAATTCAGTCTTCCTACCATGAGTATCCCACCCAATGTCCTAGGTGTGATTTCCTGGTCACATGCGTGTCCTCTAGACCCAACGCTACTGCATGTGTGACCGTCTAAAAGGTGTGTGATACTTTCCCTTTTGTTTCTCCTTAAGAGTAAGTCAGATTTCCAAAATTTGACAGTGTATGATAATTGCTTGTATGTGGGATCTAAAAAAATGATACAATTGAATTTATTTATAAAACAGAAATAAACTCATAGACATAGAAAGCAATTTATGGTTACCAAATGGGTAAGGGGGAGGGGAGGGATAAATTAGGAGTATGGGATTAAGAGATATGGACTACTATATATGAAATAGATAACCAACAAGGACCTAGTGTGTAGCACAGGGAACCATAATCAACATCTTGTAATCGTCTATGATGGAAGAGAATCTGAAAAAGAATATATATATGAATCATTTTTCTCTACACCTGAAAGTAACACAACATTGTAAATTAATTATACTTCTTCAATAAAAAATAAATTAGATAAAAAAATTTTAAGTTGATGATTTACTTTTTTCTTTTTTCCTCTCTTCCTTCATCTTCCTTCCTTCCTTCCTTTCTCTCTTTCTCTTTCTGCTTTCTCAGATAACATGACTACAAGAATATTGACATCTTTTTTGTCTGAAATTACTGAACTGCACTGCCAGGCTTGACCCCTCCTCTGCATTCCAGACCCTTATTTCCAACTGCTAACAGCTCCTCTCCCCGCATACAAGCACACTGCAGCATCTAGGTGGGGTCCTGATTTGTAATCCAGATGAAGGTGAGGTTGAGCTGCCCCTTCTCCTTCCAGCCTGCCTGGAAGCCCACCCCCGCCTGCCCCCAGGCTGTAACTCCATAGCACCCCAGGGCACAGAGTTGGAAAAGCAAACTCTTGTACTAGTTCCCAAGATAAATCTGGGCTGAATTGGAGACCTAAATATAAAAACAAGTGAAAAAATGTAAAAGGCCACAAGGAAATATAAATGATTATTTATCTTATCTCAGAGTGGAAAGACCTTTCAGATGTATTTATTTGAGTAGTTAATACGCAGTAAGCAATTCAACAGGTCCCAGCTGACATGAACAGGCATGTCACCATCAAGTATGTTTCAACTACTCTCCTCCCCTGAACCTCCTCCCAGCCCCCTACTCAGAGTCATTATTTTAACAACTATTGTCAGTTTTTTTGATATATTTTTATTAAAAAAATTTTTTAAAATCGTATGCAGCGGCATGAGCAAATCTATCTCAGTGCCTCGACCAGTGATTGAACCTGCGGTCCCTCCAGTGGAAGTGCAGAGTCTTAACCACTGGACAGACAAGGAAGTCCATGTTATCTCTCCTCTTTTTTTTTTTTTCTTTTTTTTCTTTTATTATTATTATTTTTTTATTAGTTGGAGGCTAATTACTTCACAACATTTCAGTGGGTTTTGTCATACATTGACATGAATCAGCCATAGATTTACACGTATTCCCCATCCCGATCCCCCCTCCCACCTCCCTCTCCACCCGATTCCTCTGGGTCTTCCCAGTGCACCAGGCCCGGAGCACTTGTCTCATGCATCCCACCTGGGCTGGTGATCCGTTTCACTATAGATAATATACATGCTGCTGTTCTCTCGAAACATCCCACCCTCGCCTTCTCCCACAGAGTCCAAAAGTCTGTTCTGTACATCTGTGTCTCTTTTTCTGTTTTGCATATAGGGTTATCATTACCATCTTTCTAAATTCCATATATATGTGTTAGTATGCTGTAATGGTCTTTATCTTTCTGGCTTACTTCACTCTGTATAATGGGCTCCAGTTTCATCCATCTCATTAGAACTGATTCAAATGAATTCTTTTTAATGGCTGAGTAATATTCCATGGTGTATATGTACCACAGCTTCCTTATCCATTCGTCTGCTGATGGGCATCTAGGTTGCTTCCATGTCCTGGCTATTATAAACAGTGCTGCGATGAACATTGGGGTGCACGTGTCTCTTTCAGATCTGGTTTCCTCAGTGTGTATGCCCAGAAGTGGGATTGCTGGGTCATATGGCAGTTCTATTTCCAGTTTTTTAAGGAATCTCCACACTGTTCTCCATAGTGGCTGTACTAGTTTGCATTCCCACCAACAGTGTAAGAGGGTTCCCTTTTCTCCACACCCTCTCCAGCATTTATTGCTTGTAGACTTTTGGATAGCAGCCATCCTGACTGGCGTGTAATGGTACCTCATTGTGGTTTTGATTTGCATTTCTCTGATAATGAGTGATGTTGAGCATCTTTTCATGTGTTTGTTAGCCATCTGTATGTCTTCTTTGGAGAAATGTCTGTTTAGTTCTTTGGCCCATTTTTTGATTGGGTCATTTATTTTTCTGGAATTGAGCTGCAGTAGTTGCTTGTATATTTTTGAGATTAATCCTTTGTCTGTTGCTTTGTTTGCTATTATTTTCTCCCAATCTGACGGCTGTCTTTTCACCTTACTTATAGTTTCCTTTGTTGTGCAAAAAGCTTTTAAGTTTAATTAGGTCCCATTTGTTTATTTTTGCTTTTATTTCCAATATTCTGGGAGGTGGGTCATAGAGGATCCTGCTGTGATTTATGTCAGAGAGTGTTTTGCCTATGTTCTCCTCTAGGAGTTTTATAGTTTCTGGTCTTACATTTAGATCTTTAATCCATTTTGAGTTTATTTTTGTGTATGGTGTTAGAAAGTGTTCTAGTTTCATTCTTTTACAAGTGGTTGACCAGTTTTCCCAGCACCACTTGTTAAAGAGGTTGTCTTTTTTCCATTGTATATCCTTGCCTCCTTTGTCAAAGATAAGGTGTCCATGGGTTCGTGGATTTATCTCTGGGCTTTCTATTCTGTTCCATTGATCTATATTTCTGTCTTTGTGCCAGTACCATACTGTCTTGATGACTGTGGCTTTGTAGTAGAGTCTGAAGTCAGGCAGGTTGATTCCTCCAGTTCCATTCTTCTTTCTCAAGATTACTTTGGCTATTCGAGGTTTTTTGTATTTCCATACAAATTGTGAAATTATTTGTTCTAGTTCTGTGAAAAATACCGTTGGTAGCTTGATAGGGATTGCATTGAATCTATAGATTGCTTTGGGTAGAATAGCCATTTTGACAATATTGATTCTTCCAATCCATGAACACGGTATGTTTCTCCATCTGTTTGTGTCCTCTTTGATTTCTTTCATCAGTGTTTTATAGTTTTCTATGTATAGGTCTTTTGTTTCTTTAGGTAGATATACTCCTAAGTATTTTATTCTTTTTGTTGCAATGGTGAATGGTATTGTTTCCTTAATTTCTCTTTCTGTTTTTTCATTGTTAGTATATAGGAATGCAAGGGATTTCTGTGTGTTAATTTTATATCCTGCAACTTTACTATATTCATTGATTAGCTCTAGTAATTTTCTGGAAGAGTCTTTAGGGTTTTCTATGTAGAGGATCATGTCATCTACAAACAGTGAGAGTTTCATTTCTTCTTTTCCTATCTGGATTCCTTTTACTTCTTTTTCTGCTCTGATTGCTGTGGCCAAAACTTCCAACACTATGTTGAATAGTGGTGAGAGTGGGCACCCTTGTCTTGTTCCCAATTTCAGGGGAAATGCTTTCAATTTTTCACCATTGAGGGTGATGCTTGCTGTGGGTTTGTCATATATAGCTTTTATTATGTTGAGGTATGTTCGGTTCTATTCCTGCTTTCTGGAGAGTTTTAATCACAAATGAGTGTTGAATTTTGTCAAAGGCTTTCTCTGCATCTATTGAGATAATCATATGGTTTTTATCTTTCAATTTGTTAATGTGGTGTATTACATTGATTGATTTGTGGATATTAAAGAATCCTTGAATTCCTGGAATAAAGCCCACTTGGTCATGGTGTATGATTTTTTTAATATGTTGTTGGATTCTGTTTGCTAGAATTTTGTTAAGGATTTTTGCATCTATGTTCATCAGTGATATTGGCCTGTAGTTTTCTTGTAGCATGTTATCTCTTTAAAAATATTATGTGTATTAAAAATATGGATGCATGAGACAAGTGCTCAGGCCTGGTGCACTGGGAAGACCCAGAAGAATCAGGTGGAGAGGGAGGTGGGAGGGGGGATCGGGATGGGGAATACATGTAACTCCATGGCTGATTCATGTCAATGTATGACAAAACCCACTGAAATGTTGTGAAGTAATTAGCCTCCAACTAATAAAAATAAATGAAAAAAAATATAGAAGCACATTACATACACTATTCTGCATCTTTCTTTTCATGCAGCAATTTATTATTTTTTATCAGTTGTCATAGATCTACTTTCTTTTAAAAAATTGTTTAATGTATTTTAATAGCAAAATCATAGGAATAGCACAGAAGACAGACAATATTAAAATTTGCAGCATGCAGGTCAACTCAGAAATAGGAAAAGATGGAATTTTCTGCATGATAAGAACAGTACAAACATACAAACACTACTTGTTTGCTATTAGGGAAAAAAAAAACACTTGTCTTTTTTTGTTTTTTAAATTCCAATTCTGGGTTGTCCAGAAAATGTTAACAGATTTATTTACAATAAGTTGAACTGTTCAAACTCTTTTGCTGAAACATCCTGACCTGCATTATTGCTCTATGTCCCTGCACTTCTATCGGAAATTCACATACAATGAGAATGGAAAAACTGTCAATATTTGATTTCTGACCCCTATTTTTCTACTTGCAGTTATTCACTTCAGTACCTTTGATCCCATGATGGGGCAAAATCGAACATTCAAAACTGCTAATAAAAAGGAGAAGAGATTTGTCTTTTTTTTTTCAAGAATAAGATGTGTCCCACCATAGTGAGGTCTTGAGCATATTATCCTTGAGTGTGGCGTGAAAACTGCATGTCTTTTGGCAAAATGCTTATCCCTGTGGCATGGAGCGCATAAGGTAGATGGCTTCAAAAACTTAACCACATAGGTTTTGCAGCCAGGAAGCCAACTGCTTTGCAAAAGCCATGAATTAGAGACCCTTTTATTGGTTCTCCATCTCCTTGGTATGGAGTTCAGCCAGCTGAAATTTCAGGGTCCCTTTGCTATGTTGAGTGTAGACATTTTACATACTCAAATCCATCATATATCCTTTTTCGGCATTTGGATTTAGGATCATGCCTATGAGAAAACACACACATACACACAGAGATATATTCCATAAATACAAACAAATTTTCCTATATTTGCTTTAATATATTTTTTAAAATTTCATTTTTTTCATTTAAATTGTTGCTTCATTTGAAATATATTTACATAGAGAATGAAGAAGCAGTCCCAGATAATTTTGTCAGCAGCATTTCAGTTCACTTGCTTAGTCATGTCTGACTCTTTGCCACCCCATGGACTGCAGCATTCCAAGCTTCCCTGTCCATCACCAACTCCCAGAACTTGCTCAAACTCATGTCCATTGAGTCGGTGATGCCATCCAACCATCTCATCCTCTGTCGTTCCCTTCTCCTCCTGCCTTCAATCTTTCCCAGCATCAGGGTCTTTTCCAGTGATTCAGTTCTTTGCATCAGGTGGCCAAAGTATTGGAGCTTCAGCTTCAGCATCAGCCCTTCCAATGAATATTCAGGACTGATTTCCATTAAGATGAACTGGTTGGATCTTCCTGCAGTCCTAGGAACTCTCAAGAGTCTTCTTCAACACCACGCTTCAAAAGCACCATTTCTTCAGTGCTCAGCTTTGTTTATGGTCCAACTCACATCCATACATGACTACTGGAAAAACCATAGCTTTGTCTAGACAGACCTTTGTTGACAAAGTAATGTCTCTGTTTTCTAATATGCTGTCTAGGTTTGTCATAGCTTTTCTTCCAAGGAGCAAGTGTCTGTTAATTTCATGGCTGAAGTCACCATCTGCAGTGATTTTGGAGCCCAAGAAAATAAAGTCTGTCACTGTTTCCATTGTTTCCCCATCTATTTGCCATGAAGTGATGGGACTGGATGCCATAATCTTAGTTTTTGAAGGTTGAGTTTTAAGCCAGCTTTTTCACTCTCCTCTTTCACTTTCTTTAAGAGGCTAGAGAAGGGAATGGCAAACCACTTCAGTATGCTTGCTTTGAGAATCCCTAGAACAGTTTGTCACCATAGTTACCACATTATCCCAACAACATTGGCTGAAAAGTGCCTCTTTCTCCCCACTTCAGTGTTACAGTTACCAGAGGTTACACTGGGGAGGATTTTTTAGCCAATGTGTGTACCATATAAAGATGAATAGTTTTACATTTTCCAAATATATAGTTTTTAAAATAAAAAGTTACAAATCAAGGAGCATCTTGGAGACATATGTAGATTGTACTTTTGCTGAATTGGTGCTGAGAATGGGTGTCACAGGTTAAAATCAACTGGAATTGGGGAAGAGGGTTGGGACAAGATCACTAAGGTACTAAAGAAACAAATGGGCTTTTGTTTTTCCTCGGATGGATCTGTAGTCGCACCAGTACACACTCTTTTAATTAATGTAGATTGACAATACTTTTTAGTAACTGGAAGCTTAATGACTGTGTTTCCCTTTTGTTTGAAAGAATTCTATCAAGTACTCTAATTTTTTTAAAGAGTCATTTTATATCTACCACTGTCAAATTATGAAAACCTCCTGTTGGTTTGACTGTTATTGCATTAAATCTTTATTTAATTTGGGATAAATTGGCATCTTTTCCCCATCTTATCTTCTTGTTCAGAGACATGTTCTCTTGATTTTCTTAAGTCTTCTTTTACGACCCTCAGCAAAGCTTCATATTTTTCTTCATGGAGATTCTTCCATTATCTTTTTAGAGTCGTTCTTAGAGATTTTATGTTTTTTATTGTTATTGTAGAGGGAATCTCTTTTTCTCTTTATGTCCTCTCATCTGTTATTGCTGGTATATTAAAAAAGTTATTAACTTTGGCATTTTTATCATAGATTTGGCTATATTATTGAACTCTCATTTCTTTTTAATAGCTTTTCAGATGATTCCCTTGGGTTTTCTTGATATATCAGATGATCTAAAAATAATTTGATTTCATCTCTTCCTCCAGAAATTATATCTGTTTAGTTTTACTTCATTCAGAATTGCATCGGGTGGAAATTAAAGAACAATGTGAACTAATAAAAATACCCCCTGGCCTCCTTTTCTTGTCCCAATTTAATGGCAACATCTGGTATACTTGACCATCAAATGTGAGATGAAGTTAGATGTTCGACTCTTCCTAGTTTTCCAAAATATAGCAGAAATTGAAATTGATAATAAATATTAAACTTTATCAACTGCTTTCATAGTATCTGTTAGACTGCTTGGTTTTATAAATGCATTACATTAAATTAATAGTTTATTAATTATTAAACCACTTTGCATTCCAAGTTTTTCTACAGTGTCATGGAGAATATTGTTAAAACTAATTTGAATTTTGGCTTCCTAATGTTCCTCTGTTCTTTTATGCACAGCTTATGTAATATAAACTGGGCTTCCCTTGTGGCTCAGCTGGTAAAGAATCCGCCTGCAATGCGGGAGACCCGGGTTGTGATCCCTGGGTTGGGAAGATCCCCTGGAGAAGGGAAAGGCTACCCACTCCAGTATTCTGGCCTAGAAAACTCCACGGATGGTATCCATGGGATCGCAGAGTCAGACACAACTGAGTGACTTTCGGTTCACTTTATATAAATGAGATTAGTGCATGTGTATCAAGGTCTGTGTGTGAAGGTCTGCCCTGACATTCGCAGAACCTAGAGTGAGACTATAAATAGAGGCCCTGGGATCAGAGCATAACTAGAAGCCCACACACCATGTGCCTAAGCATTAAAAAGTTGTACACAAAACTAATGAACCAGTAAATCATACATAGTCTATCCTACCTTTTCAAATATACCTGTACAGTAGCAAATAAATAGTCTGTAGGGTTATAATTTTATAATTAAAAGTTGGCAAAATAATTAAGAGAGCTCTGAATTTATATATAATATATATAAACTACATATTATATATTATAAATATAACAATATATAATAATATTAATAATAATATAATATAATAATATATTATATATAATATGTATAATATATTATAATATATTATGTATACTTTATATTATATAATACATATTTTATATAATATAATTGTATATAAATATATATTATATTATATAAATATACATGATATGTATATATACATAATATGTAATATACATATTATATAAAATAATATTATGTAATATATTATATAATATATATTATGTTATATATCAAATAATATAATATATAATATATATTATAATATAAACATAAATATATGATATTTAATATATAATATATAATTATATAATATATAAATAATATGTATTATAGATATGATATATAATATAATATATATAACAGATAATAGTATATAATGTATATAATATATATAATACATTATGTATATTATGTATAATATTAAAATAAACATTATTATATCATATATAGTATATATTATAATATATAATATAGTTAACATCATATATCATATACAATATATGTATACATATTTATAATATATTACATATTAGATATATAGTATATATAACATATTATCACAAAATATAATATATATATTATATATAATACACATATATAATATATAATAATATATAATATTAATGATTATATAATATATTTATAAACAATATATATAACATCTACTATATATTATATATTATAGTGTATATAGTATATAACACATCATATTGAATAGATTATGTCATATATTAATATATAATAATATATAATAAAGCAATAATGTATAGTATAATGATATAATAATGTATATATATATAATATATATATAATATAATGCAACATAATATATAATATATAGTATTATAATATAATACATATTATATTATTTTGTTATATTATATAATAATATTATATTAATAAAGCTATAATATATAATATAATAACATATATATTATATATATTATATAATTATAATTATAGCAATTATAATTATATAGTAATTATATTATAAATTATTTTTATTATATATTATGATATATTATAAATATATAAATATATTATATATATAATTTATATATTGTATATATAAATTCAGCTTTCTCTTAATTATTTTGCCAACTTTTAATCTTAAAATTATAATATAAAAATATATTATTATATATTATATATTATTACATATATAATATATAATATAATGTACATATTTATAATATATATAGTATATATAATTTATTATAGCACATGTCCGGATGTTTTGGTAATGGACCATCAATATTTAACTGTTGTAATACAACACATAAACACAAAATTCTTAAATTGCTATATATATATATTTCTTTCTAAAACCAGTTCATGTAATTCCATTTTATTGATTTGTTGACAACCATGTGCCAGACGTGGCAGATACGAAGAAGAATAAAATGTGGGTTCTGTTCTTAAGAAACTGTGCTCTCAGCTGACGGAGGAGCAGGTGCAGGTGTAAACCAGGCCCTGGAACCCAGCTGCCCCCGTGGGACACACTCTGCACAGCCTATACCTGGGAGCAGTAGTAGTGGGAAAATCGTATATTGCGCATTCACACCAAATTGCTATGTATTTATTTTAAATATAGTTTTATTTCTTCATTTATTTTTTTACATCAGCAAAATCACTGATTATATTGCTATAACCAGGATTATTGCACATTTCTATTGGCCATAATGAGCTAAAGTGTTAAACAATGAAATGTCATGAATTCAAAGTTTACAAACTGTGAACATACTTTTATTAACGTGTAAATGAAAAATGTAGTGCCCGGGAAATTAAAAACCATGTTTTCAAATCACGAGTTCGTCTTCTAGCATATTTAAAATTGCCTTTCATTAAGTGGCAAAATACAATTTAAATTAATATAAACTTTAAATAAGAATTTCAAAAATAAAGCAGAATTATTTATTTCTAAATCTAGCTATAGCTTATTAAATATTTAAATCAATATAGAGTCATTTGCAATTTTGGTATAAATGGCAAAGTGAAAAATCCATCTCCTGCTTCATGTGTGTTTTGTCTAGACTTATATTACAAAAGTGTAGAGTATATAATTATTTAATATTGAAAAATGTTCCTCACCTTTCATTAGCAACTATTTGGGAATACTCTGCCAGTTTGTGAGTTCCTCCAGAAACACATATGGTAACATAAATAAGGCAGGAAAATGGAGATTTGTACTTCTAAAAAAAATGATACATCACATGCAATAAATTGCATTCTTACTATCTGAGTCAATATATCTGTCTTTCTTCTTACTTAAGGACACAAACCCTCCCCACAGTCAGAAACCGGGTCTGTCTCCAAAATCAACAGGGACACAACCCACAAGCCTTCCCAGCATCTGGACACTCTTACCCTTTGTTTTGATGACAGGGGCCAAGAGACAGGGAGACACGTTTCTGTTTTCCTGTGGCCTGAACGGTGTTAGTCATGAAAGTGGGCGTTGAGGGTTGTGCTGAGCACCAGCCCTGAGAGTCAGAGATGCTGCCTGGTATTCTTTCGTATGTGTGCACACACTTAGGAGTGTGTATAAGCATAGATGTGTATGTCTGCATAAATGTGTGTCAATGTCTGCAACTTACTTTCTAATGGATTGGCAAAATGTACGTATGGTGTGTGTGTGGATTTACATATATATACACACACATGGGGGTGTGCAAATGTGGCAAAATTAAGGACTAATAAAACTAGGAGGAGTATATCTGGTTCTTTTCTTTTTCTTCCAGTTTTATTGAGATATAATTAACAAACAGCACTGGTTAAGTTTAAGATGTATAACATAATGATTTGAGTTGCATACATTGTAAAATGATGATCACAATGAATTTAATAACATCTGTTTGTGGCTCAGCTGGTAAAGAATCTGCCTGCAATGCAGGAGACCTGGGTTCAATCCCTGGGTTGGGAAGATCCCCTTGAGAAGGGTAAATCTACCCACTCCAGTATTCTGGCTTGGAGAGTTCCATGGACTCTATAGTCCATGGAATCGCAAAGAGTCAGGCACGACTGAGTGATTTTCACTTTCTTTCATTATATCATATATATACAAAATAAAACAACAGAAAAAATACTTTTCCCTTGTGATGAGAACTCTTAGGATGTACTCTCTTAAGTTTCATATATAATGTGTATCATAGAATGCTAATTATCTTTCCCACGTTCTACATTATAACCCTAGTACTTAACTGATCTTACAACTGGAAGTTTATATCTTCTGACCACCTTCCTCCAATTCCCCCCTCCCCCCTCCCACCTGTGTAACCTCAAATCTGCTCTCTTTTTCTATGAGTTTGCTTGTTTTTGAAGTATAATTGACCTACAACCCAGTTAATTCCTATTTCCCAACATGGTGATTCGATATTTCTGTACATTTCAAAATGAGGGTATATTCTTTTTAGTTGTGCTATTCTTTTAACTTTTCTACACCTTTGATCTTTTTCAAAATAAGATGGAAGGAATATTTCATTCATTTCTTCTCTCTTTTCTTTGTAGAATATTAGAAACTTCTGATTTGATTTCAGTGCTTGTTATGGAAATCAGGAAATGGCAACCCAATCCAGTACTCTTGCCTAGACAATCCCATGGAAAGAAGAGCCTGGTAGGCTACTCCATGGAGTCGCAAAGAGTCAGACACGACTGAGTGACTTCACTTTCTTTCTTTCATTCTTTTAACTTTTCTACATCTTTGATCTTTTTCAAAATAAGATGGAAGGAATATTTCATTTGTTTCTTCTCTCTTTTCTTTATAGAATACTAGAAACTTCTGATTTGATTTCAGTGCTTGTATGGAAATCTCTCCAGAATGTCTGAGCTGGTCTCTCTTGGAGCCTGGCAACAGAGCTAAATCTCTTGCTTGTTGATTGGATCTGTGGCACTGGGGATCCTCAGAATTAGCATCTTCTCTGAAAAGTGATGCAGATATCAGCAGATTTGGAGGTCTGCATACTTTGAGGGGTGAAGGGGGAAAGAGAATTAGGAGAAATGCAAGGGAATAGTTGAAAATGGATACAGACTCTCAGCTGGTTGAAGAGGGAGATGAACACATAAGAGAGTCTGAAGAAGGGGGGAAATCAGTAGTCAGGGATTGGATAATTTAAGTCTGAAAAAGTATTGGAACGGAATGCTTAGAGTGAGTGTGCTGTAAACCCAGAAGGTAGTGGTCCAGGGCAAGAGGCAGATGTTCTGAGAGCATCATGTGAACTGTAATCAATTATCGGTCATGACCAAAGCTAGGGGGCAGCTGTGGGAACAGAGATCCCAAAGGGGAGAGGAGGACATCCCTGGTGGTCCAGTGGTTGAGGATCAGCCAAAGCAGTTTGATCCCTGGTCCAGGAAGATTCTACAGGCCAAGGAGGTCCACATGCCACAACTGCTGAGTCCACCCTCCAGAGCCCAAGAACCGCAACTACTGAGGCCCGCCCAGCAGTACTGAAGCCCGTGAGCCACAGTGAAGAGTAGCCCCCACTTGCCCCAACTAGAGAAGCCCTTGTACAGCGACA
The DNA here is from genome assembly GCF_019320065.1 of Cervus canadensis. Classification (NCBI taxonomy): domain Eukaryota; kingdom Metazoa; phylum Chordata; class Mammalia; order Artiodactyla; family Cervidae; genus Cervus; species Cervus canadensis. The sequence continues at coordinate 10,368,341 of NC_057402.1, forward strand.
AAGATCCAGTGCAACCAAATAAATAAATAAAACTGTATTTATAGAAAACAGGGCAGAGGAAAAGATGGCTGGAAATATAGGCATTCACAGATAAGCAGAAGAGGTTCAGCGTATTGTCTATACCCAATAGGAGCACATTACTAACTGCCTGACTTTGGACAAGTTACTTTACCTCTCTGAGACTCAGTTTCCTCAGCTGCAAAACAAAGACAGTGAGGTAGGACACAGTGGCCCCTGGGCCGGATACCTGGTATTTGTCAAGGGGAGTAAAATTCAAGCTTTGTTCTCACCCAGACACTCCAAGGACAGACAAAGCTAGTGGTAAAAGCTGAGCTCTGCTAAAGCAGAGATAAAATACCTACCCCTGAGGTTAGGGAAGATTTCCCTGTCTTCACATGCTCAGGAAGGCTTCTTGGGGGTCAAAAAGGGAGTTCAGTTCAGTTTAGTTCAGTCGCTCAGCCATGTCCGACTCTTTGCGACCCCATGAATTGCAGCACGTCAGGCCTCCCTGTCCATCACCAACTCCCAGAGTTTACTCAAACTCGTGTCCATCGAGTCGGTGGTGCCATCCAGCCATCTCATCCTCTGCCGTCCCCTTCTCCTCCTGCCCCCAATCCTTCCCAGCATCAGCGTCTTTTCCAATAAGTCAACTCTTCGCATGAGGTGACCAAAGTATTGGAGTTTCAGCTTCAGCATCAGTCCTTCCAATGAACATCTAGCACCGATCTCCTTTAGGATGGACTGGTTGGATCTCCCTGCAGTCCAAGGGACTCTCAAGAGTCTTCTCCAACACCACAGTTCAAAAGCGTCAATTTTTCGGAGCTCAGCTTTCTTCACAGTCCAACTCTCATATCCATACATGACCACTGGAAAAACCATAGCCTTGACCAGACGGACCTTTTTTGGCAAAGTAATGTCTCTGCTTTTTAATATGCTGTCTAGGTTGGTCATAACTTTCCTTCCAAGGAGTAAGCGTCTTTTAATTTCATGGCTGCAATCACCATCTGCAGTGATTTTGGAGCCCAAAAAAATAAAGTCTGACACTGTTTCCACTGTTTCCCCATCTATTTGCCATGAAGTGATGGGACCGGATGCCATGATCTTAGTTTTCTGAATGTTGAGCTTTAAGCCAGCTTTTTTACTCTCCTCTTTCACTTTCATCAAGAGACTTTTTAGTTCCTCTTCACTTTTCTGCCATAAGGGTGGTGTCATCTGCATATCTGAGGTTATTGATATTTCTCCCGGCAATCTTGATTCCAGCTTGTGCTTCTTCCAGCCCAGTGTTTCTCATGATGTACTCTGCATATAAGTTAAACAAGCAGGGTGACAATATACAGCCTTGATGTACTCTTTTTCCTATTTGGAACCAGTCTGTTGGTCCATGTCCAGTTCTAACTGTCGCTTCCTGACCTGCATACAGGTTTCTCAAGAGGCAGGTCAGGTGGTCTGGTATGCCCATCTCTTTCAGGATTTTCCATAGTTTATTGTGATGTACACAGTCAAAGGCTTTGGCTTAATCAATAAAGCAGAAATAGATGTTTTTCTGGAACTCTCTTGCTTTTTTGATGATCCAGCGGATGTTGGTAATTTGATCTCTGGTTCCTCTGCCTTTTCTAAAACCAGCTTGAACATCTGGAAGTTCACGGTTCATGTATTGCTGAAGCCTGGCTTGGAGAATTTTGAGCATTACTTTACTAGCATGCGAGATGAGTGAAATCGTGCAGTAGTTTGAGCATTCTTTGGCATTGCCTTTCTTTGGGATTGGAATGAAAACTGGCCTTTTCCAGTCCTGTGGCCACTGCTGAGTTTTCCAAGTAGGGAGGGGGCCCCCCAAAGGGAGGGGGCCCCACCCCATAATAAGTGTGGACATTCACCAATTGCCCTCTGTGGCGGATCCATCTTAGCAAACAGCTGCACACGCATCTTGCGGAGGATCCATGGACCAGTCAGGTGTGAAGAAAGATATAAGACAATTGGCCAAAGACAAACAAAGACCCGGAAGGACTGTCCTATACAAGTGATTTAAGTCACCTCCTTACTGCGCTCCTCCTCACTCAGGACGCCCACATTCTTCTCAAGGTGTGTTCTCTGCCCGGTTGCTGAGCTGAATTAGAGAAGGAAAAGGCAACCCACTCCAGTATTCTTGCCTAGAGAATTCCATGGACAGAGGGGCTGGCGGGCTACAGTCCATGGGATCACAAAGAATCAGATACGACTGAGCAACTACACACGCTTCACTCCCATACATTGTGCTGCCTTTAATAATAAACGTTGCACCTGTTTTTACAGATTTTTGCCTCTTGGAACATTCTTGCTTTCAAACAGGAGCAAGAGCCAGGGCCACTTTGCTTCCAGCCTCTAGTCCCTGGCGGTCTAGTGGCTAGGACTCTTGGTTTTCATCCAGGTTGCTGTTACTGTTATTCAGTTGCCCAGCTGTGTCTGACTCTGCGACGCCGTGGACTATAGCATGCCAGGCCTCCCTGGCCCACTCCTTCTCCTGGAGTTTGCTCAAGTTCATGTTCATTACTTGCACACAAGAGCTGCCTCTGCAAATGTATTTCAGTGATTTCCAAGAGAGGACCCCCAGTTTATTATCATCTCCTTCTGTTCTTCTAAAGTAGAGTAAAAAATGTCAAATGACTTCCGAAAGCAAATGATGTGACATTTTTTATCCTAAACAGTTATGGAAAGCTGCCTAGTTTGTTGAGGTAGTACCTTGGTGTGCACGCAAAGTTTTAACCTGGTATGCCCAGGTTTAGTTCCTGGGCAGTGAACTAAGATCTGTCTTCAGGACCGCTCACTGCTCTCCCTCTGAGATCAACAATGGCCCTCCCTCATAGGATGTGCACTTGTAAAGCACATGTGTAGTGTATGATGCAAGCTCAGTGAATATCACCTGCAGTCATTGGATTGGACCATTTGAAATTGCTAATATTCAACACTTTTGTCCACCCAAGATGGCAACTTCATAGGCTTTCATTTAATCTTATAACATTTTATTCTTTTCAATAAATGTCATGTATTATATTTCCAACACAATATGGTTTAATAATTACAAGCTATTTTACAATTTCCTGATTTGAGGGTGGAAAAAACATGGTTTACTCAGGCTTTGGGGACAAACCTGCTTGAAAAAAATGCATGTATCAGCCTCTAGGGACTTCCCTCACCTGTGACCTTGGATCAGCATAGCTTGGGCTCAGGGAATTGATTTCTGTCAATCCATGAATCTCCTTGAAGGAGATCCAACCAGTCCATCCTAAAGGAAATCAGTCCTAAATATTCACTGGAAGGACTGATGCTGAAGCTGAAACTCCAATGCTTTGGCCACCTGATGCGAAGAACAGGCTCATTGGAAAAGATCCTGATGCTGGGAAAGATTGAAGACGAGAGGAGAAGGGGATGACAGAGGATGAGATGGTTGGATGGCATCGCCGATGTGACGGACACGAGTTTGAGTAGCCTTCAGAAGTTGGTGATGGACAGGGAGGCCTGGCATGCTGTAGTCCATGGGGTCACAACTGAGTGACTGAACTGAACTGAACTGAACTGAATCCATGAATGGATTTCTCTGTCTGGATGTTAGCCCCCCTCAGGGATGACCTCTAAAGACCTGGGTGTGGGTGAGGAGCTATATCGTGGTGGTGAGGCAACCAGGATTCAAAGGGAAGGACGAGGTCATGGGTCCTGAAGCACAGGAGGAGGTGAGCCATAGTGGATGCCTTGAGAATAGGCCTGAGTTTCCACGATCAAGGCTTCTCGGGCGGAGGGTTCTGAGTGCCAGAACCTCTGAGTCAGGTGCTTCCCCATTGTGCTCGAGAATTCCATTAACAATCTGAATGCCATCAGCACAGGATGTTTTCTCCTTGCCTCTGCAATGTTTTATTTATTGTTCCACTTCCTGTGGAGTTTCTCTACTGGCTTAATGTCAAGACCCAGCATCAAAGAAGAACTTGAAAATAGACTTTGCGTGCACACCAAGGTACTGTCTCAACAGAGTAGGCAGCTTTCCATAACTGTTTAGGATAAAAATGTCACATCATTTGTTTTCGGAAGTCATTCGACATTTTTACTCTACTTTAGGGGACCAGAAGGAGAGGGTAATAAACTGGGGGTCCTTTCTTGGAAATCACTGAGGTTTATTTGCAGAGGTAGCTCTTGTATGCTAGGTCATGGAAAGTGGCATAAACATGAGACAACAATAATAATAATTGTAGCTATAGTTTATGGCAGCTATTATGTGCCAGGCAGTATGTGAGACACAGTCCTTATGTGGTCTCATTTAGCACTCACCGAAACCCTTTAAGTCATGGTACAGAAGATGGGAAGAAATTGAGACTGTCTAGTCCAAACCAGATATGAGTCAAAGAAACCAATAGACAAAGTCATCTCCAGAATTTAAAAAGAGGCAAGGAAAAGGCGCCTGGTGAAATGTATGTGTTGAGTGGCATCAACACAATTACAGCATCAACCAGAATTTTAAGACCCAGGAGAGGGAGATGGAGCTTCTGGCAACATTCTACTTGATAGGAACTTGAGTATCTCCAAGTGCAGTTGATGAGAACTTGGTAAGAGGGGCTCCCGTTGAGATGGCATCTAAGGCAAAAGGACAAGGATGAGAAAGTCAAGCCACACAGCAGAGAGTGTGCAGTTCAGGGTCCAGAGGAAAGAGAAAAAAGATGCATGTCAGCCATAACAGAGATTGTTCTCTCACCCTCATGGTTAAAGGTTCTCATTGCTTCCTTGATGCCAAGGAGCTAGAAGCACCATGAGAAACCCCAGACAATATCCACAATGCTTATACTTGTCTTAAATTAACTTAGTAAACTTCTTATTCCAAGACATGGAATCAACAACTCTCAATGAACTTTTCTTTTTCTTATATACAAAAGTTTTAGGCTTCCCTGGTGGCTCAGCAGAAAAGAATCTGTCTGCAGTGCAGGAGACGCAGGAGACCTGAGTTTGATCCCTGGGTCAAGAAGATCCCCTGGAGGAGGGGACGGCAACCCACTCCAGTATTCTTGCTGGGAAAATCCTGTTGAGTCCTGCACCAGGCCACAGTTTCAAGGCCTATCACAGCCACAGAAGCAGAGCCCAGAACCAAGGTCACCTCCGAAGCTAACTGAGACCCTTTGTAACTGTTGCCAAACGCCCCCTGATCATCACTAACAAGTTTCCTGACCCCAAATTAGGCAAAAATGTCCACTCCAGTAAACACTGTATAGAGCCCTAACCAATCACCTAACCCCAACCTTCCAGCAGGAATTGTTTTTTGTCTTGTAGCTATAAAAATTGGCTTTTAATTCAGGAAAACTGTCAATTCTTCCTATAAAAGTTGGGAGACCTCCTGGCCTATCAGGAGGTTGGCCCACAGCATTTTCAGTGCCTTCACTGTCTCTGCTCTTTGTTCTTAATAAACTCACGCCCGTCTGAACTGCTGTGTGTCTGGAAATTCCTTTCCAACATTTCGGACTGCCTCAAAGAATCCCACAGACAGAGGAGCCTGAAGGGCTACAGTTCATGGGGTCACAAAGAGTCAGACACAACTGAAGTGACTGCGCATGCATGCACACAAAGTTCCAATTAAAGAAGCTTTCAAAATGTACTGAACTCACAAGATTAATTTAGTTGAGATTTGGGTGTTCAGAGTGGGCAAGTTAGATGATTCCTCTGGACAGTCTTGGTCATCTATGGCTGCTAAAACTTCCATATACCAGCGTGGGTGGGACTAACCTAGATGGGAGCAGAGTGTGGAGCTAAAGGGACAGTGTCTGGGGGCCAATAGGGGACCTGTAACTGAGCACAGGTGTCATTTTGATCCAAAGAATCTGGGTGGAAAACAAGGCAGAGTCTGAGCAGTGGGGCCGCAGGCAGAGACAGCTGCTCCTGAACAAATAGGTTCAGGTTGGGGGAGTGAGGTGATGCCTGAGAAAGCTCCCCCACCCACGGACACATACTTATGTGAGTCAACAGGTTGAGACACAAGAAAAGCAGCATCTCCTGCAAAATATTAACTTAATGTATTCAGTCGCACAGTCGTGTCCAACTCTTGGGACCCAAGGACTGTAGCTGCCAGCATTTTCTGTCCATGGGATTCTCCAGGCAAGAATACTGGAGTGGGTTGCCACGCCCTCCTCCAGAGGATTTTTCCAACCCAGGAATCAAACCCAGGTCTCCCACATTGCAGGTGATTCTTTATCATCTGAGCCATGAGGAAGCCCCCACTAACCTAATAGTGATAACAAAAATAAAAGTAATAGATAATTATCTTATCCCACCAATTTAGGCATATGAGAAATGTTTAAAAAAAAAAAAGTAGATTCATCTAGCTCTGAGTCTCCACCCAACTGATTGGAAATTCATTTCTAATCATTATCAGTAAGTGAATGTGGGTGGATATCCCTTCCCCTGCCCCCAGGTAACTGAAGACGAGGCTCCTGCGTGGACTATAGCCCATCAGGCTCCTCTGTCCATGGAATTCTCCAGGCAAGAATACTGGAGTGCATTGCCATTCCCTTCTCCAGGGGATCTTCCCAATCCAGGGATTGAACCCAGGCAATCCATGTGTCCTCCATTACAGGCAGATTCTATACCGTCTGAGCCAACAGGCAAGTCCTATTAAATTGTATGCAGCTCTCAGTCCTCCTGCCCTAGTGGTGCTTCTGGGATGCTCATTGTCAGAATGTTTATTGTCATGGTCATGCTGCCTGATTCTCCAATATCCATTCTAACGTGAATCTGTTGTCATCTGAGCCTCTTTCCACATTCAGATGATTTCCAAATATGAGGGATTCTGCATAAATCTCTCAATGAAAGTGAAAGTCACTCAGCCTTGTCCAACTCTTTTCGACTCATGGACTGTATAGTCCATGGAATTCTCCAGGCCAGAATACTGGAGTGGGTAGCCTTTTCCTTCTTCAGGGGATCTTCCCAACCCAGGAATCGAACCAGAGTCTTTCATATGGCAGGCGTATTCTTTACTGGCTGAGCCACAATGGAAGTCCAAGAATACTGGAGTGGGTAGCCTATCCCTTCTCCAGCAGATCTTCCTGCCCCAGGAATTGAACTGGCATCTCCTGCATTGCAGGTGGATTCTTTACCAACTGAACTATGAGGGAAGCCCAATGAAGCATGGATTCGAATCTAGATCTTTCTGATCTAATGCTCCTTCTCAGGCTAACTCTATGTACAATGTCCTTAGAGTGGGCAACGTAGAATTGGGGTGAACACTGGGTCGGAGACCCGATTTTGTCCTCCTACTGATGCATCACAGATCTCTGATGTATCACCACCCCTCTGCCCAGGTGATCCAGGTCAGTGTTTCACCTGAAATTAGTGGTTTAGATGGATAGAAAATTCTCTGTTTGGGCGAAGGCCTTTCATGGCCTCTGTTGAGAAGGAAGCTGTGAGTACAATCTCCATGGGAGCTTTTGTCTAAGATAAGAAGATAAAAATACATTTGGTACTCTGGAGCAATTTGATCGCTTTAGTTAGGGAAGAAAATCTCTCAGCTGAAGTGGAATTAGAGTCGACCTTTTAAAAAAGATTTGGCTTTAGCTTTTCTGAAGAAACAGCTTCCAATTCTGAAATATAGAAAACTCAGTGCAGTGGGAAATTATGGTCAATTGCCTTGAACCTTCCTGGTATGAAATTTCAAACCCATCTAGGGTTACATAATTGTTTCCAATACTTGGAAACATATAAACACTTAATTTCATTGTTTGATGGGCCCTAGTTGTGGTCTCATGCTGGCCAATTCTAGTTACACTATAACTACTTACACTCAGAGAACTTTTGTTCTCCACATTATTTAAAGTTGCTTTTTGAAGAGGTAATTTTGACATCATTCAAAATTCAAAATGAATTAAAGGAATACAGTCAAATCTTCCTCCAAACCTCCCCCAGACACCAATGTCCCCTTCAAGAGGCAAGTGTGTTTTTAACAACTTGAACATTTTTTTTCCAGAAATGTTTTGTCCATATACAAATGGCAGTGTAATTTACTGTCGTGCACCTTGCTTTTTTAATGTACTTAGCAGTGTATTTTGGTGATCTTTCCCTATCAGTTCACAGAGTCATGATGAGTGTGTTCATTCTTTTTGTCTGCCTTAGATACCATTATATGCATGGACTGTTACTTATGCAAACTGTCGCTTATTGATGGAGTATTTATGTTGTTTCCTTTTCTTTTTTCTTTCCTTTTTGCAATTTCAATGAACCTACAATGAATAACTATGTTTTATATATTTGTCACTATTGTAAGTATACCTGTAGAATAAATTTATACAAATGGATTGCTGGGTTAAAAGATATGTATAAACTCACTCAGTCATGTCTGACTCTTTGTGACCCCATGAACTGTAGCTTGCCAGGTTCCTCTGTTCATGGAATTCTCCAGGCAAGAATATCATGCCCTCCTCTAGAGGATCTTCCCAGCCCAGGGGTCGAACCTGGGTGTCCTGGATTGCAGGCATATGTACTTATAATTTTGAGAGATATTATCAGATGTCTATCCAGAGGGGCTGTTTCAATTTAAATTTGCTGTAAGAATATATGAGTCCCTATCACTATTTCACAGTTTCCTACACTGTTATCAATACAGCATCAACTATTTTTCCCCTTTCTTGACTGTGCCAGGTCTTTGTTGCAGGATGCGGGATCTTAGTTCCCTGACCAGGGATTGAACCCAGGCCCCCTGCGTTGGGAGCAAGCCATCTTAGCCCCTGGACCACCAGGGCAGTCCCAGCATCAACTTTGATCTTTGCCCAATCTGACAGATGAAGCAGAGCTTCTCATTTGTAGTTTGAATTTACATTTCTCTTAATCTGAACAATATTTTTATAAGCTTAAGAGTCAAGTTCAATTGTTTTATTATGAACAATTATTATTTTTGTCAGCTGTTACATTGGGTCATTAGTCTTTTTCATATTGATTTATAAGAGCTCTTTAGATAAAAATGAAATTAGTCTTCTTTCCATGACATAAATTGTGTGTATTCCCCCTAGTTTTTTTCCTTTGTATTTTGACTCTGATTATGGTAGTTTTTGTCATGCAGAGACTTTAAAAAATTTATATGTATCTAAAATTATTAATCTTTTAAAAACAGTTTTGAGGTTCGATTGCTTAGTTACAAAGGCATTCCCTTCTCCAAGGTTTTAAGTTCTTTTATGATTTCTTCTAGTACTTTTTGGGTTTCACTTTTTACATTTAAATCTTTCATGTCTACGAAATTCATCCTGGTATATGCTGTGAAAGCAACAGTTAGGATAATCTCATGCATGCTGCAGTAACAACCAGAAGCCTCATCACTGAAAACAGCAAAGGTTAATTTCCTACTCCCACTACATGTTCACTTTGGTTAGCTGTGGTCTCTGGGAGCCAGGCTGACAGGGAACTTTGCTGGTCTCTGTGCCAGGAACGCAGAGGGGTGGTGGCTCATGCCCTGGCTCTTAAAGTTGCCCCTTGGAAGGAACACATTTATGCTCCCATTTCATTGATCAAAGCAAATCACATGGTCAGAGAAAGAACTGGAATATTTGTGAACAGACTCAGTGATTACGGCCAGAATTATGATCCAACTTTTTTCCAGCTAACAACTTTTTTGACTCAGTTCTACTGACTAATCCACATTTTTCCCACTGATTTGAAATATCTTCTTCATTGTGATCTAAATTCCATTATGGATTTGGAATTATTCTATTTAGCTCCAATGATCAATCTATTCATGCAGCATTTGGTTTTATTTATGTTTATAATTAATAAATTACAATTTCATAATTTATTATTGAGTCATATAATATGTTTTAATATGTTAATCCTCTCCCAATATTTTCTTTTTTCTTTATATTTTCAATTGTTTCAGAATCTTACTGGCTGTTCTTGCTTGTTTATTTCTTTCAAATGAGTTGTAGAATCAGCTTGTTCAGTTACAATATCCTACTGATGATTGTATTGAGTTCCCATTAAATTTCTAATTTAACATGGAAAGAACTGACATTTTTATGATGCTGAGTCTTCCTCCCCAAGACCATGTTGTACCTTTCCTTTTGTTTGGAACTTCTTTTTGTTCTTCAGCAGCATTTAAAACTTTGCCTCTCTTACCATTGCATTTCCCAAGTTCATTCTTGGCTGTTTTGGCATCGGTATTGCTGTTGTATAAAAAGAAGCTCTCCCTCCTTCCCTTCCTTCTTTCGTTTCTTCCATCTTTCCTTCTATCCTTCTTCTTCTCTTTCTTTCTCATTCTCTGTATGTGTGAAAGTTACTGATTGCTTCAAACTTTTTAAAAATTATTAAACTAGAGGTGAAGGTAGAGTGGATAGGCATGACTTAGTGTTGACTCAGGGTAAGCTAGAGTTGCTCACAGATATTTCAATCCTGCCTTTAACCTGCAGAGATCATAGCACAGTGAACTTGAGCCATATGGTTGTTATTCATAAAGTTTGTTTATTTGAAAAATTGGCAAGAGGGAAGCAGGTTAATATCAAGGTGGAAAAGAACCTTATCTGAAAACTCCCAGCTTAAGCCACTCAGGCATTTCCTAAGCAGTGAAATAAATGAAACATAACTGGACCAAAGTCCTGACACAGTGCTTGAAACCTATTAGATGAATTATCAGATATTTCTGGAGTAAAGCTGAGTCCAGCGACAGAATTTTAGAGCTTGAAGGGGGCTTGAGAATAGCTAGAATAATGACTTCTCAACTCTGGTTGCGTGTGAGAATCACCGGAAAAAAAAAGCACTGATATCTGAACCCACTCCAGACCAGTGACATCAGAAACTGTAGGAGTGAGGCTGGGGGAGGGTGGGGAGGAAGACCTTTTATAACTTCCCAGCTGATTTTATTTTACCACCAAAGTGGAAAACCAGGCCTTTAGAGCAGTGTTCTTGCTGAGCAGGTGAGGAGAGAGTGGGGAAGTGGGAGGAGGTGTCTGTGGTTGAGTTGAGACCAGAACTGGGTCTCAGGGCATCCAGCTGTGCGCCCCAAGATTGCCCCTGGCAAGCTCCTGAGGGCAGCAGGGTGAGCACCTCATTTCCCTACTGCAACGACCCCATGAAGGAGGAACTACACAGTCCCAGTTTTACCAGGGAGGGATGTGAAGCCAGTTCTGCAACTCACCCATGGTGTTGCAGCTACAAAGAATCAGAATTCGGCGGAGCACCCAGGGCTGCGTGACTCAGAGGTCCCTGTGCCCCAGGCTGGCAGCTTGTCTACTCCAGCCATGAGGCCTTGAGATGTTACCAACCACTTTCCCTTCCCTGGGGTAACAATCCATTATATCTTACAGTGTCATTAGGAATTGCTTAGCCTTTAATAGTTTAAGCAGTGTGATCTCTTTCTCAGTTGAGATTTTACTTCAAGAACAGGGAGCATGGAACTTCCCTGGAGGGCTAGGGGTTAGGATTCCCGGCTGTCACTGCTGTGACCTGGGTTAAATCCCTGTTTGGGGAATCGAGGTTCTGCAAGCTGCGTAGAGCCACCAAAAAAGAAAAAGGAAGAAACAGCGAAAAGAATGGCCCAGCTTGGAGTCCTCTCTCTGTTCCATTGTCCTGTCATCCTTCCTCAGAGGAACAGTGTTTGAAAAGCACAGGGGTTAATGCTTCTGGGACCTTTTTCTGCTCTGATATTAGAAGGTAAAGACTGAAGACAGAAAGAAGGAAAGAATGAGAGGAATTTGTTATCCGTTCAGCCAACAATGGACATTTAAGGTGGCCTCCACTTCTGTTCCATTGTCGATAAGGCTGCGGTCAATGTGGGGGTGTGGATATCTCTTGCAGATCTTGATTTCAATTCTTTGGGGGTAAATATCCAGAAGTAGGATTACCGGATCACATGGAAATTCCTTTTGAAATTTGTGGAGTATCCTCTATAGCAACTGTACCATTTACATTCCCACCAACAGTGCACAAGTGTTCAGGTTTCTCAACATCATCACCAACACTTTAACTTTCTGATAACAAATAAGCCAGTCTAAAAAATGTGGTGATTTTTTGTGATTTTGATTTGTATTTCCTTGATGGTTAGTGACCTTGAACATCTCCTCTCCCTGTTGACCATTTGTATGTCTCCTTTGGAGAAATGTCTATTCAAACCCTGTGTCCATTTTTTAGTAGGCTTATTTCTTTTTTTTGCTATTGAGTCATAGAAGTTCCTTATATATTTTGGATACTAACCTCTGACGAGATAATAGGGCTTACAAATATTCTCTCCCATTTTGTAGGATTTTTTTCACTGTATACCTATGGTGGGATATTATTCAACCTTAAAAATGAAGGGGATTGTGTAATTGGTAACAACACAGACGAAACTGGAGGGTGTTGAGCTGAGTGAAATAGGCAGTCAGAGAAGGACAAGCCCTGTAAGATTCCACTAACTTGACGTCTCCAAAACAGCCACACTCATTTAGGAGCCAAGAGTAGGATGGTGGTTACCAGGGGCTGGGGGAAGGGGAAGTGGGAAATTGTTGTCCAATGGATTATAAATTGAAATTACGCCAGATGAAAATGTTCTAGAGATCTGTTGTACGATCTTGTGCCTGTCGTTAACCATACTGTGTTGCACACTCAAATATTTGTTAAAAGGGAGATCTTATGTGAAGTGTTCTCACTACAACAGAAGGGAAAAAAGAAAAAAAAGGGAGGAATTCAGCTGACCTCCTTCACTTCACACTGCATTTCCTTTCCAGCCGCACGCGAGATTTTTGGGCTTTCGTCTTGCCAACCCCGGATCCTGCTTAGCCCCCTGCTTAGTGAGGGCCTGGTTTTAAGGGCCACACCTTCGGGGCTCTCAGGTTACGCACCCACCTCTCCTAATGAACAGACGGGCATCTGGGCGGTGCATGGGGACCAGCCATATTGGACCACTTTTCTCTGCCACCCCTCCCCCCCGGCTCGGGGCAATCAGAGGCCCGGATGCCAAGCCTGGTTTGGGGAGATTTTCTCCAGCAGGCTCCCTCCACCCCTGCCCGCCCCCCTACCTCCTCCTGGCCCTGGCAGCTGCAAGGGGACCTCTAGACCCGCTAAGTGACAGGGCTGCAGGGGCCAGGGCAGGCAACTTCAAGCTACTTCTGGAAACAATTTCTTCTGCTCTGCTTTGGGAGTCTGTGCAATTTTCTCTCCTGTCTCCCTGCTGTCTTTCTCTGGAGCTATCCCTGGGGTTCTGCTTTCCCTGTTGCCCTATCCTGGCCCACATGTGTGTTTGTGAGACAGAGGATGGCTCTGTGTTAACACTTCTCCCCTCACTCTTAGACTCCATCTCTCTTTCTCCTCTGCTCCTCACATGGGAACAGCCTAAATCTGCTGGAATTCCAGCCAGCCAGGGTCCCCTGATTGCCCACTCTGGCATAGGCACTGCCTCGCAGCCCTGAAAAATCTGGAGGTGGGCCAGACGTGGTCCAGTCTGTGGGCCACATCAGAGGTGGACACAAGCTAAATGCCCAGGGTGGGACTCAGGGCTCAGATGTAGAGATGTAGAGGCCTCTGAGGGACATGGGGTGACATCACTTCCATTTGGGGGGCTCAGAAGTGGGGCTTATTCAAGCCTTTCCATCCCTGGGCTTCCACTGTCAAATGCGAGGGGCCCATCTCTCATGGGATTGGGGTGAGGGTGGATGAGGGGTGTCAAGTGTCACTAGGCCTCCGTGTTACAGATGGACTTGCTCCTGGTCACACAGCCAGTGGCTGGTGTCAAGCTGTCACCTGGGACCCCCGGCTCCCAAGGTCTTTCTGAATGGCCATCCTGCCTCCCTCGCCCAGTTAAATTCATCCTCAGTTTACCCTCTGTTGTAACTGTGGCTGATATTTTGCCAGCTCCACTGGGAACTCCTGGAAGGCAGGGCTGGGCTCCCCCATGCGTGGAGGGATGATCTTTGCCAGTGTTACCTATACTGCCCAAGTGCTTGCCTGTCCCAGAAGGCTGACCAGTGTTTGAGCTTCACTGTTGCAGGATTTTAGGTCCTGGGACTGAGAACCAGATAGGAGAGGGTCCCCATGCCTTTGATATCATGGACGCCTGAACTCAGGCAGGGACTTGGACTAGATCATTCTTCAGGGTGTAGATGAGGGGTGGGCAGATTGGAGGGTTGAACAGGAAGGAGTCCCTTAAACCCAGAAGAGAGGAGACAGGGCACATGAACAGGGGCCCCAGCACTTCTGTCCCTAGCAAAGGCCTGGGGGTGACCAGACCTTGTACAGGGCCCCTCAGGATGAGTAAGAATGTCGTAAACATGGACATCTGAATGCTGCTGCCGCTAAGTCACTTCACTCGTGTCGGACTCTGTGACCGTATGGACCGTAGCCCATCAGGCTTCTCTGTCCATGGGATTTGCCAGGCAAGAATACTAGAGGGGGTTGTCATGCCCTCCTCCAGGGGATTGTCACGACCCAGGGATTGAACCCACATCTCTTACATCTCCTGCATTGACAGGTGGGTTCTTTACCACTAGCACCAACTGGATACTGGCTGGCTTAAAAGGGCCCTTGCAAGCCTGGACAAGGAGTGACTCATCAGGGCCTCTGAGAGCAGAGTAGCATGCAATAGGACCAGGAATCTCCCAGCCAAAGAAGGGCCTGGAAATGAGCCTCAAATGGCCAGAAGAGACTCTCTGCCAACCCCTAGGATGGAACCCAGAACAAATCTGACTCTTCCGGGAAACTCAAGGGACATGGCATTGTTGACCCAGAGGTAGGGATTAAAGCCACACCTGCCCAAAGTACAGCCCCACATGGTATTCATTCAACAAGCATTTTCCCCCCTACAATACCGTTGCAGACCATAAGCTGGTACCAGCCAATCTTGATGGGTACCGTGCTCATGTTTCTAAGGCTGTTGGAACCAGTGACCTCAAACTGGGTGACTCAAACAAAAACTCCAGTATCATATGGTATCACTTATATGTAGAATTTAAAAAAAAAATAAAGGTACAAATGAACTTATCTACAAAACAGAAATGAGTTGCAGATGTAGAAAATAAACTGATGTTTGCCAGGGTGTAAGAAGCGGAGGGAAAAATTGAGAGACTGGGGTTGAAATACACAGACTGCTATATACAGAATGAACTTGCCATTGGCTCAGACGGTAAAGAATCTGCTAAAATGCGGGAGACCCGGGTTTGATCCCTGGATTGGGAAGATCTCCTGGAGAAGGAAATGGCTACCCACTCCAGTATTCTTGCCTGGAGAATCCCCCTGGACAAAGGATCCTGGCAGACTACAGTTCAGGGGTCACAAAGAGTCGGACATGCTGAGCAGCTAACACTTTCACTGTCATATATAAAATAGATAATCAACCAGTTCCTACTGTAGAGCTCAGAGAACTCTACTAAATACTCTGTGATGACCTATATGAGAAAGAATTTTAAAAAATGAAGAATGGACATCTGTGTGTGTATAACTGAATCATTTTGCTGTGCTTCTCTGAATCTGACACAACACTGTAAATCAACTGTACTCCAATAAAAACTTTGACAAAGAAGCATAGCCTCTCAAGGTTCTGGAGTCTGGAAGTCCCAAGTCAAAGTGTCAGCAGGGCTGTGCTTCCTCAGGAAACTCTAGGGAAGGGCCTTAACTTTTCCTGCTCCCGTGGCTGTCAGCCTTCCCTGTGGCTCCATCACTCCTTCAGTCTCTCTGCTTGTGTCTTCTCCTCTCCTGTCTCTTATAAAGACATTTGTCACTGGATTTAATCCAGGATGATCATCTCCATATCCTTAACTTGATGACATCTGCCAAGACAGATACTCATGGGGCTTAGGACATAGGCATGGCTTCCAGGGTCCAGCACTCAGCTCACTCCAGGGATGGTGACACAGACACGCCTTCCACGGGCCAGCACTCAGCTCACTCCGGGAGTGATGACATTGGACACTTCCGTGTCAACTTCCTGGCCTGGTGACTCTGCCACGCATGTTCCACAGATTAACTCATTTCACCTTTACAACCCTGTAGGGTAGGGACTAGCAAAACCACATTTGCAGGTGAGAGAACTTCCAGCTTATAAAAGCAAGCCAAGGGACAAACACTACATAAACACTACTTGCCACAAAGTATAAGTTTTAATCAGGCGGAATGTGAATCCATCTCCTAACCACAGGATACCCTACCCTGGGACTCAAGAGGGTCACTGGGAAGACATCCAGATGGCCCTTCACTGTAGGCTCCCAGTGCTCCTGTGTCTTTAGGGACTATTGGGTGTAGCCCAACCGAGTCCACGCAGCAGAGGAACTCAGGTGGGGCTCTTGAATAGAGGCTGTATTCTCCCTGGTCACTGTTCACTGTCCCTCAACCCCTGTCCAGTGGGTTGAGATCAATATTGGTAGTCTCAGGCTTTGGTCATCCCTCCCAACACTCCATGTTGGTAATTCCCTTCCTCCTGAATCAGAAAAGCAGGCCTATCCCATGACATTCCTTATTGTAAGCCCAGAATCTCTGCCCAAGGAACTCTGCCCACCCTCAAAGGCCATCCAAGCAGGGAATGCTTATTCCCCTTCCTACTAAGACTTCCGTTGTCAAGGACCCTGTCCTCTCCATGGGGTGTCCTGCAGGACGGGTTCCTGCTCCCTCTGCTCACCAACCACGTACATGTGAGTCATGCCCAGTGTTTGGTATGCAGTGGGTGCTCAATAGATGCTTGTGGAGTGAATGATGGATGAACCATTCAACTGGGCAGGCCCATCCCTGCTCTATGACCTCTCCTTCCTCCAGGCCACCCCCTCTTTCTGGCCTTAAGAGCCCCGGCTCTGTCCACACCCTGTTCCTGCTGCCACACCTCCAGTGTTGTACCCCTTCCCAGAGGGAACAATAGGAGACCCCAGCCACCCCCTAGCCAGGCCCTCCTAGGGCAAAGTACAAAAGAAAGCTAATTTGCATGAATCCAGAGATGGACAAGCTCTCAATCAAGCTAAAACAAACTGTTGAATAAAATGCATCCCTTGAAAACTCAAACCTTCAAAACCGTAGAATAAATTCTGCATTCAGAATAAAATTCTGCATCCAGCTGCCATTTTACAAGACTTCAAAAATCAGCAAAATATCCACAATGACTGATTTTAATACTTATTTTATATGTCTTAGGTGTCTGTTGATGGGCTCATAATGTTTGAATGATAAATAAAATTACAGATAATTCACAAATCTTCATATGATTTTCATAGCATTTATTAGCTTTGCCCTCATTTCAGCAAAATCACCAATCATGTTCTTACAATAATGATCTCCATATAAACTGGGTATACTGACAGAAATAGTCTAAAAATGAATGTGGGTCATCTTTTGTAAAGTGTGGTCAATCATTTCGAAACGTTGTCCTGTGATTTAAGCTGCTTTATAACTGCCACCTTCTCTCCCTGGAGAAAGTCTCATGTGTGCCTGGGCAATTCAAGGCAGGTCACACCCCAGGACTGGGTTCTAACTGAGCTCCTGCCAGCAGCGCCTTGTAGTCCAGCCTTCGGCATCCTGCCGACTGCCTTCCAGCCTGCGTAGCTCCCTTCCAGATCCACTCTATGCTTCAGTTACCTGACATACTGTTGGCTGGCTCAGAAGTTTTTAAATTGAATTAGTGGTCAGCATCAAAAATGGAAACATTCTCACATAAAAACCTGGCTTTCTAGTTTCCCTTAAAATATTGAAAGACCAGCAACCCTGAGACAGCTTTCTGCAAGGTAATATACAAATGAGGCTGGCAAGAACTTAGGCAGAGGCTGTGTATATGTGGATGAAAGAGTAGCTCTGTCATGTCTGATTCTTTGCACCCCCCGCGGACTGTAGCCCACCAGAGTCCTCTGTCCATGGAATTCTCCAGGCAAGAATACTGGAGTGGGTAGCCATTCCCTTCTCTAGTGGATCTTCCCTACCCAGGGAGCGAACCTGTGTCTCCTACATTGCAGGCAGATTCTTTACTTCCTGAGGCACCAGGGAAGCCCCATATATGTGTGTGGGTCCCCAACAGCCAATCATCTCTTCTAAAATGAGACCCCTCAGTCTGTTGCTAGACACATGGTCACCCAAGACAGAAATGATACAGCTCTGCTTCTATTGGAGCTAGGTACACCATGTGACTAGGTTCTGGCCAATTGGAGATGAGCTAATGGCACCTGTGTAACTCATGAGTTGTAACTTTTCCCTTGTTCCTTTCCAGTGGGCTGGAAGGTGGAGGCACCAAGTTTGTGGTCTTTAAGCTTGCAGGTGAGGACAATACCCTAGGCATGGCAGACCCACAATTTATAAGAAGCCTGGATAAAGCAGAACTACCATGCCAGTTCACTTTTATGTAAGGTCAAAATTGAAACTTGTCTTGTCTAAGCCACTATCACAGGCAGGCCAACTTTGAATGCCCCCTTTAGATGAGACGCAGTTTACCACAGTCCCCACTCAACCTTATGCATTCCCAACATCACCTCAGTTGACACCCAATAATGAACTTGTGCTTTTATTTTTTCCCCCTGATCCCCCTTTGGCCCATCTAGCCCCATAGCCATTTGAGATTGTTGTCCCCACTGTCAACCCTCAAAAAGCAGGAGGGGACACTCTTTTCCCTATACTTTTTACTCTCTATTTTGACTCCAGGGTGCCTTCTTCTGGTAGGCTTACAATATTGATTCATTGGTGCTTGCTGGGCACATTCTCACTGCAGATAAGAAAAAAATCAGCAAGTTTTTTTTTTTTTTTTTTTAAGCATTTGACAATTTCTTCTTGATTGCAAGGAACAAAAGCCAAAGGCTAAATTCCTCTCTAATAAATTGCAAAAATACTTGGGGAGGTAACAATGCCACAAATTACCCATGTAGTGGCTCAGACAGTAAAGAATCTGCCAACAATGCAGGAGACCTGGGTTCTATCCCTGGGTCAGGAGGATCCCTTGGAGAAGGGAATGGAAACCCACTCCAGTATTCTTGCCTGGAGAATCCCATGGACAGAGGAGCCTGGTGGGCTACAGTCCATGGGGTCACAAAGAGTCAGACATGACTATCACTTTCACTTTCACTTTCATCACACCTCACAGGAAATCAACTAGGTGACTGAAATACATTTCTGGAACTGTAAGTCCTGCCCACAAGGATTTTTTTAGTTCACATTTTTATAATGGAACAATTCAGGCATATACTAAATCTAAGCAAGAATCAATAAAGTTACCTTGTGCTACTCTCAGCTATTATTTCCTACACTGTGGCCATGATGTGTTTTAAGAAAATAAAAATCAATTCATCTCTGACAGTAAATGTAAAATGTTAAGTGAGAGTGAGATGGGATCGCATGTCACAGCCCCTTGACCAGCACTCAGCCTGGTCTTAGGGTTGTCTGACTGTCGCATCACTGCTCCAGGAGGGCATCTGGTGAGGCAAGGGCGGGGTTTGATCCCAGCTGTGTCTGTTCCCAGATCCTGTGTGACGCCCTTGTGTTCAGTTAGAGAACAGGGACGTGAGCCAGCTGACAGCCAAAGTCGCAGTTGCTGTAACTGACATGAAATAGAGCCTACAGACAGTGACAAGCACCCATGGTAAGCTTAGAATGGGCAAAAAGCCTTTATTTAAAACACTATTTTCCTGCAAAACTCTCGTTACTACAACAATCTTTGTCTGCAGGCTTCAATAGAGAAGGCAATGGCAATCTACTCCAGTTTTCTTACCTGGAGAATCCTGTGGACAGAGGAGCCTGTTGGGCTGCTGTCCATGGGGTCACACAGAGTTAGACATGACTGAAGCGACTTAGCATGCATGCGTGCATTGGAGAAGGAAATGGCAACCCACTCCAGTATTCTTGCCTGGAGAATCCCAGGGACAGAGGAGCCTGGTGGGCTGCCGTCTATGGGGTCGCACAGAGTCCGACACGACTGAAGCGACTTAGCAGCAGCAGCAGCAGGCTTCAAAAAGGTATTGCTACGATTTTGTTCAGCCTCACACAAGCACTGAAGGGTCAGTGCCACACTAGGGCCCTGGTGGCCACACCCACATGACCCCTCCTGGGGTCACAGGGGCGGGAGCTTTTAGCACCTGCTACTTGGAGTGGGGTCACCTGGCCAGAAGCCTGGATATCCTTGACCTCATGAGGAATGCCCGATCTCAGTCCCCAGCTCACACTTACTGAATCAGAATCAGCTTTTTAACAAGATCCTCAGAAAGGCTGTGCCTACTAACAAGTTTGAAAATCACGGATCTAGAAAATGAGTGAGAGTGGAAAGTCTAGCTTTGAAATAAAACACACCTGAATCCCTTCTCAGCTATTTTCTAGCTGAGTAAGCTAGGGCACGGGTCTTTCAAGCTCTGAACCTCAGCTCAGAGAAGACAGAAATCATGGAACTATATGCAAATGCCTTTTCTGCAGGTTAAAAAAAATGCCAAATATAATCAATTTCATATGGTTCATCTTAATAGTTGCTTGGATCTTGTGGGAATTAATTTTAATTAATTAATTATTCTTTGGCTGTGCTGGTTCTTTGTTGCTGCACATGGGCTTTCTCTAGCTGTGGCGAATGGGGGCTATTCTTCATTTGCAGTGCACGGTCTTCTCATTGCAGTGGTTTCTCTTGTTGCGGAGCACGGGCTCCATACCTGCACCATGCAGGCCTAGTTGCTCTGGAGCATGTGGAACTTCCCGGACCAGGGATCGAACCTGTGTCCCCTGCAGTGGCAGTCAGAGTTCCACCCACAGCGCCACCAGGGAAGTCCTGGGAATTAATGTTAAAACAAGATGAAATGTATAATGCACCTGGCACACAGGTGTGTTCTTAGCGGCACAGCCTTGACCTCCCTTGTTACCCTCACCCCACAGGTTCCCATAGAAACCAGGCAAGGGAGCCAGGGTACATGGGATATCTCATTAAACCCAATTCTGCAACAGAATCTCCAGGCACATGGACCAGCAATAATTTTCATGGTTGCATCAAGCTTGTACAAGAGTACCTGCCTTCATCCCTGCTTCAGAATACTTCCCATTTCACATCTAGATGAAGAGGTGAAATCCCAGATGCTGGGTGATGTATCCAGGGCCACATGGAGACGTGGAAGCTGACTGGGTCCCCAGAGTGGTCGCCTACTCTCTTCCTTCAGAGTCATCCAGTGCACCCACTGGGGCATGATCCCAGTGGGTTGACAATCTTCCTCCCTAAAAGCAGGGAAAATTTCTGTGTGCAAAGTCACCACCAGGAAAGGTCGACTGAACTCAGCACCTGGGTAGGGGGTCTGGGGTCAACAAGAGGGTGAGGCCTGAGCGTGAGCTGGGGGCAGCAGCAGCTGCTGAGCTCTGCTTATCCAGAGTCATCACAGCCTGGTGAGGGGCCAGTAAGGAAAATTCTGGAATCACTTGACCCCATAGAAGGAATTCACCCAGGGTTTATTTCTAGGGAGTCCCTGAAAGGCATCTTGAGGAAGTGAGGACTGGAAGATGGAGCAGCAGAGAGTCAGGAAAGGGATTTTCAGGCAAGAGAAGAGGGTGGTCGAGGTCACGAGGGAGGGCAAGCCAGTACCACACAGGCTGAGCTCACATGTGCTGCTCTTGGGGCATGACGGGGGCATGGAGCACATGTATGTCATGTGAGGAGGTGACCTGTGGCCGGCTCACCAAGCTGGCTGGGGCTGGGATTCCGGCCCCACCCATGGCCCCACACTCACCTGAAATAGAAATCTTTGCCTGAACCTTATAGGAGCTGGGGATAGACAGCAGGTCTGCAGGTCCCTTGAGGCAGAAGCTCATCCCTGCAGGAGAATAGTGAGAGGCTGACCTCCTGGGATAACACAGACTGTTCTGAGCCTCCCTTGGCCCATTACCCCCCTTTCAGCATCACCCACAGTGAGGAGAACAACCCTCAGTGCGGGATGGGTGGGAATCCGTGCGTGGAGGAGACAGAGCTGTGAGCATGGGAGGTGCTGGGACCTGGGCTGAGACTCAGGTGTTGGCAGCTGGACTCTCTGAGTCTCAGTGTCCTCCTTTGCCCCCATGACCACTCAGGGTTGCCATGGAGGTGAAGCCAGAGATGCAGATGGCCATTCTTTATCCCTCGTGGCTCAGATGGTGAAGAATCTGCCTGCAGTGCTGGAGACCTGGGTATGATCCCCGGGAAGGGAAGATCCCCTGGAGAAGGGAATGGCAACCCACTCTAGTACTCTTGCTTGGGAAGTCCCATGGACAGAAGAGCCTGGTGGGCTACAGTCCATGGGGTTGCAAAGAGTCGGACACGACTCAGTAACTGACACTTAAGCCAGGGAAGGCTGAGCTCACGGAGCCATGCTCTGGCCTCTCCTGGGACATTTTCTCCTGCACCTCCTGCTGTGATGCTCTGCCCATCACGTCACCGGAGTGCAGGCCAGCTTGTCAACTTTGCCTCCTAGGAGCCTCTTTTGTGACTCTTTCAAATGTCAAGGTGGCTTATTCATTTGGCTGGCGTGGTTTTTAAATGGTAAATATGAGTCAATAGGACTTTCTACTTTACTGCAGCATTAACAGAAAAGTTAATATGTACTCAGGAGAAAGAGTGTTTGCAAAACTTTTGCAACTCAAAAGCCTTGTCCTTCCTGAGCTGGCTTGGTAGCAGGGGTAGCACACAGGTAGCCTCCAGCCTGAGTGCAGAAGCAGGGTGAACATGAGTTAATGGGTGTCAGCCAGACTTCATTTTCCTCCACATTTGTTTATTATGACTTTATTCTTAAACAGCTCATCCGCTGTCTGGACGTAAACACACACAGGCTCACTTTTTCCCTTGACTTCTTGAGATCTTCAATTCTTTCTCTTGATGTTTACTAAAGGCAGGGCACAGCAGGTGGCTATTCATGGTTTCATTCATTTATTCTTTTATGGAGTGCCTACTTCATACTGAGGATGCATTAAGTACTGGGGAATAAAGCACAATCCTGATTTCAAGGACTTTTTTTTTGGTTTCATATTATTATTATGGAAGAATTCAAACATAGACAAAAATAGGATGGCATTGTGAACCCCACATAGATACAATCTACTTCAATCACTGTCAACATGCTGGTGCTGCTGCTAAGTCACTTCAGTCGTGTCCGACTCTGTGCGACCCCATAGACGGCAGCCCACCAGGCTCCCCTGTCCCTGGAATTCTCCAGGCAAGAACACTGGAGTGGGTTGCCATTTCCTTCTCCAACGCATGAAAGTGAAAAGTGAAAGTGAAGTCGCTCAGTTGTGTCTGACTCTTCACGGCCCTGTGGACTGCAGCCTACCAGCCTCCTCCATCCATGGGATTTTCCAGGCAAGAGTACTGGAGTGGGGGGCCATTGCTGTCTCTGCTATCAACATGGGGCCAATGTAATTTTCTCCTACCTCTAATTCCTTTACTGTTTGGGTTGTTTGAAGGAAAACCTGAACAGAATTTTATTTTTTATTTATTTTATTTTGGCTGCATTGGGTCTTTGATATGGTGGGTGGACCTTCCTAGTTGTGGTATGCACGCTCTAGAGCGCAAGGGTTCAGAAGTTGCGGTGTGTGGTCTCAGCTGCCCGGTGGCATGTGGGATCTTAGCTTCCTGACCAGGGATGGAACCCATGTCCCCTGCATTAGAGGGTGGATTCTTAACCACTGGACCATCAGGGAAGTCCCTTTGATAGTGTCTTTGGACTTGAAAAGCTCTAATTTTGATGAAGTCCAATTTACCTCCTTTTATTGTCGTTGCTCATGCTTTTGGTGTCAAATCTAAGAATCCATTGTCAAATCTAAGGTTGTGAAGATTTATCCTTTGTTCTAGGAGTTTTTATATGTTGCAGTTAGCTCTTTGATCCATTTTGAGTTAATTTTTTTTTGAGTTAATTTTTATACATGGTATGAGGTAGGAGTTCAACCTGACCCACTCTGTTATCAAAGAATATAACACAACATATTTTCATTCAAGGTATTTATCTGTGTACATTGCTACACCTAAAGCTCCTTGAGAGCTGGGACTCTGACACTTCTGCACGCCATTGTATTCCAATAAGACTGCAGTGATTAACAGATAGTAGGTACTCAATAAATATTCAGTGAACAAATGAATGAATGAGTGAATAAATTGCTATATTTTTTTTTGCTACAGAATGTGAATACTGATATGCTTAGGGCAGACTTCTAACTTTCTGTTTGTTTTCTATTTGATTCATCTATATTTTGTACTTTTTCTCTTGCCATATTTTTGGGTTATTTGAAGAGTTTTTATGTTTCTGCTTTACTCAACTGTTGGCTTATCAGCTATATTTCTTTGTCTTACATTTTTTTCAGTAGATTAAAAATTGACAATAAATCTTTAACTTATCAATGTGTACCTTCAAATAACATTATACTTCTTTGAGTAAAACGTAAGAAATTTGCATCAGTATTTTTTATTTTTTCCTTTTGTACTTGGTGCTATTGTTATCTTTAATTTATATACATTATAAACTCCACAGCATATTGCAACTTTTTGTTGTTGTTGTTATAAACAATCAACATCCATCAAAGAGTTCCAAAATGAGGAAAAAAACTCTACTTTTTCTATTTCTGGTATTCATTCCTGGGTTTAGGTACCAATTTCTGACTGTGTATTTTCCTTCTGTCCCAAGAACTTTCTTTTCCATTTTTCGTAATGCAGGTCTGCTGACAATAAATTGTCCGATCTCTTGTTTGTCTAAAAAAAAAAAATCTGTACTTTACCTTCAATTTTGAAGATTATTTTTTTTGTGTGTACAGAATGTTGGTAATATGACAACAACCATTTCCTGTTACTAATTCTCACAGTTCTGGCATTCAAGTCTAACTAGCGGTTAGAATCTTTCACTCTGGGTGTCTCCTGTGGTTACTTGCGGACAATGGCTGACTGAAACCATCAAAGGCTTCCTCACTCACATATCTGGTGGCTGATGCTGACTGTGAGCAAAGACCTCAGCCAAGCTGTGGTCAGGACACCTACATGAGTCCCTTCCATGTGGCATGACCTTCCTCACAGCGCTGTGCTAGATCACAGGTCACACAGTCACTTGCATACCACCCACCATATTGGTCAAGGTCATTATAAACTACCACCCAGGGAGTGCCAAGGTCACACTGCGGGACAGAAAATATGGTTTTGGTTCTCTTTGGAAATTTTATTTTTCCATGTGTTATGGCTGTTCAGTCACTTAGTCGTGTCTGACCCTTTGTGATCCCATGGACTGCAGCACACCAGGCTTCCCTGTCCTTCACCGTCTCCCAGAGCTTGCTCAAACTCATGCCCATGGAATCAGTGACGCCATCCAACCATCTCATCCTCTGTCATCCCCTTCTTCTCCCTGTTTCAATCTTTCCCAGCATCAGGGTCTTTTCCAGTGAGTCGGCTCTTCACATCAGGTGGCCAAAGTATTAGAGCTTTATCATCAGTCCTTCCAATGAATACTCAGGATTGATTTCCTTTAGGATTGACTGGTTTGATCTCCTTGCAGTACAAGGGATTCTCAAGATCTTCTCCAGCACCAGAGTTTGAAATTATAATTTAGATTTTATGAAAGTAAGTAGCTTAGTCATGTCTGACTCTTTGTGACCCCATGATCTGTAGCCCACCAGGCTCCTGCATCCATGGGATTTTCCAGGCAAGAGTACTAGAGTGGGTTGCCATTTCCTTCTCCACTAGATTTAGGATGTAGTCCTTTTTCTTTTCTATATATTTCCTACTTTGACTAAAATTCTATTCTTTTCTCTTTTTTTGCCAGTATCCATTTGGAGAATCAAATATATTTATATATTTTTTTTATCTTCTTTTTCTCAATGGTCATAATTGGCTGTATGTCTCAACTATCTTTGGAAATTAGATACTAACTCTTTATTCTAATCAAAATGTACTGTTTTTTTTTCCCCCCACCAATTGAAATTAACCTCCACCTGCCCCAAATTCCAAGGCTATTTCTCACTCCAATCAGATGAGACCATCAACAACACTTAACCCTATTTTTCTTTTTTAATCTCTGTCTCTCTCTCTCTCTCTCTCTCTGTGTCTCTCACTCTTCTTGCTCCTCCCTTTATGAAACGTTTGAGAGTTCCTTATTTCAATTGTTTTTCTTTGCGGTCCCTCTGGTAGACTGAAAATTGGCTCATCAAAATATATCCAGATTTGAATCCTTTGAAATTTGTGAATGTTACCTCTAGGGCAGAAGAAAATAAAAGGTCTAAGGGTGGCAGGATTATTGCAGATTTGATTAACTGAAGCATCTTCAGACGGAAGATAGGCAGTTTATCCTGGATTTTCCATGTGAAACTTCAGGGTCATCACAAGAGTCCTTGTAAGAGATTGGTCAAAAGGGAATCAACACGGAAAGAAGGAAAATCGATGTGACTATGGAGGAAGAGACGGGAGGGTTGCACCCACAAGTCAAGGGGTGTTGGCAGGCAGCAGCACGTGAAAGAAGCAAGGAGTGGAGACGGCCCTAGAGGCTGTATTTCAAGTCACGCAGTATGTGGCAGTTTGTATAAGCAGCCATAGGAGCTTACACACCACTCAGGCCCTGGGTTTTCTTAGGTATAAAGATGAAAGGAGAAGCATTCTGTCTCTCTACACTGTTCTGCTGAGTGCCACCTCTCGGAGATTCTTAGGCAGTTCTTTGTTCTCTGGCTTCCATGTTCTTGCTCAGCCCCAGGGACAACAGATTCAACCTAACTGTGTGTGTCCATTTGCTCAGTTGGGTCCAACTCGTTGCAATCCCATGGACTGCAGCACTCCAGGCTTCCCGGTCCTTCACTATCTCCCAGAGTTTGCTCAAACTCATGTCCATTGAGTCAGTGATGCTATCTATCCATCTTGTCCTCTGCCTAGCTAGTCAGAGTCAAATCAACCCTCCCTCCAGGGATCTCCGTGTACCAAGCTCTTCCCAGGATCCTCTATATGCTGGCATCTCCTAGGGCACTCAGACTCTGGTCTCCAGGTATTTACCCACCTGTGAGACAGAAAAACCTCACGCTGGTTGTCCCTGTAGTTACCCTGCAGCTCAAGGCCATGTTAATGCCCAACAGAAACATGGATTCATATCTTCATTCCCTGAATTATCACCTATCTTTTTTTTTATCTCTAGGCTTCTAATCATCAACATTTAAACATGATCAAGTTTCATCTGTCATTAACTTTTAAAAATATATGTATGTGTGTGCACGAGAGTGTGTGTATGTGTATCTTACTTGGTGATGGCTGATGGGATTAGAGTTCCCATTTAGCAGAGACCCCCCCCACCCCACATAAAGGACACAGCCTTCCAGTGCAGATCCATAGATAATTAATGTCTTTAAAAGCAGTGGCTTTAACACCTGTATAAGAATTAAACTCTCAAGACAGTAATTCTCTTTCATATGCTCAAACAGGGAAATGTCCTCCTAATTTTTTTAAGAAAGGGGACACGAAGCTAGAGAGAGCCTGAATTTGGTGTTGGGTTGCTTTTTTCCAGGCTCTACCAGCTCTACCATTTAACAGTTTGGGGTCCTTGGGCAAGTCATGAGACTGGATGTTGACCTTTTTGTGCTCTTGTGCTAGTTGGTCGGTCATGTCTGACCAGTTGTGACCCTGTGGACTGTAGCCTGACAGGCTCCTCTGTCCATGGGGTTCTCCAGGCAAGAATACTGGAGTGGGTTGCCATGCCACCCTCCAGGGATCTTCCAGACCCTGGAAACCCACATCTCCTGCATCTCCTGCATTGGCAGGCAGACTCTTTACCATGGCACCACCTGGGAAGGATTGAAATTTTTCCTTCCTCCCAAATCCCTTCCCTGAAGATTGACACAGACAAAGATGTAATAATCAACATCATCAACATAAATAGGAACCATACCTAAACAAAGAGGCAGTCATTTGTGGCCCATAGGGGATTATCTAGTAGATATTCTGCCTGTGGAACAAGCAGCAGCCATGTGGACCCACCCAGGAAGTCCCATCTGAAGCCTGGTGGGACCGAATGGATGATTGACAATCGACTACCTGCTCAGGAGCTAGGAGAAGGGGGCTGGGAAAAAAGAAGGAAGCAGAGGATTTTTCAGGACCAAGAGGCCATAGCAGAAGAGCAAGAAGGAGAGAAGAAGGCAGAGAATGAGAAAATTCCACTGGGGAAGGGTTCCCTGCAGTTGCAACGAGGGTGGGATGGAATGGGAAGCTGGAAGAGGGGCAAAGAAATATACCAAAACCCCCGACCACGCGTGGCTGAAAGCCCTGATGTGAGCCTGAACTACTGCAGGGAAAAGTTTCTTCATGTTTGTGGACTCTTTGGGCCGCTGACCACCTCCCAGGAAAACCAGGTCCCTGGCCAAACCTCCCCACAGATTGTTCCTGTGTATCTCACAAGCTAAGAATTATATTTGCTATATTATAAATTATATTATGAAAATATTTAAAAGTTACATTTAACTTTCATTGGAAAATTTTGCTAAAACAAAAGGAGAAGGAAGAGGAAGGAGGGGAAGAGAGAAGGTGACTGAATGTGGCCTTAAAATATAAAATAGTTGCTATCTGGTCTTTTACAGAACACATCTGGATTATGGACCCCAACTCCATCAAGCGTGATATTCCAGAACTAAAGAGACGACTCACCTTGAGAGCAGGATCTTTACCTATTTTCGTCACTCCTGGATGCCCAGTTTCTAGGTGAAAGCCTGGCTCATGAAATCACCTTGTAAATATTTGTCAGGTAAAAGAAGTGAGGTAGGAGATAGATGAGTCCTGGGTTACACAGCTGGGGTTTGTCAAGTGGGGTAAAATTCAAGCTTTGTTCTCACCCAGACACTCCGAGGACAGAGTTGCTGGCAGAAGCTGAGCTCTGCTGAAGTAAAGAGATAAGGTGCCTACTCGGAGGTCCAGGAAGACTTCCCTGTCTGTATATGCATAGAGGCTTCTTGGAGGTCAAGAAGGGAAGGGCCCCACCCCATAATAAGTGTGGACATGCACCCAGAGGCCTTTTCAGTGGGATCCATCTTAGCAAAATGTCGAGGGTGCATCTTGGGGAGGGCCCAAGGACCCAGTTGGGTGTGAAAAAAGAAACAAAATAACTGGCTAAATGTAAACGAAGACCCAAAAGGACTGTCCTGTATAAGTGATTTAAATCACCTTTTTGAAGACTTATGCACCCATGGCTGATTCATGTCAATGTATGGCAAAACCACTACAATATTGTAAAGTAAGTAGCCTCCAATCAAAATAAATAAATTAAAATAATAATAATAATAAAGAAAGAAAAAAAATCACCTTTTTACTTCTCTTCTCATTCAGGATGCTGGCACTCCTTTCCAGGTGTGTGTTTCTGTCCTGCTTCTGATTTACAGAAACTGCTTGTCTGTGTCCTCCCCCATACACTGCACTATGACTTTAATAATAAACTTTGTACCTGTTCGGCAGTTTTTGCCTCCTTGAAACAGTTTTGCTTTCAAACAGGGTAAAAAATCAGAGAATTTTGCTTCTAGCCTCTAACCCTTAATGGACTGGCAGTTAGGTTGAATGCCTGGACAGGGAAATAAGATCTGTCCCTCCCAGAACAGATGGAATAAAGGAATGAGTGATGTTACAAAAGTGTTTGTAACCTATACAGTCCATGGGTAATGAGGACAAAAATGAGTATTTTTTAAAAAAATCTGTGGAGCCTTCTTTCTATGGAGGGGAAGTTGGTCTCTGTCTTGGACAAGATCCTCCATGCATTCTGGGAGAGCGATGTTTCCATTCACTTTACACAGAGGAAGAACCAATCTCAAATCTCTTCTGTATTATAATTTCCTTATATTCTCATCAGGACCTAGAAAACATGATTCCATGACCATCCTTACAAAAACAGTGCATGTGGAATTGAAGAAAAAGCCAGTATAAAAAACCCTGCAAGTGGCAACTAAGACCCAGTGCAGCAAAATAAATAAATATATATTTTTAAATATAAAATTTTTTTCTCTGAAACAAAGCAGATGAATGAGCTGGAATCAAGATTGCCAGGAGAAACATCAAAAACCTCAGATATGCAAATGACATCACCCTTATGGGAGAAAGTGAAGAACTAAAGAGCTTCTTGATGAAAATGAAAGAGGAGAGTGAAAATGTTGGCTTAAAACTCAACAATCAGAAAACTAAGGTCATGGCATCCAGACCCATCACTTCATGGCAAATAGATGGGGAAACAGTGACAGACTTTAATTTTTTGTGCTCCCAAATCACTGCAGATGATGACTGCAGCCGTGAAATTAAAAGACGCTTGCTCCTTGCAAGAGAAGCTATGACAAACTTAGACAGAATATTAAAAAGCAGAAACATTACTTTGCTAACAAAGGTCTGTCTAGTCAAGGCTATGGTTTTACCAGTAGTCATGTATGGATGTGAGAGTTGGTCTATAAAGAAAGCAGAGTGCCAAAGAATTAATGCTTTTGAACTGGGGTGTTGGAGAAGACTCTTGAAAGTCCCTTGGACTGCCACTCAATCCTAAAGGAAATCAGTCCTGAATATTCATTCATTGGAAGGACTGATGATGAAGCTGAAACTCCAATACTTTGGCCAACTGATGCAAAGAGCTGACTCATTGGAAAAGACCCTGATGCTGGGAAAGATTGAAGGCAAGAGGAGAAGGGGATGACAGAGGATGAGATGGTTGGACGGCATCACCAACTTGAGTTGGTGAAGGACAGGGAAGCCTGGCGTGCTACAGTCCATGGGGTCACAAAGAATCAGACACGACTGAGTGACTGAACTGAGCTGAGACCAATGAGGACTATAGGAGCTTAGGGAGAGGCTGAGAGGTGGCCAGAGGAGCATAGAGCATGTGGCCATTAGTCTGGAGCATTGATCTAGAACTCCAGGGGACAGAGGGCAAGTCAGGACAAGTCAGCCCCCAACAAGTGTTCTCAGCAGTACTCAGAAAAATGGAAAATTCTTTAGCTTTACATCAGCTGGAGTTCAGACTAAGTCAGTTCAGTCTTAAGGAAAATAATGGCTCTCCTGAGGCCAGAGAATTTGGGAACACGCAGGGAAAATAATGGGGCAATATTAGCACTGATGCGCAATGTCCATTCTCATGATGTGTTCAGCGTATAGATTAAACAAACAGAGCAGACAGCCCTGTCGTACTCCTTCATGAGAAGTGCCAGCCTGGATGAGTTACAAGCTGGAATCAAGACAGATGGGAGAAACATCAACAACTTCAGATATGTGGATGATGCCGCCTTACTGGCAGAAAGTGAAGAGAAACTACAGAGCCTCTTGATGAGGGTGAAAGAGCTGGCTTAAAACTAAATATTAAAAAACCTAAGATCATGGCATCTAGCCTGATTACTTCATGGCAGAGAGAGAGGGAAAAGGTGAAAGTAGTGTCAGATTTCCTCTTCTTGGGCTCGAAAATCACTGTGGACCGTGACTGCAGCCTTGAAATCAGAAGATATTTGCTTCTTGGCAGGAAAGCTGAGACAAACCTAGACAGTGCGTTGAAAAGCAGAGACATACTCTGCCGCCAAAGGTTCGTACAGTCAAAGCAATGGTCTTCCCAGTGATCACGTAGGGTTGTAAGAGCCAGACAGTTAAGAAAGCAGAATGCTGAAGAATTGATGTCTTCAAATTGTGGTGCTGGAGAAGACTCCCAAGTCCCTTGAACAGCAAGGAGATCAAACCAGTCAATTTTAAGGGAAATCAACCCTGAATACTCATTGGAAGGACTGATTCTGAGGCTGGAACTCCAGTATTTTGGTCATCTGATGCGAACAGCTGACTCATTGGAAAAGTCCCTGATGCTGGGAAAAATTGAGGGCAGAAGGAGAAGAGGGTATCAGAGAATGAGATGACTGGATAGCATCATCAGTGCAATGGACATGAACTTGAGTAAACTTCAGGAGATGGCGAGGAACAGGGAGGCCTGGTGTGCTGTAGTCCAAGGGGTCACAGAGTCAGACAGGTCTGGCCAAGAAAACAACAAAAATGTCCATTCTCGTTTTCTCTCAAAGTAGTGCAATCCTGCATGTTTAGCTGGGACATGGCTACACAATGTAGAATGTTGGCTGCACTGAACAGCCTCCCTGCAGCTAGCTGTGGCCCTGTGACCAAGCAGTGGCCAATGGAACAGAAGTGGAAATAGCATAGGCAACATTTAGGACGTTTCTTTCAAAGGAAAGGCTGTGCTTTTCCCTTCCCTGCTTCCCATTAACTGGAAGGTTGACACAGCAATAGGCCACCTGGCAAACAAATCTGAGTAATAGAGAGCAACAAGCTGGAAGGAGCCTGGGTCCCTGACAAGGTGGAACCACCATGTCTGCATGCGGACACTGCCTGCATCTGGACCTACATGAGAGGGAAGTAAACTGCAGCCTCGTTTCAGCCACTGTTTCTTAGGGATTGTGTGTAACTTATGTTATCAATTCTGGAAATATGGAGCCTGAAAGGACGCATCATTTCAGACTGATGAGATCAAACTCTCCTGGGTCACCTCAGTGTCTTACAGTCCATGAATGTTTATTAAGTTCTCTAAGGATGCAGCACAGCACAAAACAAGTGAAAAATCCTGTCTTAACGGAGTTTACATTTAGAATTATTTCACTTAACCTTTTCAGACACCCCTCCTTTCTCAGGGAAATGCATCTGCCTTTAGAGACAAGAAGATGAAGGTGGAAGGGTTTCCAAAAAGGTTTTGAGGTCACACAGCTGGGGAGTAGACTTTCAGGATTCAGGTTTATCTTCTGCCAAAGCCACATTCTTACCACTAACACAGTGATCTCCAAACGGAGTTCTGTGGAGTTCCTAGGGGTAACAGAGGTTTGTTTTGGTCTGTCATGGATGGATGGTTGTGAGTGTAGGAGATGAAGACAGGTTTTTCCCCATGAGCACAAGAAAGGCCTGAGATTAGTTCAGAGAGTATCTAAGGAGACCCCAAGGACAAGGATAAAGGACAGCCGGCTTTTGAAGTGAACCAATGGTGAAGGGCAACTTGACAAACCAAAACACAGCAGGCCCCCAAAGACAGATGGTACCAGGTATCAGAGGTCCCAGACACTTGTGCTCTTGACCCTCTAAGGGGACCCTCGGCGGAACAGCCCTGTCTGGGAATGGGGGAGCATCTCAATGTGCAAATCGAGCTATATTCACATAAAGGGTCCTGCATTTCAATTTTGTCTGAGTTTGTGTTTGCGGGCCTGGATCACATACTCACACTTGCACACATACACACACACATCAAGACAAGTGATTCGTAGAAGAAACACAATGCTAGCTAGAGGTGTCCCAGAGTGACACAGCTCTGGGGAATATTTTCAAATATTCTCCTTTCCATTTACTGGGTTTTTACATGGTCTTTAATGAGGATATGACAAACAGTGGGGGGAAAATACTAAGAAGAGTCAATATATATATTTTTAAAAAGAACAAGAGTCAGAGATATTTTTCAACGTGAGCTTTCACACACTCCTCAACGAAGTTTCTTAAATGGGAGAAATCACTCTCAAGGGAAATTTCTGTTTGTTTTTAGTTTAGGTTTTCTGGTGGGGAGGGACAAAAAGTGAGTGGTTTCTGTAACTAGGTTGTTCAAATAGATCTAATAAACCCTGTTACCGGAAATGGTAGGCTGTGAATTTCCAGTCAGAGGACAGAACACTGTGCTGTCCCCGCCTACATTTCACAAGCCTGGGAGGAGGGCTTTGCAGGATAAATAGGCAGAAGCACCTGGGAAACTCCAGCATCCGGGCAGGCGGCGGCTCTGGATCCACTGCCCACATCCCGCTCTCCCAGGCAGGTAATCCGTGATGCTCCCACACTGGGAGCCAAGGGACCCCTTTCCCAGGGTGGTTCTGGCCTCGGTCAGGGGTCGGTAGAACCTGAGGCGGGAGGGAGGCGGGAGGATGTGTGTCTGATGCTAGGAGGGTTCTGAGCCCTCTGAAGACCAGTCCTCTCTCTGGGTCTCAGTGTTCATCCTGCAAAGGGAGGGACGTGACACCAGGGCTTCTGGGGGCAATTTTGTTTTTTTAGTCTTTAGGGTTTTGATTCGAGCCAGCTGTGCACCCCATCCAGCGGTGCATCCACCATCAGGTCAGAGCTCCCCCGAGGGTCCTGAGGTGCATCTCCTTGCCTGGCACAGGGCACTGCTCTCAGAGAGCCCTGGAGACAGAATTAGTGCAGTGGATCCCCCTGGGCAGGGTCTCCAGGGGGGTTTCCTGGGCTCCATTATCTCTCCGGGGACCCCAGCAAGCAGACAGGAGCTGAATCTGCCCAGCACAGAAGACAGACGGCTCAGAAACAGAGCCAGCCCTCCAGCCCAGCCCAAAGCTGCTTTTGTCACTTAGTCGCTAAGTCGTGACTGGCACTTTTGCGGCCCCATGGGCTGTAGCATGTCAGGCTCCTCTGTCCATGGGATTCTCCAGGCAAGAATACTGGAGTGGATTGTCATTTCCTCCTCTAGGGTATCTTCCTGACCCAGGAATCAAACCGGCATTCCCTGTGTCTCCTGCATCGGCAGGCAGGCTCTTTACTATCCGAGCCACCACCATCTGGCTAGCTATTTCTCCAGGAAGAATTTTGGGGGGGAATGTTTAATTCTTGGTGAAAGAAACCATTGCATCAGCTCTGCATAAACAAACTTTTGGGACAACTGGTCACCTCTGTCCTCAGGCTTGTCCCAAGGCCTTTCCCCTGGGCTCCGAATGAGACTCAGCTCAGGCTCCTCCCTTCCACCTCCTCCTCTCCTTCCCTCCACCCTTACCACCCCAGCAGTCCTCTCTCCACTGAACCCTGAAATGAGGGGTCAGAGGCTACAGATAAACAGCCCTCTTTGCTGAGGTCACCAGCTTTGACCTCAGTCTCTCCTGAGGCTTCCAAGCTGTATCTCTGTCCCCAGGGATCACAGTCTGGCTTGTTGAGTCTTAGAAAGTGCCGCTCGTGGAGGGGTTGACACATCTGGAACTCCTCTTAGGAGCCCAGCACCTTCATCCTGTACGTCACCTGAGCCGTTCCTCATGTTGGATGGAGGTGGGAACTGAGGATCAGAGAGGTTCAGTCACTGCTCGTCACCACACAGCACTCACAAGTGGTCCAAACGACATCCTCGACCAGGTCCCTGAGACTCTGAGCTCACCTGCTTCTCCTCACTAGGAGGCCTTTCCAGGCTATTCTTGGAAACACCCTCCATGTGTCCACCTGGCAGGGCTGAGCAGAACGCTCTGGCCTCCTTGTTCTTTGCACCAGCCCTGCTCGGGGCAGCCAGGCTCCAGCACGGCTCCTGCTGCCTGTGGCGGCCTCTCTCCTGAACCCTCTCTGTGACCAGGCACCTCGACGGGAGAGCCTCCCTGAGGTCACACCCTTGTCCTCAGAGGCGGGGAGAGGTACACTGTCCTCTGATGAGTGCAGGGCTCCTTCCTGGGGGGACAGAGAGGGGCACGGTGGGAAAGGAGCCCGGCTTCCCAGGCCCCTCTGACGGTCTCAGCTCCTGGGAGGGGGATGGTTTCTCGCTGGCCAGCACCTCACACCCATCACCAGCTTCCCCACCCTGGAGCCAGGCACCCCAGGCTCCTCCCCCTCACTCCTCCATGGCTTGCTGTGAGACCTTGGAAAAGCCCCTTCCCCTCTCTGCCCAGTCTCTCCACCGTGGAAATTGGTACCAATCACAGCACTTGGTCAAAGGGTGAGCGGGAGCCCAAAGCCCCCTCATGTGTGTTGGGAGCCCAGGAGGGTGCCTACCCCTGGGAGGTCAGAGAGCAGCAGGTCCGAGAGTACAGAGACCATGGGGGACAGTGGGTGGGGGTTGGGGCATCATCTAACACGCAGAGACTGAAAGGAGCTTTGCTTTTCAGACATGAGGGCAGAGAGAATGTCCCCCCTCCTGGCTCTGGGGCTCCTGGTGGCTGGACTCTGCTCCAGTGTCCACTGCCTCCCAGAGAACGTGACCCTGGAAGAACCGCACAAAGGGGAATCTGTGGGTGACCACTCATTAGCCTCCAGCAACACCGACTTCGCCTTCAGCCTCTACAAGCAGTTGGCTTTGGAGAACCCCAGTAAAATGTCATCTTCTCCCCTCTGAGTGTCTCCATAGCCTTGGCCTTCCTGTCCCTGGGGGCCCGTGGCTCCACCCTGACGGAGATCCTGGAAGGTCTCAAGTTCAACCTCACAGAGATCCAGGAGAAAGAGATCCACCAGGGCTTCCAGCACCTCCTGCAGACGCTCAATCGACCCAGCAACCAGCTGCAGCTGAGCGTGGGCAATGCCATGTTTGTGCAGGACCAGCTGAAGCTGCTGGACAAGTTCATAGAAGACGCCCGGGTGCTGTACTCCTCCCAGGCCTTCCCTACCGAGTTCAACGATTCCAACGCTGCCATGAAGCTCATCAACGACTATGTGAAGAATAAAACCCAGGGGAAAATTGAGGACTTGTTCAAGGACCTTGACCCCTTCACGAAGATCATCCTGGTGAATTATATCTACTTTAAAGGTGGGTGGCCGGATTGCGGTTGGGGAAGATGCACATTTAGTTCTCAGGCTTCAGGATCATTTCTATCCTGGCTCAGCCAACTATGTTGCCAGCAAACCCCTATAGAGAAGTCTCCTCGTGGCTTGGGGGCCTTAAACACCAAGGCCCACCCTGACCATAGTCTTTGTCTATTTTAGCTTTTTCCAAATTTCTTTTCTCATTGTAGGGCAGTGACTACCTTATGTGAGGCAGAGTGATGCTTTTTTTTTTTTTTAATTTATTTGTTTGACTGCCTTAGTTCTTGGCTGCAGCACGTGGGATCTTTCGTGGTAGTAGGCAGAGTCTATAGTTGTGGCAGGCAGGTTCAGTACTTGTGGCATGCTGACTTTGCCTGGAGGCATGTGTCATCTTATTTCCTAACCAGGGGTTAAACCCATGTCCTCCACATTGTAAGATGGATTCTTATGCACTGGATTGCCAGGTGAGTCCCAGAGGGAGACTTTTTATTCTGAGTTAAACTTGCCTGCCTGCCAAAAGAAGGAGAGCTTTCCTTTCAGATCTATCTGTGGGGGATGGGGACTCCAGTTTCCTCCCTGATGAGACAGTTTAGGACACACTTAGGAAGGCCTCTGCTCTGGACACTGTGGGCTGCGTCAAACGAGGGCGCCCTCTAAACGGACCTGGTCTCTGGGGGTTGAAGTGGGGCTGGTAGCCAACTTCACAGTGTGACAGCCTCTGAGCAGCCTGGCCATCTCAAGATTCTTCAGTGGTGCGCTTCTGCTATCCTGAGGCAAGACCACATCTGGGGAAAGTCTCGGGGTTGGACAATATCTGGGCCATGATATCTTCGTTTTTTTAAAATTCATTTATTTTTTAATTGAAGGATAATTGCTTTACAGAATTGGGTTGGTTTCTGCCAAACATCAGTGTGAATCAGCCATAGGTATACACATGTTCCCTCCCTCTTGAAACTCCCTCTGGGGCACAATGTCTTCCCAGATTCTAGCTGGTCCAGTGCCCAGTCCCATTGATAGCAAGTTGCTATGACAAACCTCAGCCAGGAAATTCATAAGCGTTAGAGTGAAGGCAGAAAGATTTCACCTAGGGAGCCAACAGTGCAAAAGGGACTCAAAATAGATAAGGCACAAAAAATTGTCATTGAATCATGAAATGGTCAGGTGTCTAAGAGACCCTAGCTGTGGTGGACAAGTTAGCCCTGAGTTGGGGGCTCCTTGCCAAGTCCAGGGCTACCCTTCCTTCATCTGTGTTTTCATCTGTAAATAAAGGCACGGGATGGCATTTCCTTGGAAAAGGAATCCAGGCATGACCTGCTATGTTTGTTATTTGTGTCCCTGGTGGCTCAGGCGGTAAAGTGTCTGCCTGCAAAGCGGGAGACCCGGGTTCAATCCCTGGGTTGGGAAGATCCCCTGGAGAAGGAAATGGCAACCCACTCCAGTACTCTTGCCTGGAAAATTCCATGGACAGAGGAGCCTTGTAAGCTACAGTCCATGGGGTCGCAAAGAGTTGGTCACGACTGAGCGATTTCACTTCACTTCGTGCTTTCTTCTCCTGCCAACCCACTCCATCTTGGGAATTTCTCCTCTA
This sequence comes from Cervus canadensis, assembly GCF_019320065.1. NCBI lineage: Eukaryota > Metazoa > Chordata > Mammalia > Artiodactyla > Cervidae > Cervus > Cervus canadensis. The sequence continues at coordinate 10,406,245 of NC_057402.1, forward strand.
AAATCGCCTCCTCAGGGGCACCTGGCCAGCCCCACTCTCTGTCTGCTCCTGCCTCTCCCCATGGGGACAGAGGCAGGGATGGAATCAAAGTAGGAGGTGGGGATGGATACACACTCCATGAAGCCCCGGAGCCCTAATCTCCCCTAGAAGTCCCTGCCTCTGTGAGTGACCCATTCTCCTGGGTGGAGACTCAAGTTCTTGTGTCTGCTGACCCCGCCCTGCCCTCCAGGTCCCCGTGTGGCTCCTGCTCCAGCCGGGCTCACGAGGCTGTGGGGATGTGTGTCCTCCCTACAAAGCCAACGACTAACCCCTGGTCACCAACATGCCCCCTTAAAGGACCAGGAGGTCCCATATCTCCCCGGGCCCAGTCTCATCCCCATCTCTCCCTTGTCCTCCACATTCCTGTTGACTTCGCCTTTAGCACAACTAACCCGCTTTGTTTCATATCCCGCTTCCCAATCCTGACCTGCAGGGTTCACCCCCATCCCCAGAGGCTTACCACCTGCCCAGGTGTATGTGCACACCTAGCAGGCCCACATAGAGGTCCATGATATGGGGGCTGCTGGCGTGGGGAGGGTCTTCCCTGCTCAGGGACCAGGACTGAGGAGGAGTGACTTCAGCTCTTGCACTCACAGACTCTTGACCTGTCCCCCCTCCCCCAGCCCAGTGGAAGACCCGCTTTGACCCCAAACACACTCAGCAGGCAGAGTTCCATGTGAGCGAGAACAAGACGGTGGAGGTGCCCATGATGAGCATTGGCCTGGAAACCCCTTACTTCCGGGACGAGGAGCTGGGCTGCACGCTGGTGGAGCTCACGTACACCAGCAATGACAGCGCCCTCCTCATCCTCCCCGACGAGGGCAAGATGCAGGACCTGGAAGCCAAGCTGAACCCGGAGACGCTGACGAGGTGGCGAGGATCCCTGCAGCCCAGGTGACTCCCCAGGACCCGGAGCTGTGGGTTCACCTGCCTTCTCGGTCCTTCCCCCTCTTCCTGGACTCCTGACCCCCAGCAACAAGACCTCAGGAATGTGCAGGACCGGGGACAGAGGTGGGAGAGCCTGTAGTGAGATATCCTTGCCTTTTGCTGCCTGTGTGGCTCTGAGCCTGATTCTTTCCTCCTGTAAGATGATGGCATCAGAGGGGATAGGGCCTTCCTCTCACACCAACACGTGATGTGTCATGAGGATCCACAGCATGTGGGCTGTTGTTTCCCTCTTGGGTGGGGGAGCAGATGGAATTGTATCAGCTGAGGACTCAGGTGAGATAGACTCCAAGAATCAGCTTTGCACAGGCTACACATTACATTCACTCATTTTAACCAACCTTTCAGCATTCGTTTCACAGGTTGATTGAGAAGCTGTTGTGTGCCAGGGACTAATTATGCTCTGAGGGTAGGTCAGCAGATAGAACAGTAAATTCTCTGCCCTCGTGAGCTTACTCTGTGCTTGAGAGAGACCTACGAGAAATAAATGTAATGAATAATTTGGTGTGTTGAATTGTTAGAAAGGGGGAGACAGGGATAATAAAGCAAAAAACAGATAAAGAAAATTGGACCCAGAGGTATTTTGTGATTGTAACTAGGAGAGCCCTTAGGTGGTGTTTGAAGTGAGGGACTGAACCATGCAGATGTGTTGGGAAAAGCATTCCTGGCCGAAGGAACAGCCAGTGCAAAGCCTCTGAGGCAGGAACGAGCCTGGTGTGGTTGAGGATTAGTGAAGCCAGAGTAGAAGAGCAGAGGGAGCGAGAGGGGAAGCTGGGAGAAGTTTCAGTCTTCGGGGAGGACTAAGGTCACTAGGGCCTTGCAGACCCTTTGACTCTCCCACCATCTAAGGGAAATGGAAACTCATCACAAGGTTTTGGGTCAAAGAGTGAAAGATCTGAGTGATGCTTTAGAAGAATCACCCAGGGCGCCTAGTGGAGATCAGACAGCACAGGACATGCATGGAGGGAGGGAAGCCAGCCAGGAGCCCAGTGGGGTCACCCAGGGGAGGGCGCTGGGGGCTGGACCAGGAGGAGCAGGAAGTGTGGGGAGGGGTCGGGCTCTGGGTAAATCGAGGGTAAATACACAGGTCAGGAGGTGGGCTTCAGGAGACCCATCTCAGGGGGACAGGAGAGGGAGAGGCAGGGCTGGGCCAGGGTCTGCAGTGGGGGGGTTAGGAGGGGGTGTGGGCAGCATGAGGGGGCTGGGTGTCCCCCACCCAGAGTCCCGCTCCCAGGCTCACATTCCCCCGGCCACTGCCTGTGCTTCTCTGGGGCTCAGCTCCCTGCTGAGAGGGGAGGGGTGTCCTTGACCCTCTGTTCTGAGTGGAGGATCTGCAGACCCAAGAGGGATGGGTGTGGGAGGCACTTTATAAACCACAGGGACTGGAGACCTGCCTGCATTTGACCTAGAGGCTGCAGCCCCTTCCCGACTCCTGTCCAGGGGACCTGAGGCCTTGGGGCTCCTGACTCCCAGCCCCTCCTCCCTGCAGATCCCAGGAGACCCCAGGACACAGGACCCCCTCCCCCTGGTTGTGCTCCTTCCCAGCCCCTCCCCCTCCAACCCCAAGAGCTACCACAGGGCAAGGTCCCAGTGAATAGTGGTAAATGGGGAGAATATCCACCAGACACTTTGATTTACAAGCCCTGAGGGGACATGGACCTACACACTCCTGGCCCTTAAAGGATGCTCAGTAGGAATTTGTTGACTAATGCATAAAGGAGGGAGGAAGGATGAATGTAAAGAAGAAAGAAGGTAGGTCAGTGAAGAGGAATAACTACCTCCCTGCTACAAGGGAGCCAGAGTTTAAGGGAAGCCTCAGTCCCCTCACATTTAGCATTTGTCAGACCAGTCACCATGGTAAGAGTCTTAAGGGAAGTACAGACAGAGAGGGAGGGAACCTGGGGGTGGGGGACAGCTTCTCTTACTCCACGAAACTGCTGGCGGCTCTGCTTAGAAGCAGCAACCCTGCCCACAAGAAACTCACCAGGAAGACAAGACAGAGACTCTGAATATTGGATGATTCAGGTCCCCCTAACCCTTGAATGCAGCCCCCAGCTCTCCTTGTCCCACCGCTGTCCCTGCCAAGCCCCTCCCCACCTTGCAGCAGCCCCTCTTTCCTGCAAGTGCCTCCACCTGCCTCGTGGCCTCCTCTTCACCCAGCCCACTCCTTCCCCTCCCCAGGGACTCAAACTGGATGCCACCTCCTGCAAGAAGCCTTCCTGGTGACCCTGGTACATCCCTCCCGGTGCTCCCCCCACCCCTAGCCACAGCATGGTCTCCCAGAAGCTGTGAAATCTGTGTTGGAGAAGGGTGATTCCTGAGCCCTGCAGGATTGCAGGGGAGAAGCAGGGCCAGGTTGGGGCAAGCCCACAGCCCCTGCCTTGGCACGCTGCCCTGAAGGTGAGACTGCTGCAGACAGGAATGCATAATTAAGGAATTAAAGAGAGTTAGCCCGAGGAATCTAGAAACTGAGGAAAGGAGTACTTATTCCAGGGAGAATGGGGTGGATGGAGATGAAACCAAGTAAGACCTCGCTGAGACATGGGAGAAAGGTGAGCACTGAGTTGAGTAAGCCATCAAGTTTATTTTCTCACTTCCTAGTTTGATAGATACCCTCTACCTGCCCAAGTTTTCCATCTCCAGTGACTATAATCTGCCACACATCCTTCGTAAGCTGGGCATCCAGAAAGTCTTCACCGCTGAGGCTGACCTGTCAGGAATCACAGATGTCATGGACTTAGGAGTTTCCCAGGTGAGTTTTTAAACTTTGGACATTTCATCTTCCACATAGGAGCTTGAAAGGTGACAGCCAGGCAGACCTTTGGGTAATCTTGAATTTGCAAAACAACTACATTGCTCATTACTCAGATCCGTTCAGCTCAGTCACTCAGTTGTGTCCGACTCTTTGAGACCTCCATGGACTGCAGCATGCCAGGCTTCCCTGTCCATCACCAAGTCCCAGAGTTTACTCGAACTCATGTCCATTGAGTCGGTGATGCCATCCAAACATCTCATCCTGTGTCATCCACTTCTCCACCTGCCTTCAATCTTCCAATATCAGGATCTTTTCCAATGAGTCAGTTCTTCTCATCAGGTGGCCAAAATATAAGAGCTTCAGCTTCAGCATCAGTCCTTCCAATGAATATTCAGGAGTGATTACCTTTAGGATAGATCAGTTTGATCTCCTTGCAGTCCAAGGGACTCTCAAGAGTCTTCTCCAGCACCACAGTTCAAAAGCATCAATTTGTCAGGCGAGTGTATGCTCCTTGGTTCTTTGTCTTGTCACAACAAAAATTTGGAGTGATGGACATTAAAGCCCCCCTCGGCGGGTCACAGCTCTTGGGTCTTGAACAGACCGTGTTATAACTCTCGCGTCTTGAACGGGCGGCGTTCTAGCTCTTAAATAAATCAGTGTCACAGCTTAGTGTTACAGCTCTATTTTATTTAGATAATAGCAGGAAAATCCATCTTTGGATTTGGACGTGAGGGTACGTCGATCCAAAGACACGAGGAGAAGAGCACCTCATCGCACGGGAGAGAGAGAGAGAAGAGGGCTTTGGCTCCTCTTTTTATATGTTTCTCTGTCCCTGGGCCTGTCCTATGTAAATTGGGCCAGCCAGGAATGTTGTTTCTTTTACCTGAGGTTCTCACTCCGGTCCTCGGACCTTCCTTTGTTCTATTTTCGCGGGCTTTTCCCTTCCAGGTCTATTAGCCACCGCCATTCTGGACTCCTTTTCCCTATTTTAACTACCTAACAAATTCTTCGGCGCTCAGCCTTCTTTATGGTCCAATTCTCACACCCATGCATGACTACTGGAAAAACCACAGCTTTGGCTACACAGACCTTTGTTGGTAAAGTGATGTCTTTGCTTTTTAACATGAAGGGCATTCCTCAGTTACTCTGCCTGCAATCCTCTGGCCCAGGGGAGCTGGGTTATAACCATCTTGGGGGCTGGTTCTACCTTCTTTGTAATATATTTTGGGATAGACATCAGTCTTGGGAATGTGCCTGAGGTGGAATCAGCTATAGACCCCCATCCCCTGATGCACCTTTTACTGCCTATGGGATAAATTATTAAAGCCCTTAGTCCCGAACCTTGTCATTTTTAAAAGACATGTGATAGTTCTTGGTTCCTGTGCAGTGCTCAGCAGAGAAGGTAAGAGGTAGTAGGTACTAACAATGGCTCAGGGCCATCATAATCAATATACACGAAGAGCAGGAGAGAAGAACACCCGGGGTCCTGATACTGCGATCTGAGAAGCAGAGAACTCAAGAGTGACTAGGGGTGGAGCTGGGCAGCCCTGCAGTCCCCCCTGCACCCCAGCTGCCAGAGGATCTGGTAAAGGGGGCACAGGGGCTATGGGACCTCGCGGTCCAGGGATGGGAAGCCAATCCTCGGCAAGGTGGCTGAGGGCTCAGGGACACGTCAGTTGGGGCAGGAGAGGAGCAGAAAGCAGTGCTCGCCATCTGCTGCTTTGACATGGAGGTACTGTGGACGGTTCCCTGCAAGAAAACTGCCTCTATCTGGCCCCTTACCCTGCACTAGGGAGTGTTTGGGGGACAGCACAGTCTCTGGACTCAGACAGAGGGGATTCATATCAGGGAGCCCCTGCTCTATGCTTCTCTGACAGTGGGCCCAGGACTTACAGCCTTTGACTGCTTTTCACAGCCGTGGGTCACGTCTATGTGAACCGGCCAACAGGTTAGTTGGGAAAAACAAAGTTGAACAGGTAGATAAGCATAGTGACAGGCCAGCAGCAGAAGGTGGATGATTATCAGTCCCCTTAGAGGTGCTCAGGCAGCTTCTCACCTCCTGCCCACCCGGTCTCCCATCGGTAATACTCTGCTGTCCCCACAGGTGGTCCACAGCGCTGTGCTGGACGTGGATGAGGAGGGCACGGAAGGAGCTGCTGCTACGGGAGTGGAACTTTCTCCCAGGTCCGCATTAATGACTATTGTGCGCTTCAACAGGCCCTTCCTGATTGCCGTAGTTCTCAAAGACACCCAGAGCATCATCTTTTTGGGGAAAGTCACCAACCCCAGTCAAGCCTAGAGCTCCGCTCTGAGCTCTGGGTCCCCTCCCTAAGGAGTGGGGTGCCCAGGTCCCTGGGGGCAGCCTGGGCCCTGGGCGCTGAGGATCCACCCTTCCTGTCCCCACCTGCTCACCTGTGGGGAGGTGGCAGTGAGTCTTCTGGGGGCTCCACATGCACAGGGCGTCTGTGTCCTGGTCACGAGGAGGCCCTGAGACTTTGACAGCAATAAACCACCTTACTTGGACAGCACTCTTTTCTGTGTGTCTCTGCCCTGATCCACCTGACTCCATGCCCTGCTGCTGCCTGGGCCTCGAGGCCAAGCGCCCAGACCTCGCCACCTCTGGGCCCCTCTTCTTCAGACTCATCAAATGGCCCAGGAGCGGGCTTTGTGCCTGTGACCAAGCCCACTGGAGCGCAGGCCCAGGACAGGAAGGGGCCTTTGCTGCCTGCTGCCCACTTCTGGGGTTCTGGTTCCAGGTCAAGGCTCACTCCTTCCTCCCCAGGTCCTGGGATGTGTCCTTGTGCTCACCTGCAGGGGCTCCAGCCCGGATCTGGCACAGCTGGACCCTGCCATCCTGCAGGTGAGCTGGACCTTTCTCCCTCCAGGATCTCTCCTTCTGCCCCCAGCACCCCAACCTGGGAGACCAGCTACTTGCAGGTTTCCAGCTGGGCTCCTCTCCCCCTGATGTGTTCTACATCCTCCCCTGACAGAGGCAGGGCTGGCCCGGGGTTGGGGGTCCTGGTGACTAGAGTGGATGAGATCAACGTGCCTTGGCTAATCAGAGTCAGACAGTGAGCCACAGCTATGAGCACAGTGGCCAGCAGCATTCCCGAGGGGCCTCCATCCTCTGGGGTCCTTGGTATGGAAGCAGGGGCAGGAAATGACGGTGACAATGACGAAAGTCACTGTGATCAGTGAGCCAAGGCACAGAGCATGTCCTCTGTGCCAATCACTGTGCAAACGCCTCAAGATCCCGCCCCCCCTTTCGGCATCACACAGTCCCATCTCGGGGGAGGGGCCGTTTACAGATTCCCACCCAACCAAGATGGAAATGGAGGCTCAGGAAGTAAGGAGCTGCCTGAGGCCCAGCAGCTGGCAGGTGCTGGAGTCAGGACTGAGCCCACAGTCTGGTGGGGAGTGATTCCTGACCAAATGAGAGGATCACGGAGCAGACAGCCATTCTGACAGAAGGCCAGGTACCTTGTGCACCTGCTGGAGTGCCCTGACCTCCCCCTCCATGCACTTGGGGCTCTCTTTGCACCCCCCACCCCCGGGGTGGGGATCTGGCTTCCTGCACACCAGTCCCTGGAATCCAGAGGCATCATAGGTCTCAAATTAGCTGGGTCTTCTCCAGCTGCGTCCCCTCTGCCCTCTCTAAGTGGCACCCAAGCTCCCCTCCTCCTCTTCCTTCCCCCCTCCCCACCCCGTTACTTCCTAGGCTCACAACAGAGGGTCAGTCTCATCAGACACCCTCATAGCCGCTCTCCCACCTCCAGCTGACCCCTCCTCAAATCCTCTTATCCCAGAGCCTGACCTTGGGTGATTGACTTAGCCCATCTGAACCCCGTTTCTCATCCCTGATCTTGCACTTGCAGGGAGCTGCTGAGGGGGTGCAGATGTGGGAAGACCCTCCTGTGCAGGGGGTCCTGGAGATCTGGGCTCAGCTCCAGGCTCCACTGCTGCACAGGGCCCCGCCACCTTCCTCAGGTCACCCGACCTCTCTGGGCTGCTCCCTCCTCTCTGTGGGATTGTGTGAGAATCCCTCGTCCCAGTGCGTGTGTGCTAAGTCACTTCAGTCATGTCTAACTCTGCGAGGCTCCTCCCTCCATGGGATTCTCCAGGCAAGAATATTGGAGTGGGTTGCCACGCCCTTGTCCAGGGGATCTTCCCAACCCAGGGATCAAACCAGTGTCTCTAACGTCTCCTGCCTTGGTGGGTCCCAGGGTTGTAGGAAATCACAGTGATCATGGGCCAGGGGGACCCTGCCCAGGACCTGGCTCAGGGCAGACCCCCAGGAGGCAGCCAGTTTTATTCCCCTGGTGGACCTGAGGCTGTGTCCTGCCTAGCAATTCTGACTCGGAAGGTCTCAGGGGGACCCAGAATCTATGTTAGTAAGGGTCTGAGCTGACCCTTGGATCCACAGAGCCAGCCACTGTTACCCTTTTAAAGGGAAATTCACATTCTTTCTCTTCCTGCTAGAGACCCTGGATGGCCCCCAGCTCTTCAAGAAAAATATCCACCCTCCTCACCACAACCTCAGCGCCCCATTTGATCTGTTCTTGCCAACTTTCTGACCTCTCCTGTGACCATCCTTGCCCACACTCTGCTGCAGTGATCCTGGCTTTCCTGATGTTCTAGAATCTAGAAAGCTGTTTCCTGCTTCAGGACATTTGCACTTGCTGTTAGCTGCTTGAACAGCCTTTTGCTCGAACAGCCACCCTTCCGTGGCACACTCCCTCGCTTCACTGATTCTCTGCTCAAAGGTTACTGCCTCAGAGAGGCCCCACCTCTATCCTCACCACTCTCTACCCTGCGCTGGTTTTCTTCTGCCCACCTGAAAGGACATAATACATTGGCTTGGTTTCTTCTCTAGAATGTAAGCTCCAGTTTTCCAGGTGACCTTGGGTAGTCCTGGACTTTTCTGTACTTGAAGTCTCTTGTCTATGAATGGAAGAATCACCTGAAATTCGGCCTCCAAGAAATCTTCATCTGTAATGTTTGTTCCTTATCAGTCACAGGCAAAGAACAGACAGCTCTCTATCTGATCATTTGCTTAGTAATCTGCTTTTTGAACATCTCAAGTTGGTTAAAATGTTTATCAATTTCTAGCATTTTAACATTCATTCATTTGTTCATTCACTCATTCACCAAACGTCAACCAGAAGTCTTCCATCTCTTGGGACTTGAGCTACCTGCTGGGGATGCAGGAGAGAGGACACAGCTGTTTCCTGGGGGAACTTGGGGCCAGTGGGGACCGACACAGAGAATTCTCACAGAGCAGTGTGTCCTGGACAGCCAGGGCCCTGAAACCACAGACTTCTGAGTTGACAGGACATTGAAGACTCTTGACAGTCCGGTGGACAGCAAGGAGATCAGACCAATCAGCCCTAAAGGAGATCAGTCCTGAATATTCATTGGAAGGACTGATGCTGAAGCTGAAGCTCTAATACTTGGTGCGAAGTATTGACTTCACATCTGATGCGAAGAACTGACTGCAAAGACTGCCTCCTGATGAGAAGAACTGACTCACTGGAAAAGACCCTGATGCTGGGAAAGGTTGAGGGCAGGAGGAGAAGCAGGCAATGGAGGATGAGATGGCTGCGTGGCATCACTGACTCAATGGACATGAATTTGAGCACAGTCTGGGAGATAGTGAAGGACAGGGAAGCCTGGCGTGTTACAGTCCATGGGGTCGCAAAGAGTTGACATGACTGAGCGACTGAACAACATGATGCAATGTGAAGGTGGTTCAATGGGTAAATCAGTCCCAGAGATAAGCTCCTTTATTCTCTATTGACTTCATCCTTGAACAAATATTCAGTCTTCAGCATATGGAGGACGGGCAGCCTGGGCCCTGTTTGGGAGGAAGCGGCCCTGTTTTTCAAGAGATGGAAATGCAGAGCCCTGATTACAGCCAGGAGCAATGGCAGCCAGATGAGGCCTAGACAGGGGAGCCTGAAAGAGGCATGGAGGGCAGTTAGTTCCTGGAAGGCTTCCTGGAAGAGGTGGCCCCTGCGCTGAGATGGGATGATGGATCAGGAGAGAGCCAAAAAGGGATTTCAGCAGAAAGAGGAACATGGTCAAGCTCGTGGAGGTAAGATGAGCTGGCACCCCACAGCTTGTTGCCCACGTGTGCAGGTCTTGGAACTTGGAGGGCAGAAGTGTGTTTTGGGAGGAGGTGACCTGTGGCCGGCTCACCAAGCTGGCTGGGGGCTGAGACTCCAGCCCCACCCATGGCCCCACATTCACCTGGAATTGAAATCTTCACCTGAACCCTAGAGGAGCTGGGGACAGACAGCAGGTCTGCAGGGCGCTTGACACAGAAGCTCGTCCCTGGAGGGGGAGTTGTGACAGGCTGGTCTCCTGGGATGACCAGGACTGTTCTGAGGCTCCCCCGGCCCATCACCCACCCTCAGCACCAGCAGCAGTGAGGACAGCAACCACCCCCTCAGTGCGGGGTGTGTGGGAATCCATGGGTGGAGGAGACAGAGCTGTGAGCATGGGAGGAGCTGGGGCTGGGCGGGGGTCCTGGGCTGAGGCTCAGGATTTGCAGCCCAACTCCCCGAGTCTCAGTTCCCTCCTTTGCCCCCTTGACCACTCAGGGTGGCCATGGAGCTGAAACCAGAGATGCACATGGACCTTCTTTACACCAGGGAAGGCGGAGCTCATGGGAGCCACGCTCCAGCCTCTCCTGGGTCATTCTCTCCTCTGGGATACTTCCTGCTGTGACACTGTGCCCGTCACAGGAGTGTAGCCCAGGTCATCAAACTGGCCTCCTAGGAGCTTCTCTTATGACTCTTTCAAATGTCATGTTGGCCTGATTACTTTCTTGGAGTGGTTTTTAAATGGCAAGTACGAATCAATAGAACTTTCCACTTTTATGCAGCATGAACAGAAAAGTTAATATGTACTCAACAGAAAGTGTTTGCAAAACTTTTGCAACTCAAAAACCTTGTCCTTTGTGAGCTGGCTTGGTGGCAGGTGTGGCACAGAGTGACTTGCAGACTGAGAACAGAGACAGGGTGTAAATTGGTTAATAGGTTTATGCCAGACTTCATTATCTCTGAGTTTAATGTCTGGACATTTTACATAAATGGAACCACACAGCATGAAATCTTGTGTGTCTGCCTTCTTTCACTTAGCATGGTATCTTCAAGGTTCATCCACATTGTTTACGTGTCAGTAGATGTGTATACATGTCACTTCATTCCTTTATATGGCTGAACAGTATTCCATTGTCTGAGAATACCATACTTTGTTTATTCATTCATTAGCTGATGGACAGTTGCCTGTTTCATTTTGGGGGGTATTATGAATATGCTAATATAGCCATTCTTGTTCAGGTATTTTTGTGGACGTATGTTTTCATTTTGCTGGGGTGTACACCTAGGAATGGAATTGCTGGGTCATGTGGTTAACTCTATCTTTAGCTCTTTGAGGAAACACCAAGCCGATTTCCACAGCAGCTGCACCATTTTTGCATTCCATCAACAATTTATAAGGGTTTAAATATCTCCATATTCTTGACAACACTGGTTATTTCTATTATTGCTAGTTATTTTTACCATTATGGTAGATGCAAGGTGGTATCTCATTGTGGTTTTGATTTACATTTCCATGAGGATGAATGATGGATGGTTCAGTGCTTAGTGGACTTTTGTGTCTCTTCCTTGGAAAAATGTTTATTCAAGTTCTTTGTGCAGCTTTTTATTGGATTGTTTGTCTTTTTATTATTGAGTTGTAAATAATCTTTAAATATTCTAGATATACTTCCCTCATCAGATATGTGATTTGCAAATATTTTCTCTCATTCTGTTAGGTTGTCTTTTCACTCTCTTGATAGTGTCTTTTGATGCACAAAAGTTTCTAATTTGGATGACATCCAGCTTATGTTTTTTTGTTGGTAGTGATCATGATTTCGGTGTCAGAGCTGAGAATCCATTGCCAAATCCAATCATGAATATTTTATTCTATGTTTTCTCCTATGAATTTTATAGGTTTAGCTGTTATGCTTATGTTTTTGATCCATTTGGAGATCATTTTTATACGTGGTTTGAGGGAAAGGTCTAAAATGACCCACTCTATTTTCCAAGAATATATTGCAATGTATTTTAATTGAAATTGAATTGAATTTTTTTGCTACACTCAAAGTTTCTTGAGGACATGGGGACTTTGACACTTTTTGTTGTGTTCTCAATAAGACTATAGTGATTAACAGATAGTAGGTACTCAATAAATATTTGGTGAATAAATGAATGAATAACTTACTGTAATATTTGTTACTGACTATGATCACTGATATATTTAGGGTAAATCTTCTAACTTTCTATTTGTTTTCTCTTCGATCTAGCTATAGTCTGTGTTTTTCCTCTTGCTATATTTTTGGGGTTATTTGAGGAATTTTTATGTGTTTTTGTTTTACACAACTGTTGGCCTATAAGCTGTACTTCTTTGTTGTACTTTTTTTTCCAGTTGATTGAGAATTTATGATAAACCTCCTGGGGCAGACCTTTGCTCTCTAATTTTTCTGTTCTTGCTCTGCCTTGTTAGTTACTCAGTCGTGTCCGACTCTTTGTGACCCCATGGACTGTAGCCCCCCAGGCTCCTCTGTCCATGGGATTCTCCAGGCAAGAAAACTGGAGTGGGTTGTCATTTCCTTCCCCAGGGGATCTTCCCAACCCAGGGATCAAACCCAGGTCTCCCTTATTGCAGGCATGTTCTTTATCATCTGAGCCTCCTGGGAAGCCCAGGGACGGGCAGACTCAGCTTGGCTAGCCGAGTCAGTGTCAACCCTCCCTGCACGATCTCTGTAGGCCTAGATCTTCCCAGGATTCTCTATTTCCCAGCATCTCCCAGGACACTGGGACCAGGGTCTCCAGGTGATTGTCTACCCATGAGACAGGAAACCTTGCACTCGTTGTCTCTGCAGGTCCACTGCAGCTCAAGACCCCATTAATGCCCAAACCAACTTGACTGATATCTATGGATTAATATCTTCCTTCTATGACTTGTCAACCATTTTTTCTCTCTAGGCTTCTTATCATCAGCATTTAAATGTGCTCACTTTTCACTTAACTTTTAATTTTTAAAATTATGTCTTCCATTGCTTTTTTCCCCCCTGCTTCCCTTTTGACTCAGACAGTAAAGAATCTGTCTGCAATGTGGGAGACCTGGGTTCAATCCCTGGGTTGGGAAGATGTGCTGGAGAAGGAAATGGCAACTCACTCCAGTATTCTTGCCCGGAAAGTCCTAGGGACAGAGGAGCCTGGTAGGCTATACTTCTTTGGGTTGCAAACAGTCGGATACAACTGAGTGACTAACACTTTACCTACAGCTTTTTTAAGGAAACAATATTTCTCCTATGTAGATTTTTTAACACTGAAGTATATCTGATGTATGTACATAGTTTTTATACCATCATTTTGAGGGAATAAAGGTCAGAGAGGAGTAAATATACACCCTATTTTATTTTATTTAAATAACTTTATTTTGGCTGTGCTGTGAGCCTTGTGGATCTTGGTTCCCTGACCAAGGATTGAACCTGGGCCCCAGAAGTGAAACCTCTGGGTCCTAACCACTGGACCACCAGGGAATTCCCCACACCTTATTTTAAACACGTTCATTTTCCTGAATGTTTATAATCCAAATGATTTGATTTTAGAGGAGAAAGTCCTCAAGGAGAAAAATAATCATTTAAAAACCTTTGAATCTCAAAAAAATGTCTTCCTCTATACCCCCTCTAACTCCCCCTTGACTGTCATTTTCTTTGATGCAAAATTGCTGGAGAGAAATGTCTCCCCTTGCTGTACCCCTTGCGCACCGCTCATTCTCTCTAAACTCTACAATCTGCTTTCTCCTCCCACATCTCGACTGTCGCTGCCCCTGCAAGTCACAAAGACCCCCACTTGTAGGTCCAGTCTGTCCTGCGAGCCCTCTTTGTCCTTTTCCTCTCTCCCAAAGTGTCCCTGTGACCTTCCTCATCTTTTTCTGTCTCTTTGGGTGCCCTCTCTTCCTTTTTCTTGTCCCTGAAGTGTGGTCATTCCTGATCAGAGGCCCCAGGCTCCCTTCTGTTCACGCTGTCACCAGGAGGGCATCCTCACCAGGAAGTCTCGTCTCTCCCACGCGTTAGCAGGTTTCCAGGCCCTGCTCAGATTTCCTTACCCAAAGAAGCAAATGCTGTCTGTTCTTTCCATCATGGATGCAGGCCACGCTGCCAGGCATCTCAGGTCTATATATAGGAGCTCATCCTCTTCCTCCCATATCCTCCTCCTCCTGTGTTACCATTTCTCCAAGTGGCTCCCTCCAGTTTCCTAAGCTCCCAAGCTGGCAACGCGAGTGTCACCTTTACTGAAGACTGTTCTTACTTCTTTATGAAGAATTGATGCCTCAGTCCAATCTATGGTATCTCCTAACTGTGTCTCAAAAGGTCCCTTTTCCTCTATTTTCAGATCTATATCCCCTGATCTATACCCCTTGACCAACTACCCTCTTCACCTTAATTCCTTCCATTGTCTTCTAACTGTGTGCCATTGCATTTAGGCAGAGCAGTGTTGAACTGTGTGAAGACAGCCCTGGGTCTGAGGAAGTGGGAGCATTGCCTCCAAGCAGACTCAACGTTAACCATTTTACTGGTGATCATGATTTTACAGAGCTTCACACACAGATCACGGAGGTTCAAGGAGCGCAAGGAAGCTCCCCAGGATCAGCTGGGTTTAGAGTCCAAACATCCTGACTCTTCTGTTTACTACACCTTTGCTGGGGACCACCAGCCTCAGCCGGGAAGTCGACCTTCTTGACGTTGCAGTACCTCACTTAGACCACCAGAGGACCCCACGGATCACACAAATCTGGTCTTAAAACTTGCTGAGTGGGAGGGACCATCACTTTGACAACATTTCAGTAATGTCTCAAACGGGGAAGTTAGGAGAAATACGGGATTTCATTGGTTGGAGTTAGTTCATAGGGCCTTTAGGGTGATAGAAAGCGTGATCAGAGTTTATAAACTGCATGAGAAGTCAGTGGTCTTAGCTTTGCAGCCCACGAGTCTCTGCTGTTACTCTTAAAACAGTTTGCTGTGGCCTTATCTGGGTACACAGGGGGCTTAACAAGCTGCAGTTAATCCATTCTGGACTTAGAGAGTACCTGTTGGGTATGGCATATCTTTTTGGCAAGTCCTAGTACAGTTTTCTTTGCAAATCGTGATTTTGTTTCCATTGCTTATTGGGATTGACAACTTTGCCCAGAAAGAGGATGCTCTGGCTGTCCTGGAAATTGATGACCATCAGGAAGGGACTGTTGAAATGCACAATGGTGGATTAGGTGCTCCTGGCAGAGAAATGAATCTTGATGCCCATGGTGGCAGCTGCTTCAGTGCGCTCCTCAGTCATCTAAACCACAGCCCTTATGCAGCACCATGGGGCCAATAGGACTTCACACACTTAGATACAAGAGCAAGTGTCTGGTTTGGCTGCGAGGGTAGGCTGTGGAATCCAGCCTTTGAAATGTGTGGCCTGTGAGTTACAGTCCATGGGGTCGAAAAGGGTCAAACATGACTTACCAACTGAACAACTGTAACAACAAAAGCAGCAGCAGTAACAATAATCATTGTTAACCGTTGGTCTTTCGGAGAAGATGCTCTCTGTCATTTAAGGGCAGTGGTAGTTCACAATGTCAGGTCATTTGGCCAAGGCTGTGTTACTATTACATGTCAAACCAAGATTTCAGCTGAAGCCTGCTGATCCCAAAGTCACCATGGATAACTACAGGCAGGGGGAAATACAGCCATATACAAATCATCCTGTGTATTCAAGCTCAAGGTACCATTGCCTATTCAAACTCAAAGTACCATCTTGTTTCCAGATTACTCTATCTTTCCCCATTAGACTCTCCTATCATCCCTCCTGATTTCCCCAATCTGAAACATAAAATCCCATCATTTGAAAAACTCTCTGGTCATTAGTTTCAACTGAATTATTTCTCCTTTTTGCCGGCCACTCATATTTCCTCCATCCCTGTAGCCAGGGGGAACTATGACTTCCAGAGCATCCTCTGCCCTCTTTATGTCCGTGTCTGCACTGCCGAGATACTGGAAATCACACCCCTACACAGGTCAATGACCTGACCTGTGAGAGTTGGACATAAAGAAGGAGAAATACTGAAGAACTGATTATTTCGAACTGTGGAGCTAGAGAAAACTCCCACTCTTGCCTGCTAGAACTTTGAGGTTTCCTGATGTCTCCTTGTCTCCCCGTCCCAGACTTCTGGTCCATTTGCATCTCCAGGAAGGATTCAGTAAGTAGATAACATCTCTCTGTAGCACATGGAAAGCAGGAGTCATTTGAGGGGAGCTCCCTCACCTTCTGGCCACATGATTAGAGCCACACGCTCACCCTCTTGTCCTGTCTCTAGGATAGAAAGTGTGCCATGCCTCTGGGCAAAGGGCTCCTCTCTAATGCTTGGCATCCCATCCATCCCCACCTCATCATCTCTGATTAACTTCTTCCATCTTCTATGGGATCACTCATCTAGGGCCGAATATCCTGGAGTGTGAAGTCAAGTGGGCCTGAGGAAGCATTACTATGAACAAAGTTAGAGGGCGTGACAGAATTCCAGCTAAGCTACTTGAAAGCCTAAAAGTCGATGCTGTTAAAGTGCTGCACTCAATATGTCAGCAAATTTGGAAAACTCAGCAGTGGCCACAAGACTGGAAAAAGTCAGTTTTCAATCCAACCCCAAAGAAGGGCCATGCCAAAGAAGTTTCAAACTGCTGTACAGGTTCGGTCATTTCACATCTTAGTAAGATTATGCTCAAAAACCTTCAAGCTAGGCTTCAGCTGTAAGTGAACTGAGACCTTCCAGATATACAAGCTGGTTTTAGTAAGAACAGAGGAACAGAGATCCAATTGCCAATATTCGTTGGATCGTGGAGAAAGCAGGGGAATTCCAGAAAAGCCTCTAATTCTGCTTCACTGACTACGCGAAAGCCTTTGTATTGTTGCTATTGTTGTTCAGTTGCTCAGTCATGTTTGCCTCTTTGCGACCCCACGGACTGCAGCACGCTAGGCTTCCCTGTCCTTCACTATTTCCCGGAGTTTTCTCAAACTCACGTCCATTGAGTCGGTGATGCCATTTAACCATCGCATTCTCTGTCGTCCCCTTCTCCTCCCGCCTTCAATCTTTCCCAGCATCAGGGTCTTTTCCAATGAGTCAGTTCTTCACATCAGGTGGCCAAGGTATTGGAGCTTCAGAATCAGCCCTTCCAATGAATACTCAGGGTTGATTTCCTTTAGGATTGACTAGTTTGATCTCCGTGCTGTCCAAGGACTCTTAAGAGTTTTCTCCAGCCCCACACTTCGAAATAATCAGTTCTTCAGTATTCCTCCTTCTTTATGTCCAACTCTCACATACACACGACTCCTGGAAAAACCATAGCTTTGCCTACACAGACCTTTCTCAGTAAAGTGATGTCTCTTTCCCCACTTGATACTCTGTCCCACTCATTTTTTTTTTTTTTTTCCTTGCTGGGAACACTCTCCACTCTATTTACCCTCAACCCTCTACTTTTCCTCTACTGGCAGAACTGAGATCCCTTCCTCCAGGAAGCCTTCCCTGACTTCCCCCCGAGTTTGGTCCTCCCCTTTCAGCCTTCTTTGTTCATCACCCATCTTCCCCATTATGCCCTAAGTTCCATGAGGACCATAGCTGAAAAATCCTTATGGGCAAAATGGCTTTGTGGTTTAGAGTGTACCTCTGACATCCATCTGGTTAGCATAACATCCTACCTGCAATAGTCTCTAGCAGTATGGCCTTTAGGGAATTACAGAGGCTCTCTGTTCCTCTATTTCCTTATTGGTGAAACAGGACGAGGAACAGCAAGTATCTCATGTGATCAGCTCAAGGACTAAATAGGTGACTTCAGGTAGAGGTATGAGCAGGCTGCCTGGCGGAGAGAACTCAACCCTTCATTTGCGGATGATGTCATTATTGCCCGGAGCTGTTCTCCCTGGAGATGACAGAGCCCCTGATCACAGCAAGGGGAGGCAGGGCTGGGTGTTGCTCTCACTGCACGTGTGTGTTTACTGCTATTTCACTCCCAGGGCATCTCTTCTGCCTGCTGATGGGGATCCTCTGTCAGGGGAAGAGGTGGAACTGGTCAGGAGGTGGAGGAGCTCAGCTGGGAACCTGGAAGTAGCTGGTCTCCCGGGTTGGGGTGCTGGGGGGCAGAGGGGTGATCCTGGGCCGAGGAAGGCCCAGCTCAGCTGCAGGAAGGAGGGGTCCTCCAGGGGCTGTGCCAGAAGTGGTCAGGGTTGGAGCCCCCTGCAAGTGAGCACGAGGGGACATCCCAGGTCCTGGGGAGGGAGGCGTGAACCTGGACCTGGAATCAGAGCCCCTGGAAGTGGGCTTTGGGCAGCCAGGTCTCTCCCAGTCCTGGGCCTGCGGTCCAGTAGGCTTGGTCACAGGCACAAAACTGGCTCTTGGGCCGGCTGGTGAGGCTGAAGCAGAGGGCCTCAGAAGTAGGGTGGGCCTAGTGTGTGTAGGATGTCAGAGGGGCTTGTCCCTGGGGCCCAGGCAGCAGCAGGGCGTGGAGTCAGGAAGATCAGGGCGGAGACACACAGGAGAGTCCAGTCCAAGGAAGGGGCTTTTCTGCTGGTGTCGGGCTCAGCGCCTCCTCCTGAGCAGGGCACAGGGCCCCCGGCTTTGTCGCTGTCACCTTCCCAAGGGTGAGCGGGTGGAGTTAGATAGGGGGCTGCTCCTTGGTGCACAGAGGCCAGGCTGCTCCGAGGGATCAGGGCACTCAGCTCCTTCTTCAGTGGACCCGCCATTCCGAGGGGAGCTCTAGGCTTGACTGGGGTTGGTGACTTTCCCCAGAAAGATGAGGCTCTGGGTGTCTTTGAGAACTATGGCGATCAGGAAGGGCCTGTTGAAGCTCAAGGGGATCTCGTTTATGGACGTGATTCCCACCTTGATTCCCGTGGCGGCAGCTCCTTCCGTGCCCTCCTCGCCCACGTCGAGCACGGCCTTGTGGACCACCTGTGGGGACGCGGGAACATTACCCACTGGAGATGCGGAGGCAGGGTGTGAGCAGGGGCCCGAGCGCCTCTGGGACCGACAGGCATCCACCTGCTCCTGGTCTGTCACTGCGCTGTCAACCTGTTCAGTTTGTCCTCCCATCAGCCTGTCAGCTGGTTTGCCGTCGTGATGCCCAGGTGTGCAAAGTGAGGTTATCAATGATGGGTCGAGGGTTAGAGAGGCACAGAGCCGGGACTCCCTGATTCTGGAACCCTCTCTGAGTCCCGAGACTCCCAAATTCCCCCTAGTGTGGGGGGGTGGCCAAGTCAAGGCATTTTTTTTTTTTTTCTTGCAGGGAACTGTCACAGTCCTCCAAGCAGCAGATTTGGGTGGAAACAGCTCTCCTCCTCTCCTGTCCCAGCTGACATGTCCCTGAGGCCTTGGCTACTTTGCCTAGGGCGTGATTCCCCATCCCTGAACCCCTCTGGTCTCTCAGCACCTGTGTCTCCTTCACCAGGTCCTCGGGCGGGTGGGGTGCTGGGGATGCTGCAGGACTGTCTAGCACCAGCCCCCCTCATTCACTCTGACTTCTATGCTTCTCAGATGGCAGTACCAGGACCCCCGGAGTTCTTCTCTCCTGCTCTTAGTCTATATTCATCACGATGGCCCTGAGCCACTGTTAGTACCTATTACTTCTTACCTGCTCTGCTAGACTCTGCATCACCTCCTTTTACAGATAAAAAAAAAAACAAAAAAACAAAACTGAGGGCTATGGGATCTGTCTCTATAGGAGTGAAAAGTAGAGCTTGGCATGGGGTCCACCGCTGACATCACCCCAGGTCTTTCCCAGGAATGGAATCCTGGTCACTTATTTCAGGGAATGTGGGGACAACCCCCAATATGATGGTAACCCAGCTCTCCTAGGCTTGGGGAGTCCTGGGAAGGGCTACTGAATTACAGAAATTTAAGGAATTTCTAAATTCGAAATTAGCCAAGCATCTGCCTGTCTGTCCCCATTCAAGCTCTTAGAAGAAGGATGAATTGTTCAAAATTCAGACTCACCTGGGAAACCTCTAGCTTGTGGTTGTCTGTGATTCCTGACAGGTCTGCCTCCTGGGTGAAGACTTTCTTAATTTCCAGCTGGGAAAGTATGTTTTCCAGCTTATCGTAGTCACTGGAGATGGAAAACCTTGGCAGGTTGAGTTCATGGATCCGTCTAGGAAATATGAAAAATGGACTCATGCTTGACTCAGTGTCCACCTTCTTCCCAACTCACAGCTTGTGGTTTACTCTCCAACCACCACCTTACCCCTGGGGCAGTGGGGGTGGGGGAGTACTCCTTTCCTCAAGTTTCTAGACCCATCTGGCTAACTCTAATTCTTTAATGATCCTTTCCTTTCTGCAGGAGTCTAACCTAGGGACAGTGCACAGAGGTTGGGACCTGGCCCTGCTCCTCCCCTGCAGACCTGCAGGGCACAGGAAACACCCTCCTCCAGCGTGGATTCCACAGCTGCTGGGAGATTGTGCCGGGGAAGCTGCTCCACAGGCACCAGGAAGGCTTCCTGCAGGAGGTGGCATGGAGCCTGAGTCCCAGGGGAGGGGATGGAGCTGACTGGCTGAAGAGGAGCCTAGGAGGAGGTGGATACACTTGCAGGAATGTGGGAAGCCAGAGGGGCTGCTCCACAGCACAAGGGTGGCCTGAGTGTGGGCAGCAGGGAAGGAAGGAGCTGAAAGGGGCTTGGAGGGGACATGGGGGCTGAGGGCTGCAATCAAGGGACTTGGGGGCCTGAATCATCTTATTCAGAGTGTCTGTCTTGCCTTCCCAGTGAGTTCCATTGGGGTAGGGCTTTAGCTTCTGAGCAGAGCCACCAGCAGTTTCTTGGAGCAAAAGATGCTGTCTCCCACCCCAAGGCCTCCCTCCCTCTCTCTCTGTCTGTATTTCCCTTAAGACTCTTGTCAGGGTGTCTGGTCTTAAAAATGCCAAATATGAGGAGGCTGAGACTCCCCTCAAACTCTGGGTCATTTTGGAATACAGGGGTAATGATTCTCCTCATTGTCATTCCTCATTTATTCATTCATCCTTTATCCATTTATTCAATAAGATATTACTGAACATCCTCCATGGGCCAGGAGTGTGTAGATCCATGTCCCCTGAAGGCTTGTAAATCAAGGTGTCTGGTGGATATTCTCCGCAGGACCTTGCCGTGTGGTAGCTCTTGGGGTTGGAGGGGGAGGGCTGGGAAGGGAGCACAACCAGGGGAAGGGGGTCCAGTGTCCTGAGGTCTCCTGGGATCTGCAGGGAGGAGGGGCTGGGAGTCAGGAGCCCCAAGGCCTCAGGTCCCCTGGACAGGAGTCGGGAAGGGGCTGCAGCCTCTAGGTCACGTGCAGGCAGGTCTCCAGTCCCTGTGGTTTATAAAGTGCCTCCCACACCCATCCCTGCTGGGTCTGCAGATCCTCCACTCAGAACAGAGGGTCAAGGACACCCCTCCCCTCTCAGCAGGGAGCTGAGCCCCAGAAAAGCACAGGGGGTGGCCGGGGGAATGTGAGCCTGGGAGCGGGACTCTGGGTGGGGGGCACCCCCACCCTCTCACGCTGCCCACACCCCCTCCCTACCTGCCCCCTGCAGACCCTGGGTGCAGCCCTGCCTCTCCCTCTCCTGTCCCCCTGAGATGGGTCTCCTGAAGCCCACCTCCTGACCTGTGTGTCTACCCTCAGTTTACCCAGAACTCAACCCCTCCCCACACTTCCCGGCTCCTCCTGGTCCAGCCCCCAGCGCCCTCCCCTGGGTGACCCCACTGGGCTCCTGGTTGGCCTCCCTGCCTCCCTGCTTGTCCTCTGCAGGCAGTTCTTCACTAGGCACCCGGGACGATCCTTTTAAAACATTGCTCGGATCATTCACTCTTTGGGCCAAAACCTTGTGACAAGTTTCCATTTCCCTCAGATGGGGGGAGTCAAGGGGTCTGCAAGGTCCCGTGTAATCTGTGTTCCCCCTGGTTTCCCTGACCTTGCCCACCGCTCTGCTGCTCTGGCCTCACTAATGCTCACCCACACCAGACTGGCTCCTGCCTCAGAGGCTTTGCACTGGCTGTTCCCTTGGCCAGGAATGCTTTTCCCAACATATCTGCATGGTTCAGTCCCTCACCTCAAACATCACCCAAGGACACTCTATTTACAGTCACAAACTACATTTGGGAATAATTATCTTTTTCCTTTATTATCCCTCACCTCTGCTTTTCTCACCTCTCAAAGTAACAAACAATTCAGTTATTTTATTTCTTTCTTGTCTATCTCCTGCAATTACAAAGTAAGTGCTGTGAAGGTAGGGGATTTAGGGGCTTATTTGCCTACCTACCCTCAGGGTCTAAATTATTATTATTATGAAAATAATCCCTGGGGCATGCATGTCCTCAATGAATCAACTCAGCCAGTGTTGAGTGGATGAATGAATAAGTGAGTGATTATGATGGAAAGACCATGCCAAGCTGGTCCTCAGCCTCTGTCTCACCTGAGCCCTCAGCCTTCTACGTTCCATCTTCCTCCCTCCACCTACAAAGGGTGGCGCCGTGGAGAGAATGTGCATGAGTGTTGGGGGCTGTGTTGAGGGTCCTCATGACTCAGTACATGCTAGAGGCAGAGGAAACCTCAGCCACTGTCCCCTCTGAGGTCATCATCTTGTAGAAGGAGAAATTAATTCAAACCCAGAGCCACACAGGCAGTAAAGAGCAAGGTCATCCTTGGATGGGTTCTCCCAGCAGTTCCCACACTCGCGGACATTCCTGAGGCCCTGTTGCTGGGGGTCAGGAGTCCAGGAAGAGGGGGAAGGACTGAGAAGGCAGGTGGGCCCACAGCCCTGGGTCCTGGGGACAGTCACCTGGGGTACAGTGATTCTCGCCACCTCGTCAGCGTCTCCGGGTTCAGCTTGGCTTCCAGGTCCTGCATCTTGCCCTCGTCGGGGAGGATGAAGAGGGCACTGTCGTTGCTGGTGTAAGTGAGCGCCACCAGCGTGCAGCCCAGCTCCTCGTCCCGGAAGTAAGGGGTCACTAGGCCCCCAATGCTCATCATGGGCACCTCCACCCTCTTGTTCTCGCTCACGTGGAAGTATGACTTGTAAGTCTGTTTGGGATCAAAGGGCGTCCTCCACTGGGCTGGAGGCGGAGGGACAGGTGAGGTGTCTGTGGGTGCAAAGACGGTGCCCTCTCCCTCCCCCACCCCCTGGTCCCTGAGAGGGAAGACCCTCCCCACAGCCGCAGCCCCCCATTCCACGTGCCTCTAGGGATGGCTCTGCCGGTGTGCACACACACCTGGGAAGGAAGGTAAGCACTGGGGATGGAAGTGAACACAGATCAGGACGGAAAGAGGAACACGAAGCAAAGCTGGTTAATTGTTCTCCACGAGCAATCAACAGGAATGTGGAGGGCATGGGAGAGACAGGGGTGAGGCTGGGCCTGGGGAGAAATGGGACCTCCTGGTCCTTCAAGGGAGCAAGTGACCAGGGCTTAGTCGTTCGCTTTTCAGGGTGGACACACATCCCTGCAACCTCGTGAGCTCGGCTAGAGCAGGAGCCACACGGGGACCCGGAGGGCAGGGCAGGGTCAGCAGAGGAGAGGACTTGGGTCTCCACCTAGTAGGATGGATCCTCGCGGAGGCAGGGGCATCTAGGGGAGTTCAGGGCTCTGGACTTCATGGAGTGAGTATCCACCCCCACCACCTCCTGCTTTGTTTCCACCTCTGCTTCCGTCCTCATGGTGAGAGGCAGGGGCAGGGGGAAATTAGGGCTGGCTGGGGTGCCCCTGGGAAGGAGATTTTGGAGGAAAAAGTCTCAGGATGGGATGCTAGGAGAAGAAAGCACAGGAGATACAAAGAACAATCCAGGGAAAGTCAGCCCTGAATTCATATTTCAGAGCAATTCAGTTCTCGGCCTTCATTTACAGATGAAAACAGTGGCCCCAGAGGGCCATTCTGGGCTCTGCCAGGAACCCCTAGCTCAGGGCAATTTTGTGCTCCACATCTGGTGCGTCTTAGACACCTGACCACTTCTGACTCAGTGATCCTCTCTGGGTCCCTATTTGCACAGTTGGCTCCCTGTGCAAAATCCATCTGCCTCTACTCCGCCCCTTATGAATATCCAGCTGGGGTTTGCCATGCTGACCTCCTGACACTGGGACCGGGCATCAGACCAGCTCAAAGCTGGGAGAGGAGCCTGTCTAGGGAGCTCCCTTCTGCAGAGGCTGCTCCCGGATGGTGGCCTGGCCTGTTCCACCCTCAGCTGATAGAAGAGCACAAATGAATACCCTGGGGATGCACAGGCTCCTGAGAGTCTGTCTCACCGTGAAGACCACCGGCCTCACCGGGAGCCTCCAGAGACCAAGTCCCCCAGCAGGTCAGAACCAGCCCATGGTGGGCACAGCTGAGGGTTCCCACGGGCTCCAACACCACCTCATCAGGAAGGACACACGCACGAGTGATGGGAATGGGAAGATCCTTCCTCTAGCAGCTGGGTAAGAGTAAGTCAAAGCAAAACTCTCCCTCTGCGTCAGACAAAGGGTTAGCAGCTTCCCTGCACTAACGTCCTGTAATGAGCGTTGGAGTTTGGAAAATCCCCAAACACACAAAGTCTATGGTTGGTGCAGGGTCTTGGTGCCCCAGCATCCTGAACTGAGGGTTCGTGTGCAGTCACTAAGTCCTGTCTGACTCTGTGACCCCATGGACTCTAGCGCACCAGGCTCTTTTGGTCACGGGATTTTCCAGGCAAGAATACTAGAGTGGGTTGCCATTTCCTTGTCCTGGGAATCTTCCCAACCTGGGAATCGATCTAATGTCTCCTGCATTGTCAGGCAGGTTCTTTACCACTGAGCCACCAGGAAGTCCACTCCTATATAGTATTTTGCCTAACGACATAGTTGGCTGACCCAGAACAGAAATAGCCTGAAGTCACCAAAAAAAAAAAAAAAAGTTCATTTCCTTCTGAATATCAATCTGGGCACCCACCTTTAAAGTAGATGTAATTCACCAGAATCACCTTCGTGAGTGGGTCGAGGTCCTTGAACAAGTCCTCAATTTTCCCCTGAGTTTTATTCTTCACATAGTCGTTTATTAGCCTCTTGGCAGCTTCAGAATCTTTGAAGTTGGTCGAGAAGGCCTGGGAGGCGTACAGCACCCGGGCATCTTCTATGAACTTGTCCAGCAGCTTCAACTCCTCCTGCACAAACAGGGCATTGCCCACGCTCAGCTGCAGCTGGTTGCTGGGCCGATTGAGTGTCTGCAGGAGGTGCTGGAAGCCCTGGTGGATTTCTGTCTCCGGGGTCTCTGTGAGGTTGAACTTGAGACCTTCCAGGATCTCCGTCAGGGTGGAGCCACGGGCCCCCAGGGACAGGAAGGCCAAGGCTATGGAGATGCTCAGAGGGGAGAAGATGACGTTCTTATCGGGGTTCTCTAAAGCCAACTTCTTATAGAGGCTGAAGGCGAAGTCGGTGTTGCTGGAGGCTAATGAGTGGTCATCCACAGATGCCCCTTTGTGCTGTTCTTCCGGGGTCACGTTCTCTGGGAGGCAGTGGACACTGGAGCAGAGTCCAGCCACCAGGAGTCCCAGAGCCAGGAGGGTAGACATTCTCTCTGCCCTCATGTCTGAAAAGCAAAGCTCCTTTCAGTCTCTGCGTGTTAGATGATGCCCCAACCCCCACCCACTGTCCCCGGTGGCCTCTATTCTCTCAGCCCTGCTCCTCTCTGACCTCCCAGGGGTAGGCACCCTCCTGGGCTCCCAACACACACGGGGAGGCTTTGGGCTCCCGCTCACCCTTTGACCAAGTGCTGTGATTGGTACCAATTTCCACGGTGGAGAGACTCGGTAGAGTGGGGAGGGGCTTTTCCAAGGTCTCACAGCAAGCCATGGAGGAGTGAGGGGGAGGAGCCTGGGGTGCCTGGCTCCAGGGTGGGGAAGCTGGTGATGGGTGTGAGGTGCTGGCCAGCGAGAAACCATCCCCCTCCCAGGAGCTGAGACCGTCAGAGGGGCCTGGGAAGCCGGGCTCCTTTCCCACCGTGTCCCCTCTCTGTCCCCCCAGGAAGGAGCCCTGCACTCATCAGAGGACAGTGTACCTCTCCCCGCCTCTGAGGACAAGGGTGTGACCTCAGGGAGGCTCTCCCGTCGAGGTGCCTGGTCACAGAGAGGGTTCAGGAGAGAGGCCGCCACAGGCAGCGGGAGCCGTGCTGGAGCCTGGCTGCCCCGAGCAGGGCTGGTGCAAAGAACAAGGAGGGCAGAGCGTTCTGCTCAGCCCTGCCAGGTGGACACATGGAGGGTGTTTCCAAGAAGAGCCTGGAAAGGCCTCCTAGTGGGGAGAAGCAGGTGAGCTCAGAGTCTCAGGGACCTGGTCGAGGATGTCGTTTGGACCACTTGTGAGTGCTGTGTGGTGACGAGCAGTGACTGAACCTCTCTGATCCTCAGTTCCCACCTCCGTCCAACATGCGGAACAGCTCAGGTGACGTACAGGATGAAGGTGCTGGGCTCCTAAGAGGAGTTCCAGATGTGTCAACCCCTCCACTAGCAACACTTTCTAGGACTCAACAAGTGGGACTGTGATTCCCTGGGGACAGAGGACGAAGCTACTGCCCAGAAGCCTCAGGAGAGACTAAGGTCAGAGCTGGTGACCTCAGCAAAGAGGGCTGTTTCCCTTCAGCCTCTGCCCCTCATCTCAGAAGAGAGAGAGCTGCTGGGGTGGGGGGGTGGGGGAAGGGGAGAGAGCAAGAGACAGAAGAGGGGAGGAGACTGGAGGGGAGAGGAGGAGGGGGTGTAGGGGAGGAAGTCTTGTCCAGGGACGGGGAAAAGGCCTTCACACAAGCCTGGGGAGAGAGGTGATCAATTGCCTAAACTATGAGCTTACTCAGGTGTGATACAAGGGTTTTTTCCAAATGAGTTAACCGTTTTCTTCCAAAACTACTCCTGGAGTATTCATTTGTTCTGGTTGCAGGGTTGTCTCTACTTCTGAGTGGTTTGTATTTTCAGTGCTGGACAGACTCAGGTCCTGTCTGCTTGCCGGGGTCCCTGGAGGGACACTGGAGCCCAGGAAACCCCCCGGAGACTCCGCAGCCTCTGCCCAGAGGGACCCACTTCTCTGATTCCGTCCACAGGGTTCTCTGAGAGCAGCGCCCTGTGTCAGGCAAGGAGATGCACCTCAGGGCTCTCAGAGGAGCTCTGACCTGACGCTGGATGCGCTGCTGGATAGGGCACAGCTGGCTCGAATCACAACCCCAAAGACTTAAAAGCAGAAACGCCCCCAGAAGCCCTGGTGGCACATCCCTCCCTTTGCAGGATGAACACTGAGACCCAGAGGGAGGACTGGCCTTCAGAGGGCTCAGAACCCTCCCAGCATCGGACACACATCCTCCCGCCTCCCTCCCGCCTCACGTTCTACCGACCCCTGGCTGAGGCCAGAACCACCCTGGGAAAGGGGTCCCTTGGCTCCCAGTGTGGGAGCATCACGGATTACCTGCCTGTGAGAGTGGGATGTGGACAGTGGATCCAGAGCCTGCCCAGATAATGGAGGTTCATGACTTTGTTTGTCTATTTATCCTGCAAAGATCTCTTCTCTGGCTTGCGAAATGTAGGAGGGAACAAGACCTCAGACTGGAAATGGACAGATGAACATTTCTGGTAACAGGATTTACTTGGTCTACACAAACAATCCAGTTACCGAAATAGGTTGTTTTTTCCCTTAAAATATAGCCAGTAAATAAACCCACAAAAAAATCTTTCCCATGTTAGAATTTTCTTCTGTTTATGAAATACTCACTGAGGAACATGTGACAACTCAGCAAACATCAAATAGATCACTGAGAACTACTCCAAATTATTGTTCTTTTAAAAGAGTTATTGACTCTTATTAGTGCTTTATTCTCAGTCTGATATCCTCTTTAAGGACCATGGAGAAACCCCGAAAATGTAGAAAAGGGCCTGTAAAATATTTCCCAGATCGCTACTGCCCAGGGAAATCTAAGTTAACAATGGCTTGTGTTTCTTTATTAGTCACTTTTCTTTGAAGTGTGTATGTGTGTGTGTGTGTGTGTGTGTGTACATTTGCGTATGTGATAGGACATGATTTTAAAATGTAATACACTATTTGTTTAGAGCTTGAATTGAACGTTCAAGCACTCCTCCCCCATTCCAACAGAAGCAGGGTGAGTCTGAGGTCCCCAAAGAGTGTCAGGAGCACAACTGTCCGGGGCCTCTGGTCTCCAGCACCATCTGTTTGGGGGACCTGCTGTGACTTGGACATCACCCTGCTGTCCTTCAGTATTGGTTCACCCTAGGAGCTAATTGTCCTCCCTTCTTGCCCTTGAGGTCTGCTTAGCTGTCTCATTGAGAAAATTTCAGGTATTTCCTGGGATCAGGGGAAAAACTTGTCACTTCATCCATCATAGTCATATCACTCCAGCCATGACAATCCCTGCCAGACTTCTGGGGACCTCTGGGGTTCTACCAACCATAGTTTGCAAACCACTGACTTAGTGATGTTGGGCTTCCCCGATGGTTTAGCAGGAATAGAATTTGCCTTTGATGCAGGACACCAGGGTTTGACCCCTAGGTCGGGAAGGATCCCTGGAGCAGGAAATGGCATCCCATTCCAGCATTCTTGCCTGGAAAATCCCATGAACAAAAGAACACAGCAGGCAAAGGTCCAGAGAGGTTGCAAAGAATTGGACACGACTGAGCATGAAGATGGCTGTGAGGTGAAGGTATGGCTTTGGCATGAGGTAAGCTTCGATCCAGAAAGTACTGCTTACCAGCTGTGTGATCCCATGATATTTACTGAAAACCCGTGGACTTTAATCTCCTTATCTCTAAAATGCAGGTAAGAAAGTTTCCCTGACTGGAAAGAGGTGGGGGAGGTGTGTCTATGAAGAGTTAGTCAAATAACACTAGGTGTAAGCTCTCAGTTCAGTTCACTTCAGTTGCTCAATTGTGTCCGACTCTTTGAGACCCCATGAACTGCAGCACGCCAGGCCTTCCTGTCTATCACCAACTGCCAGAGTTTATTCAAACTCATGTGCCTTGAGTCGGTGATGCCATCCAACCATCTCATCCTCTGTCGTCCCCTTGTCCTCTTGCCTTCAATCTTTCCCAGCATCAGGGATTTTTCAAATGAGTCAGCTCTTTGCATCAGGTGGACAAAGTATTGGAGTTTCAGCTTCAACATTAGTCCTTCCCATGAAAATTCAGGACTGATCCCCTTTAGGATGGACTGCTTGGATATCTTTGCAGTCCAAGGGACTCTCAAGAGTCTTCTCCAACACCACAGTTCAGAAGCATCAAATCTTCAGCACTCGGCTTTCTTTAACTCTCACATCCATACATGAATACTGGAAAAACCATAGCCTTGACTAGATGGACCTTTGCTGGCAAGTAATGTCTCTGCTTTTTAATATGCTGTCTAGGTTGGTCATAACTTTTCTTTTCAGTCTTTTCAGTCCTTTTCCTTCCATGTCCTTTCAGTCTCCACTAATTTCCAGAATTGAGTGTATATTTTGAAGTTACAGAGAATACCAAAGAAAAGAGTGGCAAAAACAAGACTACAGCTTATTTTTCTCTTGAAAGTCCTGATATTTTAAGCAGTGGGTTGACATGTTGATTCCAATTTGTCAGGAACTCAGGCTGCTTGTATTCTTCATGTTTTTGACAGGTCCCAGAGGGCTCATTGGCACATCCACCTTCCATTTAATGGGAGTCAAGAGGGGAAGCTGACTTGAAACTGAACATTCAAAAAACTTAGATCACAGCATCCAGTCTCATCACTTCATGGCAAATAGAAGGAGAAATAGTCACAGAAGCAATGACAGATATGATTTTCTTGGCCTCCAAATCACTGTGGACAGTGACTGGTGGTGGTTTATTTGGAAGTTGTGTCCGACTCTTGTGAGCCCAAAGATTGTAGCCTGCCAGGCTCCTCTGCCCATGGGGTTCTCCAGGGAAGAATACTGGAGTGGATTGCTATTTCCATCATCAGGGTGTCAACTAAAAAAAGATGTACAACTTGAGAGTTGTGAGCTAAGTTTTATTTGGGGCAAAATGAGGCCTGCACCCCTGGAGGCAGCATCTCAGACACCTCTGAATGGTCAATATATAAGGTTTTGGTGAAGGGGGAGTTCAACACCATGAAGCACTCAATTTACAAAAGGTTTTTGTTAGTCATGAGGGTGTGATGTCAACTTGAAGGGATTTAGTGCTTCTCTAGATATGATGAGATTCAAGGACTGAGATAGTAAAATCTATTCCTAAAAACAGTTCAGTTCAGTTCAGTCTCTCAGTCATGTCCAACTCTTTGCGACCCCATGAATTGCAGCACACCAGGCCTCCCTGTCCATCACCAACTCCCAGAGTTTACTCAAACTCAAGACCATCGAGTTGTTGGTGCCACCCAGCCATTTCATCCTCTGTCGTCCCCTTCTCCTGACCCCAATCCTTCCCAGCATCAGGGTCTTTTCCAGTGAGTCAACTCTTCCCATGAGGTGGCCAAAGTATTTGAGTTTCAGCTTCAGCATCAGTCCTTCCAATAAACACCCAGCACTTATCTCCTTTAGGATGGACTGGTTGGATCTCCTTGTAGTCCAAGGGACTCCCAAGAGTCTTCTCCAACACCACAGTTCAAAAGCATCAATTTTTCGGTGCTCAGCTTTCTTCACAGTCCAACTCTCACATCTATACATGACTACTGGAAAAACCATAGCCTTGACTAGACGGACCTTTGTTGGCAAAGTAATGGCTCTGCTTTTTAATATGCTATCCAGGTTGGTCATAACTTTCCTTCCAAGGAGTAAGCATCTTTTAATGTCATGGCTGCAGTCACCATCTGCAGTGATTTTGGAGCCCCCCAAACTAAAGTCAGACACCGTTTCCACTGTCTCCCCATCTATTTCGCATGAAGTGATGGGACCAGATGCCATGATCTTAGCCTTCTGAATGTTGAGCTTTAAGCCAACTTTTTCACTCTCCTCTTTCACTTTCTGCCATAGTTCCTGTTCACTTTCTGCCATAAGGGTGGTGTCATCTGCATATCTGAGGCTATTGATATTTCTCCCAGCAATCTTGATTCCAGCTTGTGCTTCCTCCAGCCCAGCGTTTCTCATGATGCACTCTGCATATAAGTTAAATAAGCAGAGTGACAATATACAGCCTTGACATACTCCTTTTCCTATTTGGAACCAGTGTGTTGTTCCATCTCCAGTTCTAACTGTTGCTTCCTGACCTGCATATAGATTTTTCAAGAGGCAGGTCAGGTGGTCTGGTATGCCCATCTCTTGAAGAATTTTCCACAGTTTATTGTGATCCACACAGTCAAAGGCTTTGGTATAGTGAATAAAGCAGAAATAGATGTTTTTCTGGAACTCTCTTGCTTTTTTGATGATCCAGTGGATGTTGGCAATTTGATCTCTGGTTCCTCTGCTTTTTCTAAAGCCAGCTTGAACATCTGGAAGGTCACGGTTCATGTATTGCTGAAGCCTAGCTTGGAGAATTTTGAGCATTACTTTACTGGAGTGTGAGATGAGTACAATCGTGTTGTAGTTTGAGCATTCTTTGGGATTGGCTTTCTTTGGGATTGGAATGAAAACTGGCCTTTTCCAGTCCTGTGGCCACTGCTGAGTTTTCCAAATTTGCTGGCATATTGAGTGAAGCACTTTCACAGCATCATCTTTCAGGATTTGAAATAGCTCAACTGGAATTCAATCACCTCCACTAGCTTTGTTTGTAGTGATGCTTTCTAAGGCCCACTTGACTTCACATCCCAGGATGTCTGCTTCTAGGTGAGTGATCACACCATCGTGATTATCTGGGTCATGAAGATCTTTTTTGTACAGTTCTTCTGTGTATTCTTGCCACCTCTTCTTAATATCTTCTGCTTCTGTTAGGTCCATACCATTTCTGTCTTTATCTAACCCATCTTTGCATGAAATGTTCCCTTGGTATCTCTAATTTTCTTGAAGAGATCTCTAATCTTTCCCATTCTGTTGTTTTCCTCTATTTCTTTGCTTTCTTATCTCCCCTTGCCATTCTTTGGAACTCTGCATTCAAATGGGAATATCTTTCCTTTTCTCCTTTGCTTTTCGCAAAACAAATGTTTTTATCCTAAAAACATCCAACCATCTAAAGGCCGGTCCCACCAGAGTCCCTGGAGCACAGAGTGCCTCACTCCACCCTGAAGTCCCTCAGGGGTTGTCGAAGGTCAACAGCTATAGCAGCATGGAGTTCAATCTCCCTAGGGGCAGATGGCAAATGTCCTTGTTGTTCAGTCATTGGCAATGATCTTGGTAAATGCCAATTTGTAGTTGACAAGGGGAATCTTCCCAACCCAGGAATCAAACCCGTGTCTCCTGCATTGCAGGCAGATTCTTTCCGACTGAGCTATGAGTGCACCCATGAAATTAAAAGATGCTTGCTCTGTGAAAGGAAAACTTTGACAAAACAAGAGAGCATATTAAAAAGCAGAGGCATCACTTTGTTCACAAAGCTCTGTATGGTCAAAGCTTGGTATTTCCAGTAGTCATGTACACATGTGAGAATTGAACCATAAAGAAGGCTGCTGAACTGTGGTGAATTGATGCTTTTGAGTTGTGGAACTAGAGAAGACTCTTGAGAGTTCCTTGGACTGAAAGGACATCAAAACAGTCAACCCTAAAGGAAATCAACCTTGAATGTTCATTGGAAGGACTGATGCTGAAATTCCAAATACTTTGGCCACCTGATTCAAAGAGCCAGCTCACTGGAAAAGGCCCTGATGCTGGGAAAGATTGAGGGCAGGAGGAGTAGTGAGCAGCAGAGGATGAGATGGTGGGATGGCATCACCGACTCAAGGCACACGGGTTTGAGCAAATTCAAGGAAATAGAGCAGGACAGAGGAGCCTGGCGAACTGCAGCCCATGGGGTCGCAATGAGCCAGACATGATTAGAGACTAAACAACAACAACTTCTGATGGTCTCATCTTATTAGGCTAGAAAACAAACCCTAGATGTAAGCCAGGGGGAAGGTTATATTCTACCTTGGAGGGGGGAAAAAAAAGTACACTTTGGTTGGATAAAAGACTTGGTATCTAATTTCCAAGAATATTTGTACCCAACACCCAATTTAAACCATAGAGAAAAAGAAGGACATACTAAAGAACTAAATTAGACTACATATATATAAATATATATATGTATATAGATATATACACGTATGGCAAAAACATAAATTAATACAATTTTAGTCACAGTAGGAACATAGGTAGAAGAAAAAGGAGCAAAAAGAAAACAAAACACCATAAATCTAAATGACAGTATAGGGAATACTTCGGAGGAAATACTTTGCAAAGTGAGCCAAAGCAATATTTCCCACCCACGTATGTGATCTTGGCAGTCCTGCCTGGGCCTTTCTGACCGTCAGCGGTCATGGTGGAGGCCAAGCGATGCCTGTGACTTCTGAGCTTAGCACAGCCCTGTGAGGAAGGCCAAGCCCCACGGAAGCAACCCATGTAGGTGTCCTGACCACAGCTCAGCTCAGATCTTTGCTCACAGCCAGCGTCAACCACCAGACATGTGAGCGAGGAAGCGTTAAATCGCTTCAGTCAGCCATGGTCTGTGAGTGAGCACAGGAGACACCCAGAGTGTCTTACTAAGCCTACTGAGCCCAGTCAGAATTGAATTCCTAAACTGTGAGAGACAATAACAAGAAATGATTGTTGTTTTATAAGATGACATCTGTATACCCTGCAAATTTTTTAATTGAAGGAAAAATATTGATTTTTTTGACAAACAAAATCTTAGACAATTCATTACGAGTAGACCTGCATTACAAAAAGTGTTAAAGCAAGCTCTTGGGACAGAAAGTAAATAGACAAATAAAAATTGGTACAGAGGAATAAGAGTTCCAAAAATTATAAAAAGTGTTTTTTTTTTCCTTTTTGTGAAACTCTTTGATGGGCAATTAACTGTGTGTAGCAAGTTAAGTTGCAATGTATTATGGAATTATAGGAAAAAAACAAGGGCACATGGGACAAAAGGATGAAAAAAGCAAGAATATTAAGGTCAGGTTTTATACTTTACTTGAAGTGATATAGTATTATCAGAAGATACATATTGAGGAGTTAAAGATTTATTGTACATTCTCAATACACTGAAAAAATACACAAATAAGAAGTATAGGTTTTAATTCAACAGTTGAGTAAAACGAAAACATGAAAACTCCTCAAATAATTCGAAAATATAGCAAGAGAAAATTAAAAACACAAAATACAGATGGATCAAATATAAAACCAATAGAAAGTTAGAAGATCTATGCCAGTCATATCAATAATATCTTTCTGTGACTAATATTATAGTGATTTCCTCACTCACTCATTCTCTCATTTATTTACCAAATATTCATTGAGTCCCCACTATGTGTAATCCCTGTAGTCCTGCTGAGAATTCAGTGGTGTACAAGGATCAGGATACCACCTTTCAAGAAGCTTTAAATACTGTAATGGGCACAGATATTAGAGTGTCAATTAAAATACAGTGTAATATATTTCTTTAAAAGTAGAGTCGGTCAGGGTGATGGTTCACACCATATACAAAACAAATCAAAATGGGTCAAAGATCTAAGAGAAGTGATAAACATATAACACTCTTAGAACATCATAGGAGTAAATTTTTGTGATCTTGGATTTGCAATGAATTCTTAGATCTGATGCCAAAAGCATGAGCAGTAACAACAAAAATAGGCAAATTGGACTTCATCAAACTTAAAATATTTTGTGCATCTCAAGTCCACTATCAAGAGGGTGAAAAGAAAACCTACGAAATGAGAGAAAATATTTGCAAATCATACATCTGATGTAGAAATAGTATTTAGAATATTTAAGGAATATTTATAGCTCAATAATAAAAGACAACCAACCAATGAAAAAGTGGAAAAAAGATTTTAATAGACGCTTTTTCAAAGAAGATACACAAGTGACTAGTAAGCACTGAGCACATGCTCACCGTCCTTCATCCTCCGGGAAATCAAAACCGCAGGAAAACATTAACCCAAATCTAAGAAGGCTGTATTCATAATACTAATAGAAAAGGAACAGCATGTGTTTCAAGAATAAGGAGAAATTGGACCCCTTGTACATTGCTGGTGAAGAAGTAAAATGGTACAGTTGCTCTGGAAATAGGTTTGGAGGTTCTTCAAAGAGGTAAATGTCGAATGACCTTGCATGCATGCCTGCTAAGTTGCTTCACTGTGTCCGACTCTTTGCAACCACATGGGCTGAAACCCACCAGTCTCCCTCTGCCCCTGGGATTCTCCAGGCAAGAATACTGCAGTGGGTTGCCATGCCCTCCTCCTCCAGGAGATCGTCCCAACCCAGGGATCAAACCCAGGTCTCCCACACTGCAGGCAGATTATTTACCATCTGAGCCACCAGATGAAAAAGGAATGAAATACCGAAACACAGGCAGTGTGGATGAATCTTGAAAGTATCATGCTAAGGGAATGAAGCCAGTCACCAAAGGTCGCATATTGTGTCATTCCCTTTATATAAAATATTGAGATGTTAAATCCAGAGATACCAAAATTTCTATTAGGAGTTACCAGGTCCTGGGTAAAGGTTGTAATGGGCAGTGAGAGCTTAATGGATATGAGATTTCCTTTGGGGGTGATTAAAACAGTCAGAAACTAAAAAGAAGTGATAGTTGTACAGCATGTAAATGTGCTAATCACCGCTGAATTTTACATGTTAAAGTGGCTACTTTTGTTCTATAAATTTCCCTTCAATACAGAGAGAGAGACTTAGCGGTAAAGTAATTAAATGCCACACATAGATATTGTCTCTTACAATGCATCCTAATTCAGAAAAAAAAAATTAAGTTTAGTCACCACATAAGGGAATAATAACTTGGTATTGGATAATATTAAAGAATTATGTTTATTTTTAAGTGTGATATGCCATTTTAAGTATTTTTAAAAATTCTTACAGTTTGATTAACAGGATGTGTAAGATTTGCTACAAAACAAACCCAAAAGAGGGAAGGGGCTAGGAGGTAGGGAATAATTATATTGGTGCCATGCTGATAATGACTGAAGCTGCTGATATGTACGTGAGGTTATATCATCCTCTCTGTTTTTGTAATGTCTGAATTTTGCCATGAAATCAAAAAAGTCTCTGAGGGAGAGACTGTGCTTTGTTACCCAATTCCTATTGCATCCTCAGCCTGAATTGGATGCTCCACAGTGAACATTTTGCAAATATTCTATCTGCTGAGCACATATTAACTTTTCTGTTCATGCTGCATTAAAGTGGAGAGTTCTATTAATTTGTATTATTAAATAGATTTACCATTTAAAACCACTCTAGCCATAATGAAGTAGCCATCACGACATCTGAAAGGTCATAAGCCAAGTTCCCGTGATGGGTGCAACCTCACAGCAGAGGTGACCCAGAGGACACAGACTCCCTGTGCATGTGGAGCCCCCAGAAGACTCACTGCCACCTCCCCAGAGGCAAGCAGGGGGGACAGGCCGGGCGGATCCTCAGTGCCCAGGGCCCAGGCTGCACCCAGGGACCTGGGCACCTCACTCCTTAGGGAGGGCACCCAGAGCTCAGAGCGGAGCTCTAGGCTTGACTGGGGTTGGTGACTTTCCCCAGAAAGATGATGCTCTGGGTGTCTTTGAGAACTATGGCAATCAGGAAGGGCCTGTCGAAACGCACAGTGGTTCTCCGAAGGGACGTTGCTACTATGCCCACTCCCGTGGCAGCAGCTCCTTCCGTGCCCTCCTCGTCCATGTCCAGCACAGCGCTGTGGACCACCTGTGGGGACACCAGAACATTACCCTCCAGAGACGGGGTGGGCGGAGGTGAGCAGTCACCTAGCGCCTCTAAGGGGGCTGACATTCACCCCCTGCCGCTGGCCTGCACTCTGCTGTCTGTCTGTTCTATTTATTTGTCCTCCCAACAAACTACCCACTCTTCGCATAGTTGTGATACGCAGATGTGAAAACTGAAGGCCAAGTCTGTGAGTGATGTGCCCAACATCCGAGGCAAAGAACAGGGACTCACTCTCCTAACCCAGAGACTGTGCTGCCTCCGAAGACCCCCTAGTCAGGGGGAGGGGCCAGGTCAAGGCATTTTTCTTGCAGGCAACTGCTCACATTCCCTCCAAGTCGAAGCATCTGATGGGCGAGCACTGCTTTCTGCTCCTCTCCTGCCCCAGCTGACGTGTCCCTGAGCTCTCAGCCACCTTGCCGAGGATCGGCTTCCCGTCCCTGGACCACAAAGCCCCAGAGCCCCTGTGTCTCCTTCACCAGGTCCTCTGGCAGGTGGGGTGCAGGGGAGACTGCGGGGGTGCCCAGCCACCCCCCACCCCACCATTCACCCTGACTTCATTGCCTCTAGGACCACAGGACCAGGACACTGGGTGTTCCTCTCACGGGCTCTTAGTACATTTTCACTGTGATTCTTCATAGACTTTGTTAGTACCTATAACCTCTTACCTGCTCTGCTAGGCACCAAACAGGAACCAAGAACTATATGCTCCTTTTAAAGATGAAATTATGGGGGATGCAGAAATGTGATCATTCCCCTCCATAGGCAGTGAAAGATGGAGCCTGACACGGGCTCCACTGCTGTTTCCACTCCGGGTCCTTCCCAATGACGGGCTTCTGAGTCACTTTATAACTCAGGGAAGGTGGGACCTGATGTCACCGTGATTGCAACCAGCTCTCCTGGGCTTGGGGAGTCCCAGGGAGGGAGACTGAGTCACAGGGAAAGCATTTATTTTACAAATTCCAGGTGAGCTGCCATCTACCCGGCCTCCACGTTTCACGCTCTGATAGGAGGATGAATTGTCCACACTTTCAAGACTCACCTGGGAGACTGCCAGGTTCCCAGTCCCTGTGATTCCTGACAGGTCAGGGTCGGTGAAGATTTTCTTAATACCCAGCTGGGAGAGGATGTCATTCAGCTCATAGTCACTCTTGATGGAAAATTTTGGCAGGTAGAGTTCGTGTATTTGTCTAGGAAATGAGGAAAATAAATTTGAACACCTGCTTGAAAAGATGTCTGCCTTTTCCCACCTCACAGCATGGTCTTCCAAGGATTCCTCTTACCATCCCCCTTCTCCCTGGAATAAGGACTCT
The DNA here is from genome assembly GCF_019320065.1 of Cervus canadensis. Taxonomy (NCBI): domain Eukaryota; kingdom Metazoa; phylum Chordata; class Mammalia; order Artiodactyla; family Cervidae; genus Cervus; species Cervus canadensis. The sequence continues at coordinate 10,444,117 of NC_057402.1, forward strand.
TTTTCTCAATTTCTAGACCCCTCGGGCTGAATCCCCTTATTTTGTTACTTATCCATTCCAATCTGCAGGAGTCTAACATGCCAGCAGGCACCAGGGCAGGGGGAGGTTAAGGAGTCTGCAAGGCCCCACGTGACCTGAGTCCACCGTCGGGGGACCCTGACCTCCCAGCTTCCCCTCTCAGCCCTCTGCCCTCCTGCTCTGGCCTCACTCATCCTCAGCCACACCAGGCTCGCTCCTCCTCAGAGCTTTGCCCTGCTTATTCCCTTGGCCAGAAATGCTTTTCCCAACACACCCAGAAGGCTCGGTCTCTGACTGCAATGTCACCTAAGGGCCACCCTATTTCTGATCACAAGCTGCCTCTGGATACAGTTTTCTTCACCCTTTTACTGTGCTTTACTCTCCCTACCTCCCTATTTCTCCCCTCTCAATGTACTGAAGAATTTACATTTCTTTCCAGTCTGTCTCCCACAATTATGGAATGCCATGAGGGTACAGAATTTAGTGTTTTATTTGCTGATCTACCACAGGGTCTATGTTAGTCCCTGAGGCATAGTAAGTCCTCAATTAATCTTTTCAAAAAGTGCTGACTGGATGAGTGAATAAATGAGTGAATATAAAGGAAAGAGTGCAAATATGGTCCTCAGAAGCCATCACACCTGAGCCCTCACCTGATTCTATCTGAGCCTTCTGAAGAGGGAAAATTAAAATTTTTCATGATCTCCTGCTCGTTCTGCCTCTGTAACTCAGCTTGCTTTTTGAAAAGCCTGGATCACGTAGATCGCGAACTCTCAGAAAATGGGGACTTTCATTACTAGGAACTGGAGCTTATCTCACTCTCCCTTGTTCAGCTCTTTGCAGTTTCCCAGTCCCTGCAAACCTGCCTAATCACGCCTGTCCATGTAAAGGCCAGGCATCCTCCTCCCCATCTTGACTGCTCTTCTCATGCACACAAAACCCCTTGGATTAAACCGGCCAAATAACAGCTAGTGTTGTGCACTGTAGTCTGCTACAGTCTGTCTATAAAAACTCTGTAACCCCTTTGTTCAGGGCTCAGAGCTTTGAGTTTTAACTCCTCCGGGCCGACCAGAGTAATAAACCTGAGTTCTCCAACTCTCTGAGTGTGGTGCTTGGTTTCTGCAACACTTCCTCTTTCAAAACGAGGAGGAGTCGTGGGGAGAACATGAGTGTCAGGGGTCATGTTGAGTCCTCATGACTCAGCCCTTCTTAGTTGGAGGCACACTTTCAGCTCCCACCCTCTCAGATGTCATCGTCTTACAGAAGTATTCAAGCACTGAGCCAGGCAGGCAGCAAAGGGCAAGGTCATTGGGGATGGACTCTCCCACCTCTGCCCCCGGACCTGCACATTCCTGAGGCCCAGTTGCTGGGTGTCAGGAGTCCAGGAAGAGGGGGAAGGACCGAGAAGGCAGGTGAACCCACAGCTCCGGGTCCTGGGGAGTCACCTGGGCTGCAGGGATCCTCGCCACCTCGTCAGGGTCTCCGGGTTCAGCTTGGCTTCCAGGTCCTGCATTTTGCCCTCGTCGGGGAGGATGAGGAGGGCGCTGTCATTGCTGGTGTACGTGAGCTCCACCAGCGTGCAGCCCAGCTCCTCGTCCCGGAAGTAAGGGGTTTCCAGGCCAATGCTCATCATGGGCACCTCCACTGTCTTGTTCTCGCTCACGTGGAACTCTGCCTGCTGAGTGTGTTTGGGGTCAAAGCGGGTCTTCCACTGGGCTGGGGGAGGGGGGACAGGTCAAGAGTCTGTGAGTGCAAGAGCTGAAGTCACTCCTCCTCAGTCCTGGTCCCTGAGCGGGGAAGACCCTCCCCACGCCAGCAGCCCCCATATCATGGACCTCTATGTGGGCCTGCTAGGTGTGCACATACCCCTGGGCAGGTGGTAAGCCTCTGGGGATGGGGGTGAACCCTGCAGGTCAGGATTGGGAAGCGGGATATGAAACAAAGCTGGTTAGTTGTGCTAAAGACGAAGTCAACAGGAATGTGGAAGACAAGGGAGAGATGGGGATGAGACTGGGCCTGGGGAGATATGTGACCTAATGGCCCCTCATGGGGACATGTTTGTGACCAGGGGTTGGTCGTTGGCTTTGTAAGGAGGACACACATCCCCACAACCTCGTGAGCCCAGCTGGAGCAGGAGTCACACAGGGACCCGGAGGGCAGGGCGTGGTCAACAAAGGAGGGGCCTTGGGTGTCCCCCAAGGAAGATGGAGACCTTAGTGGTGGGGGTCGGCTTCTTGGGGAGATTGGAGCCCTGGGGCTTCATGGAGGATTTATCCACCCCTGCTTCCAGCTTTGTTTCCACCCCTGCCTGTGTCCCCATGGTTAGAGACAGGAGAAGAGGGAAAGCTATGCTGGGGCGGGGGGTACCCCTGTGGAGGACAGAGTTCTGGGACAGGTCAGGGTTGTAGGAAATGAGAGCATAGAAAAGTAAGGATCAATACAGTAGATCTGGCCTGGATTATTAACAATTTTCTAGAGAACTGGGAATCTAGGCCTTCATTTACAGAGAAAAACACAGATCCAGGAGGGCTCCCCAGGGCTCTGCCAGGAGTCCCCAGTTCAGGGTACACATGTCCCCTCCAGCTGGTGTCCCTTAGGCACCTGCCCACCCCCTCGCTCAGTGATCATTCTTTGTGTCTTTATTCCGTGTCCCTTTTGCACTGCTGGCTCTGTGTGTGAAATCTTGCTGCCTTCACTCTGCCCCTTATGAGTTTCCAGGATCAGGTTTGCAGTGTTGGGTTTCTACCAATGGGTTGGGCCCTGGACCAGCTAGAATCTGGAAAGGAGTCTGAACCGGGTATTGTCCTTCCCTGAGGCTTCCCTCTGGGGTTGGCGTTGCCAATGCTACCCTCATGGCTATAACGGAGCACAGCTGAAGTTCCTTGAGTTGGCCAGGCTGCTCAGAGGCTGTCACAGCATGAAGGCGGCCACCAGCCCCGCCTCCACCCGCTGAGACCAAGTCCCCCTGGAGGGAGCCCAGGTCAGACACAGCCCGCAGAGTGTGGAGCAGTGGCCTTCCCCGCATGTGTTAAAAGAAGCTGGGATTCCCGGCCACTCCAGAGTGACCTGAGAGGAAAGCCCCTTCCTCCAGGTAGCCTGGCAAGTTTGCAAATAAAAAGGCTCCCTGTGGGTTAGATGGTAAAGAATCTGCCTGCAATGCCTGAGACCTGGGTTCAGAAGATCCCCTGGAGAAGGGAACAGCTATCCATTCCAGTATTCTGACCTAGAGAATTCCCATGGACAGAGGAGCCTGACAGACTACAGTCCACTGGGTCGCAAAGAGTCGACTGAACAACTTTTGCTTCACTGTGGCTCAGACAAAGGGTTGATGGCGCCCCTGCCCTTGTGTGCTGCAATGGCAGCTGTGATTTAGAAAACCCCCAAATAGGCAAAGACTATGACGGGGACAGGGTCTTAGTGCCCAGGCTGTCCTCACTGATGACAGCTCCCTCTATAATGCCCAGCAACAGAGTTGGCTGAACTGAAATAGAAAGAGCCCTGAAGACACAAAACTAAAGGTGCATTTCCTTCCAACTCAACAGGGCACCCACCTTTAAAGTAGATGTAATTCACCAGGACCAACACTGTGTTTGGAGAAAGGAACTTGAACAGCTCCTCAATTTTCCCCTGGGTTTTATTCTTCACATAGCCATTTATTAGACTCTTGGCAGCTTCAGGATCCCTGAAGTTGGTCGAGAAGGCCTCGGAGGAATACAGCACCCGGGCATCTTCTATGAACTTGTCCAGCAGCTTCAGCTGGTGCTGCACAAACATGGCATTGCCCGCGCTCAGCTGCAGCTCATTACTGGCTGGATTGAGTGTCTGCAGGAGGTGCTGGAAGCCCTGGTGGATCTCTTTCCCCTGGATCTCCGTGAGGTTGAACTTGAGTCCTTCCAGGATCTCTGTCAGGGTGGGACCACGGGCCCCCAGGGACAGGAAGGCCAAGGCTATGGAGATGCTCAGAGGGGAGAAGATGACGTTCTTATCGGGGTTCTCTAAAGCCAACTGCTTGTAGAGGCTGAAGGCGAAGTCGGTGTTGCTGGAGGCTAATGTGTGGTCATCCACCCTTCTGTGTTGGTCTTTCACCATCACATTCTCCGGGAGGCAGTGGACACTGCAGATCCCAGCCAACAGGAGCCCCAGAGCCAGAAAGGGAGACATTCTCTCTGCCCTCATGTCTGAAAAGCAAAGCTCCTTAAGTCTCCGTGTATTAGATGACATGCCAGCCCCCACCCACTGTCCCCCGTGGTCTCTGCTCTCTCGGCCCTGCTGCTCTCTGACCGCCCAGGGGTAGGAAGCTTCCTGGGCTCCCAACACCCATGAGGAGGCTCTGGGCTTCCTCTCACCTTTGACCAAGTGCTGTGATTGTTACAAATGTCCCCAGTGGAGAGACTGGGCACAGAGGGGAAGGGGCTTTTCCAAGGTCTCACAGCAAGCCGTGGAGAGAGTGAGGGGGAGGAGCCTGGGGTGCCTGGCTCCAGGGTGGGGAAGCTGGTGATGGGTGTGAGGTGCTGGCCAGCGAGAAACCATCCCACTCCTCCCAGAAGCTGAGACCGTCAGAGGGGCCTGGGAAGCCGGGCTCCTTTCCCACCGTGTCCCCTCTCTGCTCTCCCAGGAAGGAGCCCTGCACTCATCAGAAGACACAGCACCTCTCCCCGCCTCTGAGGACAAGGGTGTGACCTCAGGGAGGCTCTCCCGTCGAGGTGCCTGGTCACAGAGAGGGTTCAGGAGAGAGGCCGCCACAGGCAGCGGGAGCCGTGCTGGAGCCTGGCTGCCCTGAGCAGGGCTGGTGCAAAGAACGAGGAAGCTAGAGTGTTCTTCTCAGCCTGTGTTATGTGGCCACATTGAAGGTGTTTCCATCAAGAACCTGGAAAGGCCTCCTAGTGGGGAGAAGCAGGTGAGCTCAGAGTCTCAGGGACCTGGTCGAGGATGTCGTTTGGACCACTTGTGAGTGCTGTATGGTGACGAGCAGTGACTGAACCTCTCTGATCCTCAGTTCCCACCTCCATCCAACATGTGGAACGGCTCAGGTGACGTACAGGATGAAGGTGCTGGGCTCCTAAGAGGAGTTCCAGACGTGTAACCCCCTCCACTAGCAACACTTTCTAGGACTCAACAAGTCAGACTGTGATTCCCAGGGGACAGAGGACAAAGCTACTGCCCAGAAGCCTCAGGAGAGACTGCGATCAAATTAGTGACCTCAGCCAAGAGGTCTGTTTCCCTTCAGCCTCTGCCCCTCATCTCAGAAGAGAGAGAGCTGCTGGGGTGGGAGGGGGGAAGGGGAGAGAGCAAGAGACAGAAGAGGGGAGGAGACTGGAGGGGAGAGGAGGAGGGGGTGTAGGGGAGGAAGTCTTGTCCAGAGATGGGGGGAAAGGCCTTCACACAAGCCTGGGGAGAGAGGAGGTCAATTGCCTAAACTATCAGCTTACTCAGGAGTGATACAATGTTTTTTTCCAAATGAATTAACCATTTTCTTCCAAAACTATCCCTGGAGTATTCATTTGTTCTGGTTGCAGGGTTGTCTCTGCTTCTGAGTGGTTTGTATTTTCAGTGCTGGACAGACTCAGCTCCTGTCTGCTTGCCAGGGTCTCTGGAGGGACACTGGAGCCCAGGAAACCCCCCAGAGACCCCAGAGCCTCTGTCCAGAGGGACCCACTTCTCTGATTCCGTCCACAGGGTTCTCTGAGAGCAGTGCCCTGTGCCAGACAAGGAGACGCACCTCAGGCCCTTGGCGCAGCTCTGACCTGACGCTGGATGCACAGCGGGCTCGAATCACAACCCCAAAGACTCAAAAGCAGAAACGCCCCCAGAAGCCCTGGTGGCACGTCCCTCCCTTTGCAGGATGAACACTGAGACCCAGAGGGAGGACTGGCCTTCAGAGGGCTCAGAATCCTCCAGGATCGGACACACATCCCTCCGCCTCCCTCCTGCCTCAGGTTCTACCAACCCCTGACCAAGGCCAGAACCACCCTGGGAAAGAGGTCCCTTGGCTCCCAGTGTGGGAGCATCACGGATTACCTGCCTGTGAGAGTGGGATGTGGGCAGTGGATCCAGAGCCTGCCCAGATAATGGAGTTTCGTGACTTTGTTTGTCTATTTATCCTGCAAAGATCTCTTCTCTGGCTTGCGAAATGTAGGAGGGAACAAGACCTCAGACTGGAAATGGACAGATGAACATTTCTGGTAACAGGATTCATTACACTATGCAAACAATCTAGTTACCTAAATAGGTTTTTTTTTTCCCCTGAAGAAATAGCCAGTAAATAAACCCACACAAAAATCTTTCCCATGTTAGAGTCTTCTTCTGTTTATGAAATACTCACTGGGGAGCATGTGACAACTCAGAAAACATCAAATAGATCATTGAAAACCAGTTGAAATTATTGTTCCTTTTAAAGAGTATTGACTCTTTTGGGAGGTTTATTCCCGGTCTGATATCCTCTTTAAAGATCATGAAGAGACCCTGAAAATGTAGAGAAGGGTTTGTGAAATATTTCCCAGAAAGCTATCGCCCAGGCAAATCCAAGTTAACATTGTGTTCTGTTTATTAGTCACTTTTCTTTGAAGTGTGTGTGTGTGTGTGTGTGCGTGCACATTTGCATATATGATAGAGCATGATTTAAATGCAATACTCTCTTTGTTAAGAGCTTGATTTGCAAGTTGAAGCACTCCTCCCCCATACCACAAAAGCGGTGTGAGCCTGAGGTCCCCAAAGAGTGTCAGGAGCACAACTGTCCGGGGCCTCTGGTCTCCAGCACCATCTGTTTGGGGGACCTGCTGTGACTTGGACATCACCCTGCTGTCCTTCACTATTGGTTCACCCTAGGAGCTAATTGTCCTCCCTTCTTGCCCTTGAGGTCTCCTTAGCTGTCTCAATGAGATAACTTCAGGTATTTCCTGGGCTCATGGGAAAAACCTGTCCCTTCATCCATCATAGTCACATCCCTCCAGCCATGACAATCCCTGCCAGACTTCTCAGGACCCCTGGTGTTCTACCAAGCACAGTTTGCAAACCACTGACTTGGTGATGTTGGGCTTCTCTGATGGCTCAGCAGGAAAAGAATTTGACTGTAATGCAGGACACCAGGGTTTGATCCCTGGGTCAGGAAGGACCCCTGGAGCAGGAAATGGCAACCCACTCCAGTATTCATGCCTGAAAAATCCCATGAAGAAAGGGCCAGAGGCTAAGGTCCAGAGTAGCTAAGGCCCAGAGAGGTTGCAAAGAGTTGGACACAACTGAACATGACGATGGCTTTGAGGTGAGGTTATGGCTTTGGCATGAGGTAAGCTTCGAGCCTGAAAGTACTGCTTACCAGCTGTGTGATCCCATGATATTTATTGAAAATCTGTGGACTTTAATCTCTTTATCTCTAAAATGCAGATAAGAAACTTTCCCTGACTGGAAAGAGGTGGGGGCGGTGTGTCTATGAAGAGTTAGTCCACACTAGGTGTAAGCTCTCAATTCAGTTCAGTTCAGTTGCTCAGTTGTGTCCAACTCTTTGAGACCCCATGGACTGCAGCACACCAGGCCTCCTTGTCCATCACCAACTCCCAGAGTTTATTCAAACTCATGTGCCTTGAGTCGGTGATGCCATCCAACCATCTCATCCTCTGTCGTCCCCTTCTCCTCTCGCCTTCAATCTTTCCCAGCTTCAGGGTGTTTTCAAATGAGTCAGCTCTTTGCATCAGGTGGACAAAGTATTGGAGTTTCAGCTTCAACATTAGTCCTTCCCATGAACATTCAGGACTGATCCCCTTTAGGATGGACTGCTTGGATCTCTTTGCAGTCCAAGGGACTCTCAAGAGCCTTCTCCAACACCAACAGTTCAAAAACACCAATTCCTCGGCACTCAGCTTTCTTTATAGTCCAACTTTCACATCCATACATGACTACTGGAAAAACCATAGCCTTCATGTTATAGCCACGCTTTCTGGGAAACAAACTCACTCAGAAGGACAATGCAGATAGTGGAGTGCAGTTTATTACACCGGCGGGCCCAAGGCAGAGTCTCCTCTTAGCCAAGGGCCCCGACCAGCATTTGGGAAAATCTTTTATACCCCGTGTGTACGTGTCCAAACCCACCACCCCAAATCCCTTGAGGCTTACAAAGGAAGGGTAAATACAATTACAATAACCCCATCATTCACGTGTTATGTGTTCAAACAGTTAATAATCAATAAGCCCATGGTTACATTCCAACCAGTTAATAACCGATAAGCCTGTGGTTACATTTCGATAGATACTGTCCGGAGGCAGGGGTGATTAGTGTCTGTTTTCTCTTCTTCAAGATTCCCCTGCCCAGAGGGGGGTCTTATCCTTCCATTGTCATTCCCACAGGCACTAAGCACAGAGTTCAGAGTCCACTGGAGAGGTGGCCGCGCACGACCAGCACAGACAGGCCTGAGATGGAGTCCAGGCCCTATGAATTCCTTCTTCATTAACTAGACAGACCTTTGCTGGCAAGTAATATCTCTGCTTTTTAATGTGCTGTCTAGGTTGGTCATAACTTTTCCTTTCAGTCTTTTCAGTCCCTTTCCTTCCATGTCCTTTCAGTCTCCAGTAATTTCCAGAATTGACTGTATATTTTGAAGTTACAGAGAATACCAAAGAAGAGTGGGAAAACAAGACTACAGCTGATTTTTCTTTTGTTAAGTCCTGATATTTGAAGCAGTGGGTTGACATGTTGATTTTAATTTGCCAGGGACTCAGGCTGCTTGTATTCTTCATGTTTTTGACAGGTCCCCGAGAGTTCATTGGCACATCCACCTTCCATTTAAGGATGGGAGTCATGAGGGGAAGCTGGCTTGAAACTCAACATTCAGAAAACTAAGATCTTAGCATCCAGTCTCATCACTTCATGGCAAATAGAAGGAGAAATAGTGGAAGCAATGACAGATATGATTTTCTTGGCCTCCAAATCACTGTGGACAGTGACTGGTGGTGGTTTATTTGGAAGTTGTGTCCGACTCTTGTGAGCCCAAAGATTGTAGCCTGCCAGGCTCCTCTGCACGATGGGTTGTCCTGGAAGAATCCTGGAGTGGATTGCTATTTCCCTCTCCAGAGTGTGGACTAAAAAATGATGTACAACTTGAGAATTGTAAGTTAAGTTTTATTTGGGGGCAAAATGAGGACTGTAGCCTTGGAGGCAGCATCTCAGACAGTTCTGAAAAGTCAATATATAAGATTTTGGTGAAGGGGGAGTTCAATACCATGAAGCACTCAATGTACAAAAGGTTTTTTGTTAGTCATGAGGGTCTGATGTCAACTTGAAGGGATTTAGAGCTTCTTAACTTGGATGCAATCTCAAAAATGACAGAATGATCTGTTTGTTTCCAAGGCAAACCATTCAATATCACAGTAATCCAAGCCCATGCCCCAACTAGTAGTGCTGAAGAAGCTGAAGTTGAACAGTTCTATGAAGACCTACAAGACCTTTTAGAACTAACACCCAAAAAAGATGTCCTTTTCATTATAGGGGACTGGAATGCAAAAGTAGGAAGTCAAGAAACACCTGGAGTAACAGGCAAATTTGGCCTTGGAGTACGGAATGAAGCAGGGCAAAGGCTAATAGAGTTTTGCCAAGAGAATGCACTGGTCATAGCAAACACCCTCTTCCCACAACACAAGAGAAGACTCTACACATGGACATCACCAGATGGTCGACACTGAAATCAGATTGATTATATTCTTTGCAGCCAAAGATGGAGAAGCTCTATACAGTCAGCTAAAACAAAACTGGAAGCTGACTGTGGCTCAGATCATGAACTCCTTATTACCAAATTCAGACTTTAACTGAAGAAAGTAGGGAAAACCACTAAACCATTCAGGTATGACCTAAATCAAATCCCTTATGACTATACAGTGGAAGTGAGAAATAGATTTATGGGACTAGATCTGATAGACCGAGTGCCTGATGAACTATGGACGGAGGTTCAAGACATTGTACAGGAAACAGGGATCAAGACCATCCCCATGGAAAAGAAATGCAAAAAGGCAAAATGGTTGTCTGAGGAGGCCTTACAAATAGCTGTGAAAAGAAGACAAGTGAAAAGCAAGGGAGAAAGGAAAAGATATTCCCATTTGAATGCAGAATTCCAAAGGATAGCAAGGAGAGATAAGAAAGCCTACCTCAGCGACCAATGCAAAGAAATAGCGGACAATAGAATGGGAAAGACTAGAGAGCTCTTCAAGAAAATTAGAGATACCAAGGGAACATTTCATGCCAAGATGGGCTCGATAAAGGACCGAAATGGTATGGACCTAACAGAAGCAGAAGATATTAAGAAGAGGTGGCAAGAATACACAGAAGAACTGTTCAAAAAATATCTTCACGACCCAGATAATCACAAAGGTGTGATCACTCACCTAGAGTCAGACATCCTGGAATGTGAAGTCAAATGGGCCTTAGAAAGCATCACTACGAACAAAGTTAGTGGAGGTGATGGAATTCCAGTTGAGCTATTTCAAATCCTGAAAGATGATGCTGTGAAAGTGCTTCACTCAATATGCCAGCAAATTTGGAAAACTCAGCAGTGGCCACAGGACTGGAAAAGGTCAGTTTTCATTCCAGTCCCAAAGAAAGGCAATCCCCAAAATGCTCAAACTACCGCACAATTGCACTCATCTCACATGCTAGTAAAGTAATGCTCAAAATTCTTCAAGCTAGGTTTCAGCAATATATGAACCGTGACCTTCCAGATGTTCAAGCTGGTTTTAGAAAAGGCAGAGGAACCAGAGATCAAATTGCCAACATCTGCTGGATCATCAAAAAAGCAAGAGAGTTCCAGAAAAACATCTATTTCTGCTTTATTCACTATACCAAAGCCTTTGACTGTGTGGATCATAATAAACTGTGGAAAATTCTTCAAGAGATGGGCATACCAGACCACCTGACCTGCCTCTTGAGAAACCTATATGCAGGTCAGGAGGCAACAGTTAGAACTGGAGATCGAACAACAGACTGGTTCCAAATAGGAAAAGGAGTACGTCAAGGTTGTATATTGTCACCCTGCTTATTTAACTTACATGCAGAGTACATCATGAGACACGCTGAGCTGGAAGAAGCACAAGCTGGAATCAAGATTGCGGGGAGAAATATCAATAACCTCAGATATGCAGATGACACCACCCTTATGGCAGAAAGTGAAGAGGAACTAACAAGCCTCTGGATGAAGGTGAAAGAGGAGAGCGAAAAAGTTGGCTTAAAGCTCAACATTCAGAAGGCTAAGATCATGGCATCTGGTCCCATCACTTCATGGGAAATAGATGGGGAGACAGTGGAAACAGTGTCAGACTTTATTTTTGGGGGCTCTAAATCACTGCAGATGGTGACTGCAGCCATGACATTAAAAGACGCTTACTCCTTGGAAGGAAAGTTATGACCAACCTAGATAGCATATTAAAAAAGCAGAGACACTACTTTGCCAACAAAGGTCCATCTAGTCAAGGCTATGGTTTTTCCAGTAGTCATGTATGGATGTGAGAGTTGGACTGTGAAGAAAGCTGAGCACCGAAAAATTGATGCTTTTGAACTGTGGTGTTGGAGAAGACTCTTGAGAGTCCCTTGGACTGCAAGGAGATCCAACCAGTCCATCCTAAAGGAGATAAGTGCTGGGTGTTTATTGGAAGGACTGATGCTGAAGCTGAAGCTCCAATACTTTGGCCACCTGATGGGAAGAACTGATTCATTGGAAGAGACCCTGATGCTGGGAGGGATTGGGGGCAGGAGGAGAAGGGGACGACAGAGGATGAGATGGCTGGATGGCATCACCGACTCGATGGACATGAGTTTGAGTAAACTCTGGGAGCTGGTGATGGACAGGGGGCCTGGCGTGCTGCGATTCATGGGGTCACAAAGAGTCGGACACGACTGAGCCACTGACCTGAACTGAACCATGAGGAGATGCAAGGATTGAGATAATAAAATCTCTTCCTAAAAACATGCAACACTCTAAAGGCCGGTCCCACCAGAGTCCCTGGGGCACAGAGCGCCTCACTCCACCCTAAGCTTCCTCCGGGGTTGTTGAAGGTCAACAGCTAGAGCTGTGTGGGGTTCAATATCCACAGAAGGATGGCAAATGTCCTTGTTGTTCAGTCATTGGCAATGATCTTGGTAAACGCCAATTTGTAGTTGACAAGGGGAATCTTCCCAACCCAGGAATCAAACCCGTGTCTCCTGCATTGCAGGCAGATTCTTTTCTGACTGAGCTATGAGTGCACCCATGAGGTTAAAAGATGCTTGCTCCTTGGAAGGAAAGCTTTGACAAAACAAGAGAGCATATTAAAAAGCAGAGACATCACTTTGTTCACAAAGCTCTGTATGGTCAAAGCTTGGTATTTCCAGTAGTCATGGACACATGTGAGAACTGAACCATAAAGAAGGCTGCTGAACTGTGAAGAATTGATGCTTTTGAATTGTGGAACTAGAGAAGACTCTTAAGAGTTCCTTGGACTGAAAGGACATCAAAACAGTCAATCCTAAAGGAAATCAACCCTGAATGTTTATTGGAAGGGCTGATGCTGAAGTTCCAAATACTTTGGCCACCTGATTCAAAGAGCCAGCTCACTGGAAAAGGCCCTGATGCTGGGAAAGATTGAGGGCAGGAGGAGTAGTGAGCAGCAGAGGATGAGATGGTGGGATGGCATCACCGACTCAAGGCACACAGGTTTGAGCAAATCCAAGGAAATAGAGCAGGACAGAGGAGCCTGGCGAGCTGCAGCCCGTGGGGTTGCAATGAGCCAGACATGATTAGAGACTGAACAACAACAACTTCTGATGGTCTCATCTTATTAGGCTGGAAAACAAACCCTAGATGTAAGCCAGGGGGAAGATTATATTCTACCTTGGAGGGGGGAAAAAAAAGTACACTTTGTTTGGATAAAAAAATCTGGTATCTAATTTCCAAGAACATTTGTACCCAACACCCAATTTAGACCATAAAGAAAAGGAAGGACATACTAAAGAAATAAATTAGACTATATATATATACACACACACACACATGAGAAAAAAAGAAATTAATACAATTTTAGTCACTGTAGGAATCCTAGGGAGAAGAAAAAGGAGTAGAAAGGAAACAAAACATCATAAATCTAAATGATAATATAGGGAATACTTGGGAGGAAATATTTTGCAAAGAGAACCAAAGCAATATTTCCCACCCACGTATGTGATCTTGGCGGTTTCTGCCTGGGCCTTTATGACTGTCAACCGTTATGCTGGAGGACAAGCGACACCTGTGATTTCTGAGTTTAGCACAGCTCTGTGAGGAAGGCCAAGCCACACGGAAGCAACCCATGTAGGTGGCCTGACCATATCTCAGCTCAGATCTTCGCTCACAGCCAGCGTCAACCACCAGACATGTGAGCGAGGAAGCGTTCAATCGCTTCAGTCAGCCAAGGTCTGCGAGTAAGCACTAGAGACACCCAGAGTGAAATCAGCCTTACTGAGACCAATCAGAATTGAATGCCACAATTGTGACAGACAATAACAAGAAATGACTGTTGTTTTATAAGACCACATTTGTATATCCTGCAAAAATATTTTTTAATTGAAGGCGAAGTATTGATTTTTTTGACAAACAAAATCTTAGACAATTCATTACCAGTAGACCTGCATTACAAAAAGTGTTAAAGCAAGTTCATGGGACAGAAAGTAAATAGACAAATAAAAATTCGTACAGAGGAATAAGAGTTCCAAAAATCATAAAAAGTGTTTTTTTTCCTTATTGTGAAACTCTCTGATGGGCAATTAACTGTGTGCAGCAAATTAAAGTTGCAATGTATTACGGAATTTAACACATGTAAATTATAGAAAAGAGAACAAGAGGACAAAAGGAGAAAAAAACAAGAATACTGAGATAAGGTTTCATACTTTACTTGAAGTGATATAGTATTATCAGAAGATACATATTGATGAGTTAAAGATTTATTGTATAGTCTCAATACACTGAAAAAGTATACAAACTAAGAAGCATAGGTTTTAATCCAACAGTTGAGTAAAACGAAAACATGAGAACTCCTCAAATAATCCAAAAATACAGCAAGAGAAAAATAAAAAAACAAAATACAGATGGATCAAACATAAAACAAGTAGATAGTTAGAAGATTTATGCCAGTCAAATCAATAATACCTGTCTGTGACTAAAATTATAGTGATTTCCTCACTCACTCATTCTCTCATTTATTTACCAAATATTCATTGAGTCCCCATGTGTAATCCCTGTAGTCCTGCTGAGAATTCAGTGGTGTACAAATATCAGGATACCAGCTTTCAAGGAGCTTTAAATACTATAATGGACACTGATATTAAAGTTTCAATTAAAATACATTGTAATATATTTCTTTAAAAACAGAGTGGGTCAGGGTGATGGTTCACACCATATATAAAACCAATCAAAATGGATCAGAGACTTAAGTGTAAGTGATAAACATATAACACTCTTAGAAAACATCATGGGAGTAAATTTTTGTGATCTTGGATTTGCAACAGATTCTTAGATCTGACACCAAAGCATGAGGAGTAACAACAAAAATAGGTCAATTGGACTTCATCAAACTTAAAAGATTTTGTGCATCACAAGTCAACTATCAAGAGAGTGAAAAGAAAACCTATGAAATGAGAGAAAATATTTGCAAATCATACATCTGATGAGGAAATTGTCTCTAGAATACTTAAGGAATATTTACAGCTCAATAAACGACAAACAATCCAGTGAAAAAGTGGAAAAAGGACTTTAATAGACATTTTTTCAAAGAAGATACACAAGTGACTACTAAGCACTGAACACAAGCTCACTATCCTTCATCCTCCGGGAAATCAAAACCGCAGGAAAACATTAACTCAAATCTAAGAAGGCTGTATTCATAATAATAATACTAATAGGAAATCAACAGCATATGTTTCAAGAATAAGGAGAAATTGGACCCCTTGTACATTGCTGGTGAAGAAGTAAAATGGTACAGTTGCTCTGGAAATAGGTTTGGAGGTTCTTCAAAGAAGTAAATGTCCAATGACCTTGCATGCATGCCTGCTAAGTTGCTTCACTGTGTCCGACTCTTTACAACCACATGGACTGAAACCCACCAGTCTCCCTCTGCCCCTGGGATTCTCCAGGCAAGAATACTGCCGTGGGTTGCCATGCCCTCCTCCTCCAGGAGACCGTCCCAACCCAGGGATCAAACCCAGGTCTCCCACACTGCAGGCAGATTATTTACCATCTGAGCCACCAGATGAAAAAGGAATGAAATACCGAAACACAGGCAGTGTGGATGAATCTTGAAAGTATCATGCTAAGGGAATGAAGCCAGTCACCAAAGGTCGCATATTGTATCATTCCCTTTATATAAAATACTGAGATGTTAAATCCAGAGATAGAAAAATTTCTATTAGGAGTTACCAGGTCCTGGGGAAAAGTTGTAATGGGCAGTGAGAGCTTAATGGATATGGGGTTTCCTTTGGGGGTGATTAAAACAGTCAGAAACTAAAAAGAAGTGATAGTTGTACAGCATGTAAATGTGCTAATCACCGCTGAATTTTACATGTTAAAGTGGCTACTTTTGTTCTATAAATTTCCCTTCAATACAGAGACAGACACTTAGAGGTAAAGTAATTAAATGCGACGCATAGATATTGTCTCTTACAATGCATCCTAATTCAGAAAAAAAAAATTAAGTTTAGTCACCACATAAGGGAATAATAACTTGGTATTGGATAATATTAAAGAATTATGTTTATTTTTAAGTGTGATATGCCATTTTAAGTATTTTTAAAAATTCTTACAGTTTGAATAGCAGGATGTGTAAGATTTGCTACAAAACAAACCCAAAAGAGGGAAGGGGCTAGGAGGTAGGGAATAATTATATTGGCCCCATGCTGATAATGACTGAAGCTGCTGATATGTACGTGAGGTTATATCATCCTCTCTGTTTTTGTAATGTCTGAATTTTTCCATGAAAACAAAAAAATCTTTGAGGGAGAGACTGTGCTTTGTTACCCAATTCCTATTGCATCCTCAGTGTGAAGTGGATGCTCCACAGTGAACATTTTGCAAATATTCTATCTGCTGAGCACATATTAGCTTTTCTGTTCATGCTGCATTAAAGTGGAGAGTTCTATTAATTTGTATTATTAAATAGATTTACCATTTAAAACCACTCTAGCCATAATGAAGTAGCCATCACGACATCTGAAAGGTCATAAGCCAAGTTCCCGTGATGGGTGCAACCTCACAGCAGAGGTGACCCAGAGGACACAGACTCCCTGTGCATGTGGAGCCCCCAGAAGACTCACTGTCCCCTCCCCAGAGGTGAGCAGGTGGGGACAGGCTGGGTGCATCCTCAGTGCCCAGGGCCCAGGCTGCACCCAGGGACCTGGGCACCTCACTCCTTAGGGAGGGCACCCAGAGCTCAGAGCGGAGCTCTAGGCTTGACTGGGGTTGGTGACTTTCCCCAGAAAGATGATGCTCTGGGTGTCTTTGAGAACTATGGCAATCAGGAAGGGCCTGTCGAAACGCACAATGGTTCTCCGAAAGGACGTTTTTTCTATGCTGATTCCCGTTGCAGCAGCTCCTTCCGTGCCCTCCTCATCCACATCCAGCACAGCGCTGTGGACCACCTGTGGGGACACCAGAACATTACCCACCAGAGATGGAGTGGGCGGAGGTGAGCAGTCACCTAGCGCCTCTAAGGGGGCTGACATTCACCCACCTGCCGCTGGCCTGTCACTCTGCTCTCCCCCCAACAAACTGCCCACTCTTCGCATAGTTATGATACACAGACATGCAAACTGAAGGCCAAGTCTGTGAGTGATGTGCCCAACATCAGAGAAGCAAAGAACAGGACTCACTCTCCTAACCCAGAGACTGTGCTGCCTCCGAAGACCCCCTAGTCAGGGGGAGGGGCCAGGTCAAGACATTTTTCTTGCAGGCAACTGCTCACATTCCCTCCAGGTCGAAGCATCTGATGGGCGAGCACTGCTTTCTGCTCCTCTCCTGCCCCAGCTGACGTGCCCCTGAGCCCTCAGCCACCTTGCCGAGGATCGGCTTCCCGTCCCTGGACCACAAAGCCCCAGAGCCCCTGTGTCTCCTTCACCAGGTCCTCTGGCAGGTGGGGTGCAGGGGAGACTGTGGGGGTGCCCGGCCCCCCCACCCCACCATTCACGCTGACTTGTCTGCCTCTAGGACCACAGGACCAGGACACTGGGTGTTCCTCTCACGGGCTCTTAGTACATTTTCACTGTGATTGCTTCATGGACTTTGTTAGTACCTATAACCTCTTACCTGCTCTGCTAGGCACCAAACAGGAACCAAGAACTATATGCTCCCTTTAAAGATGAAAAGATGGGGCATGCAGAAATGTGATAATTCCCCTCTATACGCAGTGAAAGATGGAGCCTGACATGGGCTCCACTGCCACCACTCCGGGTCCTTCCCAATGATGGGCTTCTGTGTCACTTTATAACTCAGGGAAGGTGGGACCTGATGTCACCGTGATTGCAACCAGCTCTCCTGGGCTTGGGAGTCCCAGGGAGGGAGACTGAGTCACAGGGAAAGCATTTATTTTACAAATTCCAGATGACCTGCCATCTGCCTGGCCTCCACGTTTCGCGCTCTGATAGGAGGATGAATTGTCCACACTTTAAAGACTCACCTGGGAGACTACCAGGTTCCCAGACCCCGTGAGCCCTGACAGGTCAGCGTCGGTGAATATTTTCCTAATACCCAGCTGGGAGAGGATGTCATTCAGCTCATAGTCACTCTTGATGGAAAATTTTGGCAGGTAGAGTTCGTGTATTCGACTAGAAAGTGAAAAAAACAAATTTGAACACTTGCTGGAAAAGATGCCCCACATTTCCACCTCACAGCATGGTCTTCCAAGGATTCCTCTTACCATCCCTCTTCTCCCTGGAATAAGGACTCTTTTTCTCAGTTTCTAGACCCCTCGGGCTAAATCTCCTTATTTTGTTAATTTTCCATTCCAATCTGCAGGAGTCTAACATGCCAGTAGGCACCAGGGCAGGGGGAGGTTAAGGAGTCTGCAAGGCCCCACGTGACCTGAGTCCACCGTCGGGGGACCCTGACCTCCCAGCTTCCCCTCTCACCCCTCTGCCCTCCTGCTCTGGCCTCACTCATCCTCAGCCACACCAGGCTCGCTCCTCCTCAGAGCTTTGCCCTGCTTATTCCCTTGGCCAGAGATGCTTTTCCCAACACACCCAGAAGGGTCAGCCTCCGACTGCAATGTCACCTAAGGGCCACCCTATTGCCAATCACAAACTACCTCTGGATCCAGTTTTCTACACCCTTTTACTGTGCTTTACTCTCCCCACCTCCCCATTTCTCCCCTCTCAATGTACTGAGGAATTTACATTTTTTTCCAGTCTGTCTCCCACAATTATGGAATGCCATGAGGGTAGAGAATTTAGTGTTTTATTTGCTGACCTACCACAGGGTCTAAGTCCCTGAGGCATAGTATGTCCTCAATTAACATATTCAACCACTGCTGACTGGATGAATGACCTAATGAGTGACTATAATGGAAAGACAGTGCAAATATCGTCCTCAGAAGCCATCACAGCTGAGCCCTCACCTGATTCTATCTGAGCCTTCTGAAGAGGAAAAATTAAAAAATTTCATGACCTCCTGCTCATTCTGCCTCTGTAACTCAGCTTGCTTCTTGCAAAGCCTGGATCATGTAGGTCATGTAGTCTCAGAAAGTGGGGACTTTCATTACTAGGAACTGGAGCTTATCTCACTCTTCCTTGTTCAGCTCTTTGCAATTGCCCAGCCCCTGCAAACCTGCTTAATCACGCCTGTCCACGTAAAGGCCAGGCATCCTTCTCCCCATCTTGACTGCTCTTCCCATGGCCGTGAAACCATTAGATTAAACCAGCCTATTAACCGCTAGTGTTATCCACTGTAGTCTGCTGAAGTGAAGTGACGTGAAGTCGCTCAGTCGTGTCCGACTCTTTGCGACCCCATGGACTGTAGCCTATAAGACTCCTCTGTCCATGGAATTTTCCAGGCAAGAGTACTGGAGTGGGTTGCCATTTCCTTCTCCAGTCTGTCTATAAAAACTCTGTAACCCTTTTGTTCAGGGCTCAGAGCTTAGAGTTTTAACTCCTCCGGGCCGACCAGAGTAATAAACCTGAGTTCTCCAACTCTCTGAGTGTGGTGTTTAGTTTCTCCAACATTGGTTTCTGCAACACTTCCACCTTCAGAAGGAGGAGTCGTGTGGGGAGAACATGAGTGTCAGGGGTCATGCTGAGTCCTCATGACTCAGCTCTTCTTAGTGTGAGATGAACCTTCGGCTCCGGCCCTCTCAGATGTCATCGTCTTACAGAAGGATTCAAGCACTGAGCCAGGCAGGCAGCAAAGAGCAAGGTCATTGGGGATGGACTCTCCCACCTCTGCCCCCGGACCTGCACATTCCTGAGGCCCAGTTGCTGGGTGTCAGGAGTCCAGGAAGAGGGGGAAGGACCGAGAAGGCAGGTGAACCCACAGCTCCGGGTCCTGGGGAGTCACCTGGGCTGCAGGGATCCTCGCCACCTCGTCAGGGTCTCCGGGTTCAGCTTGGCTTCCAGGTCCTGCATCTTGCCCTTGTCGGGGAGGATGAGGAGGGCGCTGTCATTGCTGGTGTACGTGAGCTCCACCAGCGTGCAGCCCAGCTCCTCGTCCCGGAAGTAAGGGGTTTCCAGGCCAAGGGTCATCATGGGCACCTCTACCGTCTTGTTCTCGCTCACGTGGAACTCTGCCTGCTGAGTGTGTTTGGGGTCAAAGCGGGTCTTCCACTGGGCTGGGGGAGGGGGGACAGGTCAAGAGTCTGTGAGTGCAAGAGCTGAAGTCATTCCCTCCTCAGTCCTGGTCCCTGAGCGGGGAAGACCCTCCCCACGCCAGCAGCCCCCATATCATGGACCTCTATGTGGGCCTGCTAGGTGTGCACATACCCCTGGGCAGGTGGGTAAGTCCAAGGGGGTGGGGGTGAACCCTGCAGGTCAGGATTGGGAAGCGGGATACGTAACGAAGCGGGTTAGTTGTGCTGAAGGCGAAGTCAACAGGAATGTGGAGGACAACAGAGAGATGGGGATGAGACTGGGCCTGGGGAGATATGGGACCTCCTGGTCCTTCATGGGGACATGTTTGTGACCAGGGGTTAGTCATTGGCTTTGTAGGGAGGACACACGTCCCCACAACCTCGTGAGCCCAGCTGGAGCAGGAGCCACACGGGGACCTGGAGGGCAGGGCGGGGTCAACAAAGAAGGGGCCTTGGGTGTCCCCCAAGGAAGATGGAGACCTTAGTGGTGGGGGTCGGCTTCTTGGGGAGATTGGAGCCCTGGGGCTTCATGGAGGATTTATCCACCCCTGCTTCCTGCTTTGTTTCCACCCCTGCCTGTGTCCCCATGGTTAGAGACAGGAGAAGAGGGAAAGCTGTGCTGGGGCGGGGGGTACCCCTGTGGAGGACAGAGTTCTGGGACAGGTCAGGGTGGTAGGAAATGAGAGCACAGAAAAGTAAGGATCAATACAGTAGATCTGGCCTGGATTATTAACAATTTTCTAGAGAACTGAGAGTCTACGCCTTCATTTACAGAGGAAAATACAGATCCAGGAGGGCTCCCCAGGGCTCTGCCAGGAGTCCCCAGTTCAGGGCACACATGTCCCCTCCAGCTGGTGTCCCTTAGGCACCTGCCCACCCCCTCGCTCAGTGATCATTCTTTGTGTCTTTATTCCATGTCCCTTTTGCACTGCTGGCTCTGTGTGTGAAATCTTTCTGCCTTCACTCTGCCCCTTATGAGTTTCCAGGATCAGGTTTGCAGTGCTGGGTTTCTACCAATGGGTTGGGCCCTGGACCAGCTAGAATCTGGAAAGGAGTCTGAACCGGGTATTGTCCTTCCCTGAGGCTTCCCTCTGGGGTTGGCGTTGCCAATGCTACCCTCATGGCTATAACGGAGCACAGCTGAAGTTCCTTGAGTTGGCCAGGCTGCTCAGAGGCTGTCACAGCATGAAGGCGGCCACCAGCCCCGCCTCCACCCGCTGAGACCAAGTCCCCCTGGAGGGAGCCCAGGTCAGACACAGCCCGCAGAGTGTGGAGCAGTGGCCTTCCCCGCATGTGTTAAAAGAAGCTGGGGTTCCTGGCCTCTCCAGAGTGACTTAGAGGAAAGCCCCTTCCTCCAGGCAGCCAGGCAATTTTGAAAATATAAAGGCTCCCTGTTGCTCAGATGGTAAAGAATTTGCCTGCAATGCATGAGACCTGGGTTCGATCCCTGGGTTGGGAAGATCCCCTGGAGAAGGGAACAACTATCCACTCCCGTATTCTGACCTAGAGAATTCCCATGGACAGAGGAGCCTGACAGACTACAGTCCACTGGGTCGCAAAGAGTCGACTGAACAACTTTTGCTTCACTGTGGCTCAGACGGCACCCCTGCCCTTGTGTGCTGCAATGGCAGCTGTGATTTAGAAAAAAATAGACAAAGACTATGACGGGGACAGGGTCTTAGTGCCCAAGCTGTCCTCACTGATGACAGCTCCCTCTATAATGCCCAGCAACAGAGTTGGCTGAGCTGAAATAGAAACAGCCCTGAAGACACAAAACTAAAGGTACATTTCCTTCCGAATCAACAGGGCACCCACCTTTAAAGTAGATGTAATTCACCAGGACCAACACTGTGTTTGGAGAAAGGAACTTGAACAGCTCCTCAATTTTCCCCTGGGTTTTATTCTTCACATACTCGTTTATTAGCCTTTTGGCAGCTTCAGGATCCCTGAAGTTGGTCGAGAAGGCCTCGGAGGAATACAGCACCCGGGCATCTTCTATGAACTTGTCCAGCAGCTCCAGCTCCTCCTGCACAAACATGGCGTTTCCCACGCTCAGCTGCAGCTGGTTGCTGGGTCGATTGAGCGTCTGCAGGAGGTGCTGGAAGCCCTGGTGGATCTCTTTCTCCTGGATCTCTGTGAGGTTGAACTTGAGTCCTTCCAGGATCTCTGTCAGGGTGGGACCACGGGCCCCCAGGGACAGGAAGGCCAAGGCTATGGAGATGCTCAGAGGGGAGAAGATGACATTCTTATTGGGGTTCTCCAAAGCCAACTGCTTGTAGAGGCTGAAGGCGAAGTCGGTGTTGCTGGAGGCTAATGTGTGGTCATCCACCCTTCTGCGTTGGTCCTTCACCATCACATTCTCTGGGAGGGAGTGGACACTGCAGATCCCAGCCAACAGGAGCCCCAGAGCCAGAAAGGGAGACATTCTTTCTGCCCTCGTGTCTGAAAAGCAAAGCTCCTTAAGTCTCCGTGTATTAGATGACATCCCACCCTCCACCCACTGTCCCCCATGGTCTCTGCTCTCTCAGACCTGCTGTTCTCTGACCTCCCAGGGGTAGGCAACCTCCTGGGCTCCCAACACCCATGAGAAGGCTCTGGGCTCCCTCTCATCCTTTGACCAAGTGCTGTGGTTGTTACCAATTTCCCCAGTGGAGAGACTGGGCACAGAGGGAAAGGGCCTTTTCCAAGGTCTCACGGCAAGCCGTGGAGAGAGTGAAGGGGAGGAGCCTGGGGTGCCTGGTTCCAGGGTGAGGAAGCTGGTGATGGGTGTGAGGTGCTGGCCAGTGAGAACCCATCTCCCTCCCGGGAGCAGACACCCTCAGAGGGGCCTGGGAAGCCGGGCTCCTTTCCCACCGTGCCCCTCTCTGTCCCCCCAGGAAGGAGCCCTGCTCTCATCAGAGGACACTGCACCTCTCCCCGCCGCTGAGGACAAGGGTGTGACCTCAGGGAGGCTCTCCCGTCGAGGTGCCTGGTCACAGAGAGGGTTCAGGAGAGAGGCCGCCACAGGCAGCGGGAGCCGTGCTGGAGCCTGGCTGCCCCGAGCAGGGCTGGTGCAAAGAACAAGGAGGACAGAGCGTTCTGCTCAGCCCTGCCAGGTGGACACGTGGAGGGTGTTTCCAAGAAGAGCCTGGAAAGGCCTCCTAGTGGGGAGAAGCAGGTGAGCTCAGAGTCTCAGGGACCTGGTCGAGGATTTCGTTTGGACCACTTTTGAGTGCTGTGTGGTGATGGGTCGTGACTGAACCTCTTTGATCCTCAGTTCCCACCGCTGTCCCACATGTGGAATGGCTCAGGTGACGTACAGGATGAAGGTGCTGGGCTCCTAAGAGTAGTTCCAGACATGTCACCCTCTCTAGTAGCCACCCTCTCTAGGACTCTGCAAGCCAGACTGTGATCCCTTGGGACAGGACAGATATACAGCCCGGAAGCCTCAAGAGAAACTGAGGTCAAAGCTGGAGACCTCAGCAAAGAGGGCTGTTTTCCTGCAGCCTCTGTCCCTCATCTCAGAAGAGAGAGGGCTACTGGTGTGGTGAGTGTGGAAGGGGAGAGAGACAAGTGGCAGAGACGGGCGGGAGACTGGAGGGGAGAGGAGGAGGCATGTAGGGCAGGAAGCTGGGCTGAGTCTTGTCCAGAGACAGGGAAAAAACCTCACCCAAGCCTGGGGAGAGAGGCGATCAATTGCCTAAACAGTTTACTCAGGAGTGATACAATGGTTTTTTTCCAAACAAGTTAATCGTTTACTCCCGAAACTTATTCCTGGAGGAATAGTGCTTTTTCATTTGTTCTGGTTGGAGGGTTGCCTCTACCTCTGAGAAGCCTGTCTTTCCAATGCTGAACAGACGCAGCTGACAATTAGCTTGGCCGGGGGTCCTGGAGGGACAGTGAAGTGCAGGAAACGCCCCTGGAGACCCCTCTGCCCAGAGGGACCCGGTGCACTAATTCCGTCCCCAGGGCTCTCTGAGAGCAGCGCCCTGTGCCAGGCAAGGAGACGCACCTCAGGGCCCTCGGGGGACCTCTGACCTGATGGTGGATGCACCGCTGGATAGGGTACAGCTGGCTCGAATCACAACCCCAAAGACGCAAAAGCAGAAATGCCCCCAGAAGCCCTGGTGGCACATCCCTCCCTTTGCAGGATGAAAACTGAGACCCAGAGAGAAGACTGGTCTTCAGAGGGCTCAGAACCCTCCTAGCATTGGACACACATCCTCCCGCCTCCCTCCTGCCTCAGGTTCTACCAACCCCTGATTGAGGCCAGAACCACCCTGGGAAAGGGGTCCCTTGGCTCCCAGTGTGAGAGCATCCAGGATTACCTGCCTGTGAGAGCGGGATGTGGGAATGGATCTGAAGTCACCGTCTGCCTGGATGCAGGTGTTTCATGACTGCGTTTGTCTATTTATTCTGCAAAGACCTCCTCTGGCTTGCGAAATGTAGGAGGGAACAAGACCTCAGACTGGAAATGGGCAGATGAACATTTCTGGTAACAGGATTCATTAGGTCTATGCAAACAATCTAGTTACAGAAATAGATGTTTTTCCCCTTAAAAAATAGCCAGTAAATAAACCCACAAAAAAATCTTTCCCATGTTAGAGTTCTCTTTTGTTTATGAAATACTAACTGAGGAAGATGTGACAACTCAGAAAACATCAAATGAATCATTGAAAACTGCTCCAAATTATTTTTCTTTTTAAAGAGTTATTGACTCTGTCTTATTAGTGTTTTATTCCCGGTCTGATATCCTCTTTAAGGATCATGGAGAAACCCCGAAAATGTAGAGAAGGGCTTGTAAAATACTTTCCAGAACACTATTGGCCAGGGAAATCCCGAGTTAACATTGTGTTGTGTTTCTTTATTAGTCACTTTTCTCTGAAGTGTGTGCGTGAGTGTGCAATACACTATTTGTTTACAGCTTGATTTGTAAGTTGAAGCACTCCTCCCCCATTCCCACAGAAGCAGGGTGAGCCTGAGGTCCCTGAAAAGTGTCAGGAGCACAACTGTCCGGGGCCTCTGGTCTCCAGCACCATCTGTTTGGGGGACCTGCTCTGACTTGGACATCGCCCTGCTGTCCTTCACTATCGGTTCACCCTAAGAGCTGATTGTCCTCCCTTCTTGCCCTTGAGGTCTCCTTAGCTGTCTCAATGAGATAACTTCAGGTATTTTCTGTGCTCATGGGAAAAACCTGTCCCTTCATCCATCATAGTCACATCCCTCCAGCCATGACAATCCCTGCTAGACTTCTGGGGACCGCTGGGGTTCTACCAAGCATAGTTTGCAAACAACTGACTTAATGATGTTGGGCATCCCCAATGGCTCAGCAGGAAAAGAATCTGCCAGTAATAGAGGACACCCGTGTTCAACCCCTGGGTCAGGAAGGATCCTTGGAGTAGGAAATGGCAACCCGCTCTGGCATTCTTGCCTGGAAAATCTCATGAATGAAGGAGCACAGCAGGCTAAGGTCCAAAGAGGTTGCAAAGAGTTGGACATGACTGCAGATGAAGCACCACAGTGATGGCTTAGAGGAGGGTATGGCTTTAGAATGAGGTAAGCATCAATACAGATAGCACTGCTTACCAGCTGTGTGATCCACAATATTTATTGAAAATCATGGACTTTAATCTCTTTATCTCTAAAATGCAGATAAGAACACGTCCCTTACTGGAAAGAGGTGGGGGAGGCATGTCTATGAAGAGTTAATCAAATAACACTAGGTGTAAACTCCAGGAGGACAGAATTTTGATTTTTTTTCATAGTACTGCATGCTTACTGAATTTCATAGATATTCATTGACAGTAAGACACTGAGAGGGTAAAGAAGAGTTTGGCCTCATCTGTCCTGAATTCATGATCTGTGTCCTTTGAGTCTCCAGTAATTTCCAGAATTGACTGTATATTTTGAAGTTGCAGGGAACCCCAGAGAAAATAGTAGCTAAAACAAGACTACAGTTTATTCTTCTCTTGTCCTGATTTAAGCAGTGGTGGGTTGAAATGGTGATTCCAATCTGTCAGGGACCCAGTCTGCTTGTATTCTTCATGTTTTTTGCCAGGTCCCAGAGGTCTCATTGCCACATTCACCTTCCATTTAATGGGAGTAAAGAGGGGAAGCTGGCTTGAAACTCAACATTCAAAAAACTAAGATCGTAGCATCCAGTCTCATCACATAGCCATGCTCTCCGGGAAACAAACTCACTTAGGAGGACAATGCAGATATTGGAGTGCAGTTTATTGCAACGATGGGCCCAAGGCAGAGTCTCCTCTTAGCCAAGGACCCCGACCAGCATTTGTGAAAATCTTTTATACCCCATGTGTACGTGTCCAAACCCACCAGCCCAAATCCCTTGAGGCTTACAAAGGAAGGGTAAATACAATCACAATAACCCCATCATTCTCGTGTTCAAACAGTTAGTAATCAATAAGCCTGCGGTTACATTCCAATAGATACTGTCCGGAGGCAGGGGTGATTAGTGTGTTTTCTCTTAGGCAATGAGTAACCTGGATGTGATCTTCAAGATTCCCCTGCCCAGAGTGGGTCTTATCCTTCCATTGTCTTTCCCACAGGCGCTAAGCACAGAGTTCAGAGTCCACTGGAGAAGTGGCCGAGCACGATCAGCATGGACAGGCCTCAGATGGAGTCCAGGCCCTATGAGTTCCTTCTTCAATCACTTCATGGCAAATAGAAGGAGAAATACTGGAAACAACAACATATTATTTTCTTGGGCTCCAAATCACTGTGAACAGTGACTGCATCCATGAAATTAAAAGATACTTGTTCCTTGGAAGGAAAGCTATGACGAACCTAGACAGCATATTAAAAACAGACATCACTTTGTTCACAAAGGTGTGTATAGTCAATGCCATGGTTTTTCCAGTAGTCAGGTACAGATGTGAGAGTTGGACCATAAAGAAGCTGAATGCTGAAGAATTAATACTTTTGAATTGTGGTGCTAAAGAAGACTCTTGAGAGTTCCTTGGGCTGCAAGGAGATCAAAACCGTCAATCCTAAAGGAAATCAAGCCTGAATATTCATTGGAAGGAATGATGCTGAAGTTGAAGCTCCAAATACTTTGGCCACCTGATACAAAGAGCCAACTCACTTGAAAAGACCCTGATCCTGGGAAAGATTGAGGACAGGAGGAGAAGTGAGAGGCAGAGGATGAGATGATTGGATGGCATCACCGACTCAATGGACATGAGTTTGAGCAAACTTGGGGAGATGGTGAAGGACAGGGAAGCCTGGCGATCTGCAGTCCATGGGGTCACAAAGAGTCGGACATTACTTAGAGACTGACAACAACAATTTTTGATGGTTTCATCTTATTAAGCTGGAAACAAACCCTAGATGTAAAGCAGGGGAAAGATAATATTCTATCTTGGTGGGGGGGAAAAAAGTACACTTTAGAGGGCAGTCCCAAGATGGCAGAGGAAAAGGACACGGAGACCACTTTCTCCCCCACAAATTCATTTAAAGATCATTTGAATGCTGAGCAACTTCCACAAAACAACTTCTGAATGCTGGCAGAGAACACCAGGCACCCAGAAAGGCAGCCCATTCTCTTCCAAAGGAGGTAGGACAATTTTTAAAAGACATAAAGAGAGTAAAAGAGTTAGGGATGATGGAGACCCATCCTGGGGAGGGAATCATGAAGGAGGAGAAGTTTCCACACAGCAGGAAACCCTTTCATGGGCAGGTCTGTGGGGAGTTTTAGAATCTCAGAGGACAACATAACCGGGAGGAGAAAAAAACAAAACAAAACACAGAATATGCTCCTAGCCACAACTGCAAACAGAGAAGTAGCCCAGAGGTTCGCCTCTGCCACCAGCAAGTGGGGGCTGGACAGGGAGGTGCGGGCTGCGTGCTTAGGATAAGGACTGGGCCTGAATGCCCTGAGGACAATCTGAGGGAGCTTAGTTGAGATAGCAACCCAAACTGTGGGATGGCCAGAGAGAAAAAAAAAAAGAGAGAGAGAGAGAGAACTTTCCAGCAAAAGGCTCTAACCTGATGTGCAACCTGGCTCTCTCACAGAACAAAGGATTGAGGGAACACCAAAGGAAAGCTAGCCTCCTGCATACAGGCCCCTCCCCCACCACTGGAGGCAGAGAGGCAGGCGAGCCATAGCCAGAGTTGGAAGGCGAGGGGCAATCTTGGCCCCAGAGATGGCACCTTCCACCAAACTGTGAGCAGGCTCCCAGTTGCTAACCATGTCTTCCTGGGATCCTGGATGGTTGACATCCACCAGGAGGGTTGTAGCCTGAGATCAGCTCTCCAGAGCAGACACAGGGCACATCTGAGACAGTGTTCCCTGGAGAGGGGTGGGGGGGAAGGGGGCAGAGTGTCTGGGACTGGGGGGGTGATTAAGATGCCCGGCCCACCTAGGACAGTGCACTCACCAAGCACCTGGTTCGCTGAGCTGCTTGGACCTGGGAAGGGCACAAAACGCATGCTCAGCTGAATCTGTGCCCTTGTGGAGTACCCGAGAAACTGAACCTGAGCAGCTTAGACCCTGAAAGTGCACGAAATGCAGGCCTGCTTTGGACAGTGCCCCTGCAGAGCAACCTGGAGCCTGGGCAGTGTAGACCCAGAAAACACATGCTGCTGTGAGCTGGGGCACACTCATGTGTGGTCCATACACTGCAGGCACTCCCAACACATGCCAGCTCTATTTGTTTGCAGTGTTCACCCCTCCCCACAACACAACTGAAAAAGTAAGCCTAAATAAAGTGACCACCTTCGTCCCCTTGTGTCAGGGCAGAAATTAGGCACTGAAGGGACTTGCAAAGAGAGGAAGCCAAAATAAACTGTCATGCGAGTGTATGCTCCTCGGTTCTTTGTCTTGGTCACAACAAAAATTTGGAGTGACAGACATTGAAGCTCCTTGGTGGGTCACAGCTCTCGGAGGACAGACCGTGTTATAGCTCTTAAATAAATCAGTGTTACAGCTCTATTTATTTAGATAATAGCAGGAAAATCCATCTTTGAGGCATGAGGGCACATCGATCCAAAGACGCAAAGAGAAGAGTGCCCCATTGCGCGGGAGAGGGGGGGCGGGGAGAGAGAGAGAGAGAGGGAGAAGAGAGAGAAGAGAGAGAAGAGAGAGAAGAGAGAGAGAGAAGAGAGAGAGAGAAGAGAGAGAAGAGAGAGAGAGAGAGAAGAGAGACAAGAGAGACAAGAGAGAGAGAAGAGAGAGAGAGAGAAGAGAGAGAAGAGAGAGAGAGAAGAGAGAGAGAGGAGAGAAGAAAGAGAGAAGAGAGAGAAGAGAGAGAGAGAGAGAAGAGAGAGAAGAGAGAGAGAGAGAAGAGAGAGAAGAGAGAGAGAGAGAGAAGAGAGAGAGAGAGAAGAGAGAGAAGAGAGAGAGAGAGAGAAGAGAGAGGAGAGAGAGAGAGAGAAGAGAGAGAAGAGAGAGAGAGAGAAGAGAGAGAGAGAGAAGAGAGAGAAGAGAGAGAAGAGAGAGAGAGAGAGAGAGAGAGAGAGAGGAGAGAGAGAGAGAGAGGAGAGAGAGAGAGAGAGAGAGAGAGGGAGAGAGAGAGAGAGAGAGAGAGAAGAGAGAGAAGAGAGAGAGAAGAGGGCTTTGACTCCTCTTTTTATGTTTTTTTGTTCCCCCTGGGCCTGTCCTATGCAAATTGGGCTTAGGCAGGAGCGTGTTTGTTTTACCTGAAGTTCTCACTCTGGTCCTCGGACCTTCCTTTGTTCTATTTTTGCGGGCTTTTCCCTTCCAGGTCTTTTAGCCACCACCATTTTGGACTCCTTATCCCTATTCTAACTACCTAACATTCCCTCCTCAAGAGGTGGGAGGCCCAATTCTTTGGGAATGGGGCGTCGAGGTCTCTCTGGTTACTTCCTGCTGAACTGGGACGGCGAGGGGCATTGGGCCTCCCCCTCTTGCTAGTCTCAGGCCTCAGAGTCCTTCTAGCAGTGTCCGTCTAAGGGTGACTGATGTTTTCTGTGGTTGGCTGTAGTTTTATCTTTGTTGAACTGGCGCTGCATGTCATAGCTTGACCTGGGCAGAGACAAGACAAGTTAGACAATTGACAGTACATGGAGCAATCATTAGCAGCGTCAGTATGGCATAACAAGGACTAGTAGGGGCATTAGCCAATTTTAAATTCACATCGCCAGGATGGCTCAAGTCCCTCCTTGTTCACAGATCAGAAGATCTACTTCCTGTCTGTTTTGGAGTATTATCCCTGCCAAGCTGTGTTGGCTCTTTAGAGCTGTCTTGAGAAATCTTATCCCCAGAGACCAGATTTTGGGGTTGTTTATTAGAAGGGCACTCATTTGAAGTTCTAAATAGGTATCTGAGATCTCCCAGGGGCTCACAGGTGTATTGAGAGTCCTCTTCTGTTTTCTTCCATGGCTTGACTCGTGAGTAGTGAACCCAGGAGTCATGTCCTGACACATTGACCGCTGTGGGAGTAGAAAGTATTACAGGGTAGGGGCCCTTCTGTGTGGGCTGGAATTGAGCCTTTGGGGACCCATCTTTCCAGACTTTAATTAGGACTTCAGTCCCTGGAGCATATAGTGGTGACTCCTTGGAGTCTTTTGGGTCCTGGCTCATACCCCACAAGCATATATCCTGTTGGAATTGTCCAATGGCCATGGTATAAGACTGGAGGGTCTGAACCTCTGGATCTAGGAAGAGGTCATTGACATAAACAAAAGGTCTCCCATATAACATCTCATAAGGACTAAGACCAACCTGTTCCTTAGGGGCAATACGGGTATGGAGGAGAGCTATTGGTAAAGCCTCCTTACATCCCAGGGAAGTCTCTTGGGTTATCTTTTTTATCGCTGATTTTAAGAATTGGTTGGCTCTTTCTACTTTTCCTGAAGACTGAGGCCTCCAGGCACAATGGAGATAATAAGTAATGCCCAATGCTTTAGAGACTCCTTGAGTGATCTTAGAGGTAAATGATGTCCCATTGTCACTTTGTAATGACCTGGGCAGACCAAACCTTGGAATGATTTCATGGAGCAGTTTTTTTACTACCACCTCAGTCTTCTCAGTTCAGGTGGGAAAGCCTTCAATCCATCCTGTGAATGTATCTATCATGACTAATAGGTATTTATACCCTTGAGAAACTGGCATCTGGGTGAAGTCCATCTGCCAGTCCTCTCCTAGATAGGCCCCATGTTGTTGGACGGGCTGGGCCAGCTGGGGTCTTTGAGCTCCTTGGGGGTTGTTTAATTGGCAAGTGAGACAAGAGGAGACCACTTGTCTTATAGTTGTTTGGAAGCCTGTTCCTCTGAAAGACCTTTCTAGTAATCTTTGGGGGGCCTTTTCTCCTAAATGAGTGGTGGCATGTAAGGAGTTAACCAACTTCCATTGGAGGTTCCCAGGCAGAAAAAGGAGCCCCTCCTTTTGGAACCACCCCATATGATCTTCTTGAAAGCCCTCACTCTTAGCTTTAAGAGTTTCACCTTCAGTATATGAAGGAGTTTCTGACAAGTTAGTCTGTGGAACTAAGGTGGCAACCCCTATTAGGTCATGGTTCTGTAACGCTGCTCTCTCAGCTGCCTGATCGGCTGCTTGGTTCTCTCGTGCCACTTCAGTGCTAGCTTTTTGGTGTCCTTTACAGTGGGAGACTGAAACCTCAGCGGGCAGATGAACTGCCTCCAAGAGTCTAAGAATTTGATCACCATATTTGATTGGGGACCCTCGGGTGGTGAGGTGGCCCCTTTCTTTCCAGATAGCTGCATGTGCATGTAGCACCAGAAAGGCATACTTGGAGTCAGTGTAAATGGCTATTCTTTTTCCTTTTCCCAGCTCTAAAGCTCGAGTCAGGGCTATGAGCTCAGCTAATTGGGCTGAAGTACCTGGCAGCAGAGGCTTAGCCTCTATGATCTCAAAATTGGAGACTACTGCATATCCGGCTCTTCTTTTTCTATCCAAGACAAAGATGCTTCTGTCAGTGTACCAGATTTCTTCAGGATTGATCAGAGGATCTTCTGACAATCCCTCTCGGGGTTTTGTCCAGTGGTCCAAGGTTTCTAGACAGGAGTGAAAGGGGAGAGAGCCCTCGGGGGTAGGCAGGAGGGTGGCTGGGTTAAGAACCTCACAAGGGGATATAGTGAGGCCTGGATTTTCCACCAGTATTACTTGATGTCTGAGTATTCTTTGATCAGACATCCATAAATGGCCTCTCCCATTTAGGAGTTGTTTTACTTGGTGGCTGGTAAAAATAGTTAGTTTGCCCCCAAAGGAGAGTTTTAAAGCATCTTCTATCATGATTGCAATAGCTGCAAGATTTTGAAGGGGGAGGGGGGCCAGCCTTGGGCGGTTGGATCAAGTCTCTTGGATAAGTAAGCTACAGGCTGGGGCTCAGATCCCAACCTTTGAGTTAACACTCCCAAGGCTATTCCCTCTCTTTCATGGACATAAAGTTGGAATGCTTTTTTTGGATCTGGCAACCTCAAGGCAGGTGCCTGAGTTAAGGCCTGTTTTAGTGTAGCCTCTGCCTTCTTTTGAGGAGTTCCCCACATTAGTGGGATTGAATCATCTCATCCTTTTAAGCTTTTATGTAAGGGCTGGGCAATTAGACCATAGTTGGGTATCCAGATTCTACAGTACCCAGTTAGCCCCAGGAAAGTTCGCAATTGTTTTCGAGTCGTGGGGGAGGGCAACTGGAGGATTCCTTGTACCTGATCAGAGAGAGGACAGCCTCCTGGACCCGTGTGTAATCTGAACTCCCAGGTAAGTGACCTTTGTCTTGACCATCTGTGCCTTAGCACGGTAGACTTTATATCCCCTTTCTGCCAAAAAGTTTAGAACCTGAATTGCATGTTGTTGGGCACTTTTCTCATCTGGAGAGCAGATTAGTAGGTCATCTACATATTGTAATATTTTCCCATTAGGTCCCAGGTCCAGATCTAGGAGATCCCGGCTAAGGGCCTGTCCAAACAAGTGGGGGCTATCTCTGAACCCCTGAGGTAATACTGTCCAGGTCATCTGTTGGTGTTTTTCTCCTGGGGCCTCCCACTCAAAAGCAAAAAGATATTGGGATTCTTTAGCCAGTGGTATGCAAAAAAATGCATCTTTGAGATCCAAGACTGTAAACCACTTGGCACTGGGTGGGATTTCTCCCAAGATTACATAGGGATTGGGTACTGTGGGCTGGAGGGGGACTACAGTTTCATTTATGATCCGGAGATCTTGAACCATTCACCAGATTCCATCCTTTTTCTTTACTGAGAGGATTGGGGTGTTACTTGGTGAACTGGTGGGGACCAATAGCCCACAAGCAAGGAATTTATTTATTAAAGGCTGTAGTCCCTCCCGAGACTCTCTTTTGAGAGGATATTGTTTCTGGTTAGGAAACCGAGTGGGATCTCAGAGGACAATGATGACCGGTTCGGCTTGGTGGGCTCGTCCAGGAATCCCCTGGTCCCACACCTGGGGGTTAATTTTATCCTCCCATAGTCTTTGTTCTCTCTCTATTGGAGGTGTAATGGGTTCCTCAGTAGTAACCAGAAGCTGTAGGGCCCTAGGGGCTGAAAAGCTTCCCATCACAAGGGTGGTCCCCAGTTTAGTGAGTATGTCTCTTCCCATTAAGGGAGTAGGACACTCAGGGACCACCAGGAACTGGTGGGAGAATATCTGTCTATCCCAGCAACAAAAAAGTGCTTGGGTGAATCTTCTAGTAGTTGCTTTTCCTATAGCACCCAAAATGGTACAGGTTTGGGAGGAGAAGGCTCCAGAGTAGGAGATCAAGACAGAGTAGGTAGCCCCTGTGTCAACCAAGAAATTCTCGGACCTACCTGCCACATCCAGTCGCACCCTTGGCTCCAGCCCCGTGATGGTTATCCGTGACAGGCGGGCTGGCTGGAGCGGGCCGCTTCAGTCCTCTTGAACCATCGTGAGGGAAGGCTTGGCGCTTGACCTTGAGGCTCTTGGGTCCCAAGGGCAGAGTGCCGCCCAATGTCCCAGTTGATGGCATTTGTGGCAATCTGTTCTAGGAGACTTGTCACGGTTAGGACACTCTTTGGCCCAATGCCCCGCTTGTCTACAGATTAGGCATTTGCTTCATGCCTTGTCATTCAAGGGCTCGGGGTGTGCCATAGGGCTTCCCTGGAGGGCAGCCAGCATCTGGGCATGCCTTGTCTCTTTCCTTCTCTCCCTCTCCTGGGCCTTGGCCTCCTTCTCCTGTTCTCTGTTATAAAAGGTATTGGTGGCTGTCTGGATCATCTCATCTAGAGAGGCAGCAGAGTCCTGCTGCTATAGCTGTTGTAACTTAATTCTGATATCTGGTGCACATTGGGAGAGGAATTTGTCCTTTAAAATCACCTGTCCTTCGTAAGAGTCTAAGTCCAAATTGGTAAACTTTTGGAGGGCCTCTTTCAGCCTTTCCAGAAAGGCAATGGGGTTCTCATTGGACTCCTGAGTTATTGCTGAGACCTGGGCATAGCAGATTACTTTTTGCTGGGCTGCTTTCAGTCCTGCCTTTATACAGATTAGAAAATGATCTCTTTCCCAGATGTGCTCAGGGTCATTATAATTCCAGTTAGGATCAGAGGAGGGAATTGCAGTTTCCCCTACTGGGTATCTATCGTTTGACATGTGAAGCCCTGCTGCATACCTCCGGGCTTCATTTAAGACCCTAGTATGTTCAGGGTCAGATAAAGTTTGACTAAAAATGACCATGGTGTCCTTCCAAGTCAAGTCAAAGGCCAAGGTAATATGTTGGAACGTATCTATGTATTTGCCTGGGTCATCTGTATAGCTTCCCAGGTCTTGTTTGATCTGTCTTAGTTCTAAGAGGGAGAAGGGTTTATGGACTCGGGATGGCCTGAATTCTCCTCCAGTTTCAACTAAGGGACATACTCGAGCTGACTTTTGTGGAGGGGGTGCTCCTGGATATGGGGGAACGCTTGGATGCAAGGAAGAAGCACCAGGCAACTCGGGAGCTGTGGGAGGTGAGCCTTCACGGGGGGCTTCCTTCTCTTGGTTGCCTGTGCCTAACACCATTTGCCTAGTGGGCTCACTTTTAGGGCGTACAACAATCCCATACTTAAGACAGAGTTCCTTCATATCTCTCAGTCTGAAGAAAATTTGGACATAGGGGATCTCTGTCCATTTCCCTTGTCTTTTGCAGAATAATTCTAATTGCAGGATGGTATTGTAATTTAAAGTCCCATCCTCGGGCCAGTGTTCCTCGTCCCCCAGGGGATACCGTGGCCACGCAGTGGCACAAAAGAATTTCAAACGATGCTTCCTCAGAGCTAGAGGATCGAACAGCTTCCAGTTGTCAAGGATGCATCTCAAGGGCGTCTGCTGGGAAGTGGATTGGTTATTTCCCAACTGAAAAACAGTCATGTTAGGAAGGAAAAGAAAAAAACTAATAGGCTTTTTGAAGCTTATCCTACCCAGTACTGTCGCAACCTGAGAGCCAGGCGTCCCCGGGTCAGGATGCAGATCTCCAGGCAGGCTGAGGCGTGACAGCCTCCTAGAGATCGAATCCCTGGGCAGGTCGAGGCATGACAGCCTCCCGAGAATTGAGCCCCTGGGCAGGTCGAGGCGTGAGGACCTCCTGGGACCCTTGGGACTAGCGGATCCCGAAAGGCTGAGGCGTGACAACATTTCAAGGACCAGATCCCTAGGCAGGTCAAGGCGTGATGACCTCCTGGGACCCCTGGACTGGAGTTTGGGCGTCCCCAAGATCTCCAGTGTGACCAATGCTAGGTAGGACTAAGGGGTTGGATATTATACAGTACTTCCCTCCCAAGGCCAGCTATGTTTTGGTTATCCCTCTAGAAGATTGTAGAGGCAACATTGTGGGCCCGGATGGGGCTGAGGAAAGGAGCATGAAACAGGAAGGAAGAGGGGCAGAGCACAACCTTTGGAAGAATGACATAGCACCAGGGCATAACGTAAACCGATTAAAGTCAATTGGGTCAAAAAAAAAAAAAAAAGTCAATTGGGTCCATCAAGACAAGTCAAATTCCGGCAAAGTTGAATCCCCAATCTGTAAACCAAAAGACACACCCAGAGGTGGCAGAACAGCCCTAAGGCACTGTCAACAGAGGGAGGAGTGGGTGGTTCCCCAATGGCTGGGATGATCCTCCCACTCATTAGCATATAAACTCTCCCCGCTCGCAAAACTTAGTTAGGTCACATTCCATGGCCGGTACCCTGTAGAATGGGCGCTTTTCTCTGAATCCTAGCAAATCCACCTCCCACTTATCGCTTTGTCTATCACTGAATTTTTGTAATAAGACCTCAGAGCCTGAGCTGGGCATCCTGGGTTTTGGTCGGGCTCGCATCCCGGGAGAGAGAGCTGAAGGAAAAGAGGGAAAAGCAGTGGGAAAGGTGTGCCAAGGAATCCCCTTCATAGCCTACTGGAAAGTTTGCTAGATATCTAGCCGGTGCTCACAGTTTTTATTGGCCTGATTTTTGGCACAAAGAGTAAGAAGAGAAGAACCCCCACCAGCTTCGGTAACCGCTACTGGGGCCCAGCAGATAGTGCCTTTGGGACATACTGAAAAATAGCCTCTCTAGAGTCCCTCAATTGCACCCACTGCCGCCTGCCTGTTCGCGGGAGGTTCAAGGAAATGAGAAACGAGAGATTGTAATTGTTAGGCATGTCCTTCCAGCCATAAAGCAAGGACCTCCTACCTTAACCGGAGGTCGTCTGGAATCTGAGGCTGAGCCACGTGGGCTTTCTGCCGAGTTCGTTTTTCACTGCACCGGTTTCCAGCACGATGGCCTTCCACTGCGCTGGGTTTTCTTCGCGTTCCCCTTCTACAGCAGGAGCTTCGCTGAGTTGGGCTCCTGCTGCGCTTGGCCTCTTCAGCTTGGAGGTTGTTTCAGCCAGGTTAAATCCGAGTCACGGCACCATAGATGTCACGTGAGTGTATGCTCCTCGGTTCTTTGTCTCGTCACAACAAAAATTTGGAGTGATGGACATTGAAGCCCCTTGGTGGGTCACAGCTCTCGGAGGACAGACCGTGTTATAGCTCTTAAATAAATCAGTGTTACAGCTCAGTGTTACAGCTCTATTTATTTAGATAATAGCAGGAAAATCCATCTTTGAGGCGTGAGGGCACGTCGACCCAAAGATGCGAAGAGAAGAGCGCCCCATCATGCGGGAGAGAGAGAGCAGAGAGGGGAGAGAGGGGAGAGAGGGGAGAGAAGGGAGAGAGGGGAGAGAGAGGGGGGAGAGAGAGAGAGAGAGAGAGAGAAGAGGGCTTTTGCTCCTCTTTTTATATGTTTTTTGTTCCCCCTGGGCCTGTCCTATGCAAATTGGGCTTAGGCAGGAGCGTTGTTTTTTTTTACCTGAAGTTCTCACTCTGGTCCTCGGACCTTCCTTTGTTCTATTTTCATGGGCTTTTCCCTTCCAGGTCTTTTAGCCACCGCCATTTTGGACTCCTTATCCCTATTCTAACTACCTAACAAAACAAAGAGGAGGGAACTGCTCTGGAAGTGACAGAGCAACAGATGAAAACACCCTAGTTAACATTCACTAACCATTGGAAGGGGCCTACACACCTTGAGAAGAAGAACAAGCTGGAACAAGGGAACTATCTGAAACTGAACTGACTCCACACTGCCCACAAAAGCTCCAGAGAAATTCCTAGATAGATTTTTACTATTATGACTTTTAAATTTTTAAGTTCTTTATTACTCCTTTAATTTTCATTTCTATAACCTACTGAAGTGAAGTGAAGTCACTCAGTCGTGTCTGACTCTTTGCGACCCCAAGGACTGTAGCCTACCAGGCTTCTTCCTCCATGGGATTCTCCAGGCAAGAATACTGGAGTGGGTTGCCATTTCCTTCTCCAGGGGATCTTCCTGGCTCAG
Source organism: Cervus canadensis (assembly GCF_019320065.1). Classification (NCBI taxonomy): domain Eukaryota; kingdom Metazoa; phylum Chordata; class Mammalia; order Artiodactyla; family Cervidae; genus Cervus; species Cervus canadensis. The sequence continues at coordinate 10,481,723 of NC_057402.1, forward strand.
GGATTGAACCCAGGCCTCCTGCATTGCAGGCAGATGCTTTAACCTCTGAGCCACCGGGGAAGCCCTATAACCTACTATTACCTTCCTGGTCACTTCTATCTCCTCCCCCCTCTTCTGTTCTCCATGTAACTCTGTGAACCTCTCTCAGTGTCCCTCACTGTGGAGAATTCTTTCACCATTAACCTTGATGTTTTATCATTTGTGCTGTATGGATGGAGAAGTCTTAAGGCTACTGTAAGAATAAGATTGAAATCCAGAGGCAGGAGGTTTGACTCCAAAACTTGATAACACCAGAGAGCTCCTGATTCCAGGGAACATTAATAAACAAGAGCTCACCTAAAAGCCTCCATACCTACACTGAAACCAAGCTCCACCCAAGAGCCAATAAGCTCCAGAGCAAGACATACCAAGCTAATTCTACAGCAAAGCAGGAACACAGCCCTGAGAACTAAAAGACAGGGTGCCCAAAGCCATGCCAAACCCATAGTTAACTCAAAACTCACTGCTGGACTCTTCATTGCACTCCAGAGAGAAGAGCTCCAGCTCCACCCACCAGAACATAGATGCACGCCCCCCTAACCAGGAAACCTTGACAAGCTACTAGTTCAACCCCACTGACAGAGAGCTAGCTCCACAATAAAGAGGAACCACAAACTTCCAGCCTACAGAAAAGCCACCTCAAACACAGCAATCTAAACAAAATAAAAAGGCAGGGAAATATTCAGCAGGTAAAGGAACATGATAAATGCCCACCAAACCAAACAAAAGAGGAGGAGATAGGGAGTCCACTTGGAAAAGAATTCAGAATAATGATAGTAAAGATGACCCAAAATCTTGAAAACAAAATGGAGTTACAGATAAATAGACGAGAGACAAGGATTGAGAAGATGCAAGGAATGTTTAACAAGGACCTAAAAGAAATAAAAAAGAGTCATCAGTAATGAATAATGCAGTAACTGAGATCAAAAGAACTCTGGAGGGAAGCAACAGTAAAATAACTGAGTCAGAAGAGAGGGTAAGTGAGGTGGAAGATAGAATGGTGGCAATAAATGAAGCAGAGAGAGAAAAAAAATTAAAAGAAATGAGGACAGCCTCAGAGACATCTGAGATAATGTTAAATGCCCCAACATTTGAATCATAGGAGCCCCAGAAGAAGACAAAAAGAAAGGGCATGAGAAAATACTTCAGGAGATAATAGTTGAAAACTTCCCTAAAATGGGTAAGAAAATAGCCACCCAAGTCCAAGAAACCCAGAGAGTCCCAAACAGGATAAACCCAAGATGAAACACCCCAAGACACATATTAATCAAATTAATGAAGATCAAACACAAAGAGCAAATATTAAAAGCAGCAAGGGAAAAGCAACAAATAATACACAAGGGGATTCCCATAAGGATAATAGCTGATCTTGCAATAGAAACTCTTCTATTGCAGAAGAGAATGGCAGGACATAATTATAGTGATGAAAGAGAAAAACCTACAACCCAGATTACTATACCCAGCAAGGATCTTGTTCAAATATGAAAGAGAAAGCAAAAACTTTACAGACAAGCAAAAGCTGAGCGAATTCAGCACCACCAAACCAGCTCTTCAACAAATGCTAAAGGATCTTCTCTAGACAGGAAACTCAGAAAAGGTTTATAAACTTGAACCCAAAATAACAAAGTAAATGGCAATGGGATCATACTTATCAGTAACTACCTTAAATGTAAATGGGCTGAATGTCCTAACCAAAAGACAAAGACTGGCTGCATGGGTACAAAAATGAGACCCCTATACATGCTGTCTACAAGAGACCCACCTCAAACTAAGGGACACATACAGACTGAAAGTGAAGGGCTGGAAAAAGATATTTCATGCAAATGGAGACCAAAAGAAGGCAGGAGTAGCAATACTCATATCAGATAAAATAGACTTTGAAATAAAGGCCATGAAAAGAGACAAAGAAGGACACTACATAATGTTTGAAGGATCAATCCAAGATGTTCAGTTCAGTTCCGTTCAGTCGTTCAGTCGTGTCCAACTCTTTGTGACCCCATGAACCACAATATGCCAGGCCTCCCTGTCCATCACTAACTCCCAGAATCCACCCAAACCCATGTGTATTGAGTCAATGATGTCATCCAATCATCTCATCCTCTGTTATCCCCTTCTCTTGCCCTCAATCTTTCCCAGCACCAGGGTCTTTTCCAATGAGTCAGCTCTTAACATCATGTGGCCAAAGTACTGGAGTTTCAGCTTCAACATCAGTCCTTCCAGTGAACACCCAGGACTGATCTCCTTTAGGATGGATGGGTTGGATCTCCCTGCAGTCCAGGGGACTCTCAAGAGTCTTCTCCAACACCATAGTTCAAAGGCATCAATTCTTCGGTGCTCAACTTTCTTTACAGTCCAACTCTCACATCCGTACATGACCACTGGAAAAACCATAGCCTTGATTAGATGGACCTTTGTTGGCAAAGTAATGTCTCTGCTTTTTAAAATGCTGTCTAGGTTGGTCATAACTTTCCTTCCAAGGAGTAAGGGTCTGTTAATTTCATGGCTGCAATCACCATCTGCAGTGATTTTGGAGTCCAGAAAAATAAAGTCTGCCACTGTTTCCACTGTTTCCCCATCTATCTGCCATGAAGTGATGGGACTGGATGCCACGATCTTAGTTTTCTGAATGTTGGGCTATAAGCCAACTTTCTCACTCTCCCCTTTCACTTTCATCAAGAGGCTCTTTAGTTCTTCTTCACTTTCTGCCTTAAGGGTGGTGTCATCTGCATATCTGAGGTTACTGATATTTCTCCCGGCAATCTCCATTGCAGCTTGTGCTTCTTCTAGCCCAGCGTTTCTCATGATGTACTCTGCATATAAGTTAAATAAGCAGGGTGACAATATACAGCCTTGACGTACTCCTTTTCCTATTTGGAACCAATCTGTTGTTCCATGTCCAGTTCTAACTGTTGCTTCCTGACCTGCATATAGGTTTCTTAAGAGGCAGGTCAGATGGTCTGGTATGCCCAGCTCTTTCAGAATTTTCCACAGTTTTTCCACAGTTTATTGGACCATTCACTTTTATAGGCCATTTATAGTCACATTCTTATAGGCCATTATGGTATGACCTAAAACAAATCCCTTATTACTATACAGTGGAAGTGAGCAATAGATTTAAGGGACTAGATCTGATAGAGTGCCTGATGAACTATGAAGGGAGGTTCGTGACATTGTACAGGAGACAGGAATCAAGACCATCCCCAAGAAAAAGAAATGCAAAAAAGCAAAATGGCTGTCTGAGGAGGCCTTACAAATAGCTGTGAAAAGACGGGAAGCAGAAAGCAAAGAAGAAAAGGAAAGATATACCCATTTGAATGCAGAGTTCCAAAGAATAGCAAGGAGAGATAAGAAAGCCTTCCTCAGTGATCAATGCAAAGAAATAGAGAAAAACAATAGAATGGGAAAGACTAGAGATGTCTTCAAGAAAATTAGAGATACCAAGAGAACATTTCATGCAAAGATGGGCTCAATAAAGGACAGAAATGGTAGGGACCTAACAGAAGCAGAAGATATTAAGAAGAGGTGGCAAGAATACACAGAACTGTCCAAAAAAGATCTTCATGACCCAGATAATCACAATGGTGTGATTACTCACCTAGAGCCAGACATCCTGGAATGTGAAGTCAAGTGGGCCTTAGGAAGCATCACTATGAACAAAGCTAGTGGAGGTGATGGAATTCCAGTTAAGCTATTTCAAATCCTGAAAGATGATGCTGTGAAAGTGCTTCACTCAATGTGCCAGCAAATATGAAAAATTCAGCAGTGGCCACAGGACTGGAAAAGGTCAGTTTTCATTCCAATCCCAAAGAAAGGCAATGCCAAAGAATGCTCAAACTACCGCACAATTGCACTCATCTCACACGCTAGTAAAGTAATGCTGAAAATTCTCCAAACCAGGCTTCAGCAATATGTGAACTGTGAACTTCCAGATGTACAAGCTGGTTTTAGAAAAGACAGAGGAACCAGAGATCAAATTGCCAACATCTGCTGGATCATCGAAAAAGCAAGAGAGTTCCAGAAAAACATCTATTTCTGCTTTATTGACTATGCCAAAGCCTTTGACTGTGTGGATCACAATCCAAGAAGAAGATATAACAATTTTAAACATATATGCTCCCAACATAGGAGCACCGCAATTCATAAGGCAAATACTAACAAGTATGAAAGGGGAAATTGTCAGCAACACAATAATAGTGGGAGACTTTAATACCCCACTCACACTTATGGATAGATCAACCAAACAGAAAATTAGCAAGGAAACACAAATTTTAAATGATAAAATGAACCAGTTAGACCTAATTGATATATCTAGATATCAAATTAATTTGATAAATTCATTTGAATTTATGAATTTCACCCTTTTCTCAAGTGCCCACAGAACATTCTCCAAGATAGATCACATCCTGCACCATAAATCTAGCCTTGGTAAATTAAAAAAAATTTGAAATCATTTCAAGCATCTTTTCTGATCACAATGAGGTAAGATTAGATGTCAACAATGGGAAGAAGACTATTAAAAATACAAACATATGGAGGCTAAACAACACTCTTCTGAATAACCAACAAATCGGGGAAGAAATCAAAAAAGAAATCAGAATATGCATAGAAACAAATGTAAATGGAAACACGACAACCCAAACTATGGGATTCAGTAAAAGCAGTGCAAAGGCAAAGGTTCATAGCAATACAAGCTTTCTTCAAGAAACAAGAGAAAAATCAAATAAATAATCCAACTTCACACCTAAAACAACTAGAAAAAGAAGAAATAAACAATCCCAGGGTTAGTAGAAGGAAAGAAATCATAAAAATTAGGGCAGAAATAAATGAAAGGAAACAAAAGAGATTATAGCAAAAATCAACAAAACTAAAAGCTGGTTCTTTGAAAAGATAAATAAAATAGAGAGACCATCAGCCAAACTCATCAAGAAAAAAAAGGGAGAGGAATCAAATCAACAAAATTGGAAATGGAAATGGAGAAATCACAACAGACAACACAGAAATACAAAGGATCATAAGAGACTACTATCAGCAACTATATGACAATAAACTGGACAACTTGGAAGAAATGGACAAATTCTTAGAAAAGTATAACCTTCTAAAACTGAACCAGGAAGAAAGAGACAACCTTAACAGACCCATCACAAGCATGAAAATTGAAACTGTAATAAAAAATCTTCCAACAAACAAAAACCCAGGACCAGATGGCTTCACAGCTGAATTCTACCAAAAATTTAGAGAAGAGCTAATACCTAACCTACTCAAACTGTCCAAGAAAATTGCAGAGGAATGTAAACTGCCAAACTCATTCTACGAGGCCACCATCACCCTAATACCAAAACCAGACAAAGATGCCACAAAAAAAAGAAAACTACAGGCCAATATCACTGATGAACATAGTTGCAAAAATTCTCAACAAAATTCTAGCAAACAGAATCCAACAATATATTAAAAAGATCATACATCATGACTAAGTGGGCTTTATCCCAGGGATGCAAGGATCCTTCAATATTCAGAAATCAACCAATGTGATACATCACATTAACAAACTGAAAGATAAAAAACCATATGATTATCTCAATAGATGCAGAGAAAGCCTTTGAAATTCAACATCCATTTATGATAAAGACCCTCCAGAAAGCAGGCATAGAAGTAGCATACCTCAACATAATAAAAGCCATATACAATAAACCCACAGCAAACATTATCCTCAAAGGTGAAAAATTGAAAGCATTTCCCCTAAAGTCAGGAACAAGACAAGGATGCCCACTCTTACCACTACTATTCAACATAATTTTGGAAGTTTTAGCCACAGCAATCAGAGAAGAAAAAGAAATAAAAGGAATCCAGATTGGAAAAGAAGAAGTAAAATTCTCACTGTTTGCAGATGCCATGATCCTCTACATAGAAAACACTAAAGACACTACCAGAAAATAACTAGAGCTAATCAATGAATATAGTAAATGGGCAGGATATAAAATTAACACACAGAACCCACTCACAACCCCACCTGGGACGATTGTCAGCAGCTGGTGCAGGTGCTCTTCACCACAGAAGAACGGGAGCGAATTCTGGCAGAGGCGCGGAAACGGGTCCCGGGGGCTGACAGGAGACCAACCGCCTAGCCTCATCTCATGGACAAGGGGTTTCCTCTGTTGCGGCCTAACTGGGATTTTCAGCGAGTGGAAGGTAGGGAGCGTCTCCGAGTGTACCACCAGACTCTGATGGCAGGCCTGCGGGCCACAGCAAGAAAGCCGACAAATTTGGCAAAGGTAAATTTAGTAAGGCAAGAGCCCACTGAGAGCCCGGCAGCCTTCCTAGAGAGACTGATGGAAGCTTTCAGGCAATATACACCTATGGACCCTGAGGCTGAGGAGTCATGCGCTGCAGTTCTGTTAGCGTTTGTGAATCAGGCAGCCCCAGATATTAGGAGGAAATTACAAAAGAGGGATTGGGAGAACAGACAATACAAGATTTACTGAAAGCAGCTGAAAAGGTATTTAATAATAGGGAGACCCCAGAAGAAAGGGAAGAACGAATTCGACGGGAGGAAAGGGAATTAGCTGAGAAGATTAGGAAGGAAGATAGAGAACATAGAGCGAGGGAAAGCCAGAAGAACCAGAGGGAGCTAGCCCAGATTCTTTTTGCAGGGATAAAGGCTGGAACAGAATTGAGGGAACCTCGAGACCCCCGGACGAGAGAAAAAGAGAAACCAAAAAGGCAGGCCCTAAGGAAAGATCAGTGCGCCTACTGCAAAGAACAGGGGCACTGGAAAAACAAGTGCCCTAAGAGGGACCGAGGAGAGGAACGACCCAGAGAGAGAGAATCTCCCCTAGAACTCGAGTTCTATGTGCGGGGGAAGACAGTGACTAGGGGAATCAAGACTTGGCACCCCTCCCCGAGTCCTGGGTAACCATACATGTGGAGGGGAAACCCGTTGGCTTCATGGTAGATACTGGTGCCCAACACTCTGTTTTAAATCAAAAACTGGGACCAATGTCTAAGAAAACCAGCTTGGTGCAAGGAGCCACGGGGACAAAAAGATGTTGGACCACAGAATGAAAAGTAGATCTGGGGACCCACCAGGTGCCCCATTCGTTTTTGGTGATACCAGAATGCCCAACCCTCTACTTGGAAGAGACTTGTTGACTAAAGTTAATGCTCAGATTCATTTTGACCCTGGGAGAATGACAGTCACGGATGGACTTGGACAGCTGATACATGTCTTATCCCTAGCCTTAAGAGATGAATACAGACTTTTTGCGCCTAAGCCCTAAGAGACCATAGCACCAGATGTACAACCGTGGGTCCATAAACACCCTTTGGCCTGGGCTGAAACAGCAGGGATGGGACTGGCCAAACAGAGACATCTGGTCGTCATCTAGCTAAAGGCCGGGGCAACTCCTGTGAGGGTGAGACAGTACCTCATGAGCCAGGAAGCTCGGCAGGGGATCACTCCCCACATTCGACGTCTCATGGCTCCAACAGGGTGGGGTCTGCCCGGCTCTGGGAAAAGAATGTTGTTTACAGATACCAGAGCCCAAGACCCCCCACCAGGTGAGAGAGTTTCTGGGGACTGTTGGATATTGCAGACTGTAGATCATGGGGTTTGCTGAGAAGGCCCAGCCCTTGTATGAGGGAAGTAAAGAGACCCCAAACTGGCGCCTGGATCAATGAGGATACCACCCTCCAGAAGGATGACAAAGATGGATGGTACCGAGATCAAAACAACAACCTGATATTGCCTGCCATCCTGGGTCGTCACCTATGTGAACACCTGCACACAACTACACACCTGGGAGAGAAAAAGACCTTAACACTTCTCCAGACGGCCTGCCTGAGTTTCCCTCGACAAAATGCAACTGTACGAGAGATAATTCAGGAGTGCAAAGCGTGCCAGCTAGTGAGGGCAGAGAAGAAGGAGCACACGGGAATGAGGTACCTAGGGGAAAAGCCAGGGCAACACTGGGAGATAGATTTCACTGAGGTAAGGCCTGGCAAGTACGGGTATCGCTATCTGTTGGTTCTGGTAGATACCTTCTCGGGGTGAGTGGAGGCCTTCCCCACTAAGGGAGAGACAGCAACAGCGGTTGCTAAAGAGATCTTGGAGGAGATAGTGCCCAGGTACGGGCTGCCATTGACTATGGGCTCTGATAATGGACCTGCCTTTTTGAGCCAGATTGTACAAGGGCTGGCCCAAGCTCTGGGGACGAAATGCAAGTTACATTGTGAATATAATCCCCAGAGCTCAGGACAGGTTGAGAGAATGAATTGGACCCTAAAAGAAACTTTGACAAAGTTGGCAATAGAGACTGGCGGGGACTGGGTGACCCTCCTTCCCTTTGCACTCTTTCGGGTGCACAACACCCCTTATAAGCTGAATCTTACCCCTTTTGAGATTCTGTATGGAAGACCCCCTCCTGTGTGTCCTATTTTCGAAGGAAAATGCCTGCCACCCCCTCTGTGTCTTGGTTGCTGTAATGCCAAAAATCTTATACCACTCTGAAGAGGTTACGTACTCACATTGGGACTGGGAAATGCTAAGACAAAAGAGAGAGCCAATCAGTGCGATCACCATAGCAACCTTGTTCAGTTTTGGGCTGGCAGGAGCAGGACTTTGGGACAATTCCAGCAAACTCTGATGGCATTAAGTAAGGTACATAGCCATGTTTGGATATTGATTCAAGAGATACACGAGGGTCAAAATAAGGGGGCCATCCGCTCACATAATATTGGCCCAGGTGATTGGGTTTGGGTAAAACGGCACCAATCTAAAGTATTAGAACCTTGATGGAAAGGCCCTTATGTTGTTCTCCTTACCACTCCTACCGCTGTCAAGGTCGACGGGATTGGACCCTGGGTTCACTGCAATCACGTGCAGATCTGAGGGGAGTCTTCCCTGGGGAAGGACCCCAGGGGAAATACCCACAATTCGGGCCATGGGGGACCATAGGGACCGGGAGAAAACTCGGCCAAGAAGGGTTCTTCGCGTGCCCGGGCAACATAAGAAATAACTGGAAAACCTGTGGTGGCATGGAAAGCTATTATTGCAGGAGCTGGAGCTGTGTAACCTCTTGTGATGGGCCCCGGGAACGGGATGTAGGAAACTGAGATTTGGTAGCCCCGAGTGTGGCGCAATCCCCAGGGCCAAGTACCTCATATATGGGTGCAATTTAACCAAGCTTCACTATCTCTGCAAGGCCAAGGGCTTTCCTCCCTACAAGCCGCTGTAGATGCTATGCAGACCATACAAGAGTGGTAAGAGAATCTATGGCAAAAGTGAGAGAGGGACTGGCGCAATGAAAGAGAGAGCGGGAAGCCCAGCAGAGATGGTTTGAGTCTTGATTTCAATGCTCCTCCTGGCTGACTACCTTAATTTCCACCCTCCTGGGTCCACTTATAGTGCTTTCAATATCAGCCAGTGGCCCAAGATGGAAAAGAGGAAGATTCCTCTACTTGAACAACAGACAGGGGGGAATGTGAGGCGAGCAGAAGTAATGCCATGGCAGGCAGCTTAGATTAGGAGTAGGCCTTCCTACTTCTGGGTGGTAAGATTATCAGGCCACCTGGGTCAGCTTTCGCTTAACACTGACCGCTGTTTGCCAATTAGAAACGGGGCGGAAACCCCTGGGAAAGTCCCACACGCGTGAAAGTTTTGACCAATGAAATTGCTTTGCAATCCGCTTAAACCAACTACCAACGGCGTGTGCTCACCCTATAAATTTGTGTAACAGCTTGGGCTCGGGGCTCTCTGACCCCGCACCACTGCATTGGATGCGGCAGGAGCCCTGACTCGAGTCAGCAATAAACTTCCCTTTTTGCGAGTTGCATTGTCTTGGAGGCCTTCTCTCTTCCCGCTCGGGGATTTGGACATTGGGCATAACAGACCTCCTGTCTTCTCACATGTGTTCATACATGTACACACGCACACTCTCACACACACACACTCTACCGTTTATCCCACTGTCAATGAGAAAACTGAGGGCCAAGGAGGCTCACCCCTGTGCCAGGGGGCAGAGTGGGCTTTCTCTGACTAACCGACACCCAACAGACTGTTTATGCCCATTCCGGTGACCCCAGGCCTCTCACCTTCAACTCTTTCTGCCCTAGGCTGTGTCCTCCCACGCTAAGTCTCAGACCCGTGACTACATGTCTCTCTGGGCCGTGTTTTCGGGCCTCTCCACCTCCATCCTCAGCTCTGCAGATGGCATCTCAAACTCCACAAGGAGACTGACAAGGAGGGAGACAGAGAGCCCACAACTCGGAAGGGCGAGAATCAGGAATTCCTGGAATCAGACATCAGGGAACCCCTTGCAGAGCCTGGCAGATCTACATGACACCATGGTCCCCTCTGTCCCATCTCAGGCTTCCCCCTACCCCACCCGCAGGGCAAATACCACACAGCAAGGATGTTGGCTCCTACTCTGGAAATCAGCAGAGGCCTTGGAACTAAGGAGAACCCACAGCATCCTGTCAGGAAACCCACCTGTCCCTCACGGGGGACGTCTTGACCTTAACTCTCATGCTCCACTGGTCAGGATCCCCTCCCACCTCCTCCATCCCAGGCACTCTGCTCTCTCCAGGGATCCTGGGTGCCAGCCCCCTGGGTTCTTCCTTTGGAGCCCCAGGTTAGGGGTGCGGTCAAGTCACATCTATTAACTTTCCCTTAGGACTGTGCCATGCTGCAGCCTTGCTGCTGGTCATCCCACCTCGTGAATCTCTCCTAAGTTCACACAAACAGACCCAAGGAACTAGCAGCATCTTTATAACACACAAGCCAACTCCAGCCCAGCTCTTGCCAGGCTGAAGGCTAACCTCTAGGAAAGTTGACAGCACCCCCTCTTGGCTCGCCTTCTCTCACCTTCCAGCCAGGGTGGGGCTTCCCTCATTCTGCTCACCTTGTCCTTGCCCTGCCCCGCTGTGGCTTTAGATCACTGCATCCCAGGAACCACTCATTCTCCCCTTACCCCTAAGTCCCCTTCCTCATCTCCCGTCTGCCTCTCCCGTGGTCCTGGGGTGATGGCTTTCCTCTGGGCTCCCTGCTCCTCCCTACTCTGTTCCTCTCCCTGGTGCCTTGCCCTTTTGGGTGTCCTCCTCTTTACACCCCTTGGCACTCAGCTTAGGGGACCTCCTTCCATCCATGCTCACCTGTCCACCCTGGGAGGATGAATCCTGATGCTTGATGCTTCCTGCCTGTCTGATTCTCTCCTGAACTTCCCCTGAGCAGATCCTTAACCTGCCTCCGGGAAACCATGCAAATCTCATATCGACCCTCTGTTTAAATCCCTTTAAAGCTGCCTAGGACCCTATGGAACTTTCCCAGATCCCTCGCTGAGCCCCAGGCCCCCGGTTCTCCAGCGGCTCCATCATGGCCCCATGCTCTCTGCAGCTCCTCACTGTCTGCTCCAGTTGTGCCAATTTCTTTCCCTTTCTTGAAAATGCTCCCCTCACTTTTTCTCTTGCTGGGAACACTCTGCTCTCTGTTTACCCACAACCTTCTACCTTTCCTTTGTTGGCAGCACTGCAATCCCCTCGTCCAGGAAGCCTTCCTTGACTTCCCGCTGAGTCTGGTCCTCCCCTCTCAGCCTCCAATTCCTTTGTTCATCACCCATCTTCCCCATTATATTCTAAGTCCCAAGAGGGCCATGGCTGCAAAAATCTTTATGGCTTGAGTGGCTCTGTGGTTTAAAGTGTTCCTCTGACATCCATCTGGTTGGGATAACATCTTGCTGGCAGTAATTTCTAGCTGTGTGGCCTTGGGGGAATTACCGAGCCTCTCTGTTCCTCAGTTTCCCCAGTGGTAAAATGGGATGAGAAACAGCAAGTATCTCATGTGCCACAAGGACTAAATGGGTTATTCCAGGTAGAAGTCTTAGCAGCTTGCTTGGAGGAGAGATCTCTTCCAAGTGACGTCAGTTGTGGGTGATGTCGTCATTACCGTGTGCTCTTCCTAGAGATATCACAGCCCCAGTACATCAGGGGGATGAAGGGCTGTGTGTTCACTGCTCTTTCACTCCTAGGACCACCATAGTGGCGGCTGATGGGGATCCTCTGTCAGGGGAGGAGGTGGGACTGGCCAGGCGGTGGAGGAGCTCAGCTGGGAACCTGGAAGTCGCTGGTCTCCCAGGTTGGGGAGCTTGGGGGCAGAGGGGTGATCCTGGGGGAGGAGGCCCAGCTCAGCTGCAGGAAGGAGGGGTCCAGGGGCTGTGCCAGCAGAGGTCAGGGTCAGAGCCCCTGCATGTAGGCACGAGGGCACATCCCAGGTCCTGGGGAGGGAGGAGTGAACCTTGACCTGGACCCAGAGCCCCCGGAAGTGGTCATTGGCAGCAAGGGCCCCACCCAGTTCTAGTCCTGAGGTCCAGTGGGCTTGGTCACAGGCTCAAAGCCTGCTCCTGGGCTGGCTGGTGAGGCTGAGGCAGAGGGGCCCAGAGGTGGGGTGGGCTGAACATGTGTGGCAGGTCAAGGGGCTTGGCCTTGGGGCCCAGCAGCAGGGTGGAGACGCACAGGAAAGCATCCAGTCCAAGGAAGGAGCTTTATTGTTGTTCTGCGGCTCAGAGCCTCCTTGTCACCAGGCACACAGCCCCTGGGCACACGGAGCCCCTAGCACTGTCGCGGTCACCTTTCAAGGTTGAGCAGATGGGGCCAGATAGCTGCAGGGGGCGGGCCGTGCCTCAGTGCACAGGGGCCAGGCTGCTCCCAGGGACCTGGGCACCCAGCTCCTTAGGGAGGAGGGGAGCTCTAGGCTTTCTTGGGGTTGGTGACTTTGCCCAAAAAGATGATGCTCTGAGTGTCTTTGTGCAATATGGAAATCAGAAACGGCCTGTCGAAACTGATAATTAACGCGTCAGTTATCAAGGATGTACCCACCACTAGGACAGCTGTGATGGCAGCTCCTTCCGTGCCCTCCTCGCCCACATCGAGCACGGCCTTGTGGACCACCTGTGGGGACACCAAACGTTACCCACTGGAGTGGGGGAGGCAGGGTGTGAGCAGGGGCCCGAGTGCCTCTAGAGACCAACATGCATCCACCTGCTCCTGGTCTGTCACTGCGCTATCAACCTGTTCAATCTGTCTGTCCTCCCATCCGACTGTCAGCTGGTTTGTTGCTGTGATGCATGGATGTGGAAAGTGAACTGAGAGTCCTGCGCCCAGGGTCAGAGAGGCAAACAGCAGGGGCTCCTGGATCTGGATCCCTCTCTGTCTGAGTCCACAGACTCTGCTGTCCCCCAAGCACCCCCTAGTGTAGGGGAAGGGGCCAGATCGAGGCGTTTTTCTTGCAGGGAACTGTCCACAGTCCTTCCATGCTGAAGTTGCACATGAGTGGCACTGCTTTCTGCACCACTGTGGCCCCAGCTGACGTGTCCTGAGCGCTCAGCTATCTTGCCTAGGATTGGCTTCCCAGCCCTGGACCACGAGGCCCCATGGCCCTGTATCTCCTTTACCAAGCCCTCTGGCAGGTGGGATGCAGGGGAGACTGCAGGGCTATTCAGCCACCCCCATTCATTCTAACCTCTGCTTCTAGGATGGCAGTACCAGGACCCCTGGTGTCCTTCTCTCTTGCTCTTAGTATATATTCATCATGCTGGCCCTGAGCCATTGTTAGTACCTCTTACCTGCTCTGCCAGTTTCTTCATGCTGGGTAAGAACTATCACCATATTTTATAAATGGAAAAACTGAGGGCCACAGGACTTTAACTATTTGCCTCTTTAAGCGTGAAAAGTAGAGCTTGGCACGGGGTCCACTGATTCCACTCCAGGGGAATTCTTTCCCAATGATGGACTCCTGGTCACATTATATTTCAGGGAAGGTGGGGACAACTCCCAGTATGATTGCAACCTAGTCCTGGGGAGAGTGATTAATGTACAGGAAATTCAATGAATTTGCAAATTCAGAATTAGCCAAACATCTGCCTGTCTGTCCCCGTTCAAGCTCCTATAAGAGGGATGAATTGTCCAAAGTTTAGACTTACCTGGGAAACTGCCAGCTTGTGTTCATTTGTGATTCCTGAGAAGTTTGCATTGCTGGTGAAGATATTCTTCATACCCAGCTGGGAAAGGATGTCTTTCAGCTTATAGTCGCTGGAGATGGAAAACCTTGGCAGGTTGAGTTTATGTATATATCTAGGAAATGAGAAAGATAAACTTGAACTCACGCTGGACACAGTGTCTGCCTTTCTTCCACCTCACAGTTTGATCTGTGGTTTCATCTCCAACCACCTCCTTAACACTGGAAAGATGAACTTCCTTCTCAGTGTCTAGACCCCTCGGGCTAACTCTGCTTAATTCCTAATTATGCATTTCTGACTGCAGGAGTCTAATGTCCCAGGGATCTAATGCAGGATCCCTGGGTCAGGAGGATCCTCTGGAGAAGGAAATGGCAACCCATTCCAGTCATCTTGCCTGGAGAATTCCATGAACAGAGGAGCCTGGCAGGCTACAGTCCGTGGGGTTGCAAAGAGCCAGGCATGACTGAGCAACTGTCACTCACTCAATGTCCCTAGGGCTGGGCTGTGGTGTTGCCCACAAAGGTCCCACCTTAAGGCTGCAGGGCAAGGAAAATACCCTCCTCCAACAGGGATTTCACAATTTCTGGGAGATTGTGCCAGGGAGGCTGCTCCACAGGCACCAGGAAGGCTTCCTGCAGGAGGTGGCATGGAGCCTGAGTCCCAGGGGAGGGGATGGAGCTGACTGGTGAAGAGGAGCCTAGCAGGAGGTGGATACACTTGCAGGAATGTGGGAAGCCAGAGGGGCTGCTCCACAGCACAAGGGCGGCCTGAGTGTGGGCAGCAGGGAAGGAAGGAGCTGAACAGGGGCTTGGAGGGGACATGGGGGCTGGGAGCTGCAGTCAAGGGACTTGGGGACTTGAATCATCCAATTCAGAGTCTCCATCTGGCCTTCCCAGTTGAGGACAGGACAGCTTCAGCTTCTGAGCCAAGCCGCCAGCAGGTTCTTGGAGCAAGAGATGCTGTCTCCCACCCCGAGGCTTCCCTCCCTCTCTCTCAGTCTGTATTTCCTTAAAGACTCTTGTCAGGGCGTCTGGTCTTAGATGCCAAATGTGAGGAGGTTGAGACTCCCCTTAAACTGTGGGGTGCCCCCGCACAGCTGCCCACACCCCCTCCCTATCTGCCCCCTTCAGACCCTGGCCCAGCACTGCCTCACCCTCTCCTGTCCCCCTGAGATCGGTCTCCTGAAGCCCACCTCCTGGCCTGTGTGTCTACCCTCAGTTTACCCAGAACTCAACCCCCCCCCACACACTTCCTGGCTCCTCCCGGTCCAGCCCCCAGCGCCCTCCCCTGGGTGACCCCACTCGGCTCCTGGCTGGCCTCCCTGCCTCCTTGCTTGTCCTCTGCTGTCTGCTGTCCACTCGGCACCTTGGGTGATTCTTCTAAAACATCACTCAGATCGTTAACTCTTTGACTCAAAACCTTGTGATGAATTTCCATTTCCCTTAGATGGTGGGGGAGTCAAGGGGTCTGCAAGGCCCTAGTGACCTTAGTCCTCCCTGAGGACCCCGACCTCACCCATCTTCCCTCTCACTCCCTCTGCTCTCCTGCTCTGGCCTCACTAATCCTCAACCACACCAGGCTCGCTCCTGCCTCAGAGGCTTTGCACTGGCTGTTCCTTTGGTCAGCAATGCTTTTCCTGCGACATCCACATGACTCAGTCCCTCACCTCAAACATCACCTAAGGGCTATCCTAATTATAATCACAAACTACCCCTGGGTCCAATTTTCTTTCTCTTTTTCCTTTATTTTCCCTCACCCCACCATTTCCCATCTCTCTGAATACAAAAATTATTTAGTTATTTATTTCTTATCTATCTCCCCCAATTACAAATTAAGTGCCGTGAAGGTGGGGAATTTAGTGCTTTATTTGCTGACTCAGGATCTAAATTATTCCCTTAGACATTGCATGACTTTCATTAATTAATTCAACGAGTGCTAAGCGGATGAGTGAATAAATGAGTGACTATGATGGAAAGACAGCTTGTCCTCAGAGCCTGTCTCACCTGAGCCCTCATCTGATCCCGATTCTATCTCTTCCTCTCCACTGTCGGAAGGTGGAGCCAAAGAAAGAACCGCATGAGTGGTGGGTGATGTGTTGAGAATCCTCCTGACTCAATACATGTTGATGTAAGAGGGACCCTCAGTCCTCTTGCCCTCCCCTCCTCTGATGTCATCATCCCATGGAAGGAAAAATTTTGGCTTAAAGTCCCTAAGGTAGCAAAAGGCAAAGTCACCTCAGTACGGGCTCTCCCACCACTGTCCCGCGCCCGGACATTCCTGAGGCCCTGTTGCTGGGGGTCAGGAGTCCAGGAAGAGGGGGAAGGACCGAGAAGGCAGGTGAACCCACAGCTCCGGGTCCTGGGGAGTCACCTGGGCTGCAGGGATTTTCGCCACCTCGTCAGGGTCTCCGGGTTCAGCTTGGCTTCCAGGTCCTGCATCTTGCCCTCGTCGGGGAGGATGAGGAGGGCACTGTCATTGCTGGTGTACGTGAGCTCCACCAGCGTGCAGCCCAGCTCCTCGTCCCGGAAGTAAGGGGTTTCCAGGCCAAGGGTCATCATGGGCACCTGCACCCTCGTGTCCTCGCTCACGTGGAACTCTGAGTCGTATGTACGGTGAGGATCAAATGGCGTCGTCCACTGGGCTGGAGGAGAAGGAATAGATGAGGACTCTGAGTACAGGGCTGTGTCCTCTCCCTCTTCTGCCCTGGGCCCTCAGTGGGGAAGACCCTCCCCGCACCAGCTGTGCCCCCTACCACCTGCCTCTAGGGCTGGGCCTGCCAGGGGTGCACATACTCCTGGGAAGATGGGTAAGCCCTTGGGGATGGCGGTGAACCCCACAGGTCAGGATTGAGAAGGGGGGCATGAAATACACCTGGTTAGTTGTGCTCCACAGGAAATCAACAGGAATGTGGAAGGCAAAGAAGAGACGGGGGTATCTGAGTCTGGGGACAAATGGGACCTCCTGGTCCTTCAGGGGAGTAGGTTAGTGACCAGGGGTTAGTCGTTGACTTTTCAGGGCGGACACACATCCCTGCAGCCTCGTGAGCCCAGCTGGAACAGGAACCACACGGGGACCCGGAGGGCAGGGCGGGGTCAATAGAGGAGAGGACTCGGGTCTCCACCCAGGAGGATGCATCCTCGCTGAGGCTGGGGCTTCTAGAGGAGTTTAGGGCTCTGGGGCTTCATGGAATGTGTATCTACCCCCACCTCCTGCTTTATTTCCAGCCCTGCCTGTGCCCTCAAGGTTAGAGGCAGGGGTAGACAGAAAGGGAGGCTACCTGGGGTGCCCCTGGGGAAGAGACTTGTAAGGAGAAAGTCCGAAGGTGGAATAGGAAAGGGAAGCACAGAAAACTCAGAAACCAAACATAGCAGGACAGGCCTGGATGCGTTGTTAAGAATAATTCAGTTCTAAGCTTTCATTTACAAACAACCACGGTGGCCCAAGAGGGCTGCTCTGGACTCTGCCAGGAGTCCGCAGCTCTGGACTAACTTGTCTCCAAGAGTTGGTGTGTCTCTACACAGTTGACCACATCCTGACTTGCTTATCCACCTCTGGGTCCCTATTTGCCCTTCTTGCTCCCTGTGCAAAATCCATCTGCTTTTCTACTCCGCCCCTTGTGAATATCCAGCTGGGGTTTGCCATGCTGAGCTCCTGACACTGGGACCGGGCATCAGACCAGCTCAAAGCTGGGAGAGGAGCCTGTCTAGGGGGCTCCCTTCTGCAGAGGCTGCTCCCGGATGGTGGCCTGGCCTGTTCCACCCTCAGCTGATAGAAGAGCACCAATGAAGACCCTGGGGATGAGCAGGCTCCTCAGAGTCTGTCTCACCGTGAAGACCACCAGCCTCACCGGGAGCCTCCAGAGACCAGGTCCCCCAGCAGGTCAGAACCAGCCCATGGTGGGCACAGCTGAGGGTTCCCGCGGGCTCCAACACCACCTCATCAGGAAGGACACACGCACGAGTGATGGGAATGGGAAGATCCTTCCTCTAGCAGCCGGGTAAGAGTAAGTCAAAGCAAAACTCTCCCTCTGCGTCAGACAAAGGGTTAGCAGCTTCCCTGCACTAACATCCTGTAATGACCATTGAGTTTGGGAAATCCCTAGACAGTCAAATCCAGTGGTTGGGGCAGGGCCTTAGTGCCCGAGCCCCTTAAGCTGAGGGCTGCTGCTGCTAAGTCGCTTCAGTCGTGTCCGACTCTGTGCGAGCCTCCTCTAACTCCTCCTCTATAGTGTTTTTCCTAATGACAGTTGGCTGAGCCAGGAAATAGCCCTGCTGCTGCTGCTAAGTCACTTCAGTCATGTCCGACTCTGTGCGACCCCATCCCTGGGATTCCCCAGGCAAGAACACCGGAGTGGGTTGCCACATCCTTCTCCAATGCATAAAAGTGAAAAGTGAAAGTGAAGTCGCTCAGTCATGTCCGACTCTTTGCGACACCATGGACTGCAGCCTACCAGGCTCCTCCGTCCATGGGATTTTCCAGGCAAGAGTACTAAAGCCTCATAAAAAAAAGTGTCTGTTCCACTGAACCCCAGACTAGGCACCCACCTTTAAAGAAGATATAATTCAACAATATTAAATCTGTGAGCTGGTCATGATCATCGAAGAGCTTCTCAATTTTTCCATGAGTTTTATTCTTCACATATTCATTGATAAGCTTTATCGCAGCTTCGGAATCCTTGAAGTTAATGGCTAAAACCTCAGAGGCGTAAAAAGCCTCAGCATCTTTCCTGAACTTGTCCAGCAGCTCCAGCTCCTCTGGCATGAAAATGGCGTTGCCCACGCTCAGCTGCAGCTGGTTGCTGGGCCTATTGAATGTCTGCAGGAGGTGCTGGAAGCCCTGGTGGATTTTTGTCTCTGGGGTCTCTGTGAGGTTGAACTTGAGACCTTCCAGGATCTCCGTCAGGGTGGAGCCACGGGCCCCCAGGGACAGGAAGGCCAAGGCTATGGAGATGCTCAGAGGGGAGAAGATGACATTCTTATCGGGGTTCTCCAAAGCCAACTTCTTATAGAGGCTGAAGGCGAAGTCGGTGTTGCTGGAGGCTAATGAGTGGTCATCCACAGATGCCCCTTTGTGCTGTTCTTCCGGGGTCACGTTCTCTGGGAGGCAGTGGACACTGGAGCAGAGTCCAGCCACCAGGAGCCCGAGAGCCAGGAGGGTAGACATTCTCTCCGCCCTCATGTCTGAAAAGCAAAGCTCCTTTAAGTCTCTGCGTGTTAGAACCCCCACCCACTGTCCCCCGTTGCCTCTGTTCTCTTGGACCTGCTGCTCTGTGACCTCCCAGGGGTAGGCACCCTCCTGGGCTCCCAACACACATGAGGGGGCTCTGGGCTCCCTCTTACCTTTGACCAAGTGCTGTGATTGTTACCAGTTTTCCCAGTGGAGAGACTCGGTAGAGTGGGGAGGGGCTTTTCCAAGGTCTCACAGCAAGCCATGGAGGAGTGAGGGGGAGGAGCCTGGGGTGCCTGGCTCCAGGGTGGGGAAGCTGGTGATGGGTGTGAGGTGCTGGCCAGTGAGAACCCATTCCCCTCCCAGGAGCTGACATAATCAGAGGGGCCTGGGAAGCTGGGTTTCTTTCCCACCGTGCCCCTCTGTCCCCCCAGGAAGGAGCCCTGCACTCATCAGAGGACAGTGCACCTCTCCCCGCCTCTGAGGACAAGGGTGTGACCTCAGGGAGGCTCTCCCGTCGAGGTGCCTGGTCACAGAGAGGGTTCAGGAGAGAGGCCGCACAGGCAGCAGGAGCCGTGCTGGAGCCTGGCTGCCCCGAGCAGGGCTGGTGCAAAGAACAAGGAGGGCAGAGCGTTCTGCCCACCGCTGCCATCTGGACATGTGGAGGGTGTTTCCAAAAAGAGCCTAGAAAGGCCTCCTAGTGGGGAGAAGCAGGTGAGCTCAGAGTCTCAGACCTGGTCGAGGATGTCGTTTGGACCACTTGTGAGTGCTGTGTGGTGAAGAGCAGTGACTGAACCTCTCTGATCCTCAGTTCCCGCCTCCGTCCAACATGTGGAATGGCTCAGGTGACGTATAGGATGAAGGTGCTGGGCTCCTAAGAGGAGTTCCAGACATGTCACCCCCTCCATGAGCGACACTTTCTAGGACTCAACAAGCCAGACTTGTGATTCCTGGGGACAGAAGACAGAGCTACTGCCTAGGAAATCTCCAGGAGAGACTGAGGTCAAACTGGTGACCTCAGCAAAGAGGGCTAATTCCCTTCAGGCTCTGCCCCCTCATCTCAGGATTCAGAGGACAGAGCACTGCTGGGGTGGTGAGGGGGGAAGTGGGGAGACCAAGGAGGGGAGGAGCCTGAGCTGCATCTCAGCCAGAGCCCGGGGGAAAGGCCTTCAGACAAGCCTGAGGACAGAGGTGATCAACTGCCCCAGCTATGTAGTTTGCTCAGGGCTGATGCAATGGTTTCTTTCAAAAAGAGTTAAATATTTTCTTTCGAAATTATCCTGAAGAAAGGGTGCTTTTTTATTTGGCCAGGTTAAGGCTCTATTTCTAAGCAGACTCACCTCTCTTCTGCTTGGCCGGGGGCCTAAAGGCACAGTGGAGCCCAGGAAACCCCCTGGAGACCCCTCTGCCCAGAGGGATCCACTGCACTAATTCTGTCCCCAGAGCTCTCTGAGAGCAGCGCCCTGTGCCAGGCAAGGGGACGCACCTTAGTGCCCTCGGCAGAGCTCTGACCTGAAGGCAGATGCGCAGCTGGATGGGGTGCACAGCTGGCTCGAATCACAACCCCAAAGAGTCAGAAGCAGAAATGCCCCCAGAAGCCCTGGTGGCACGTCCCTCCCTTTGCGGGATGAACACTGAGACTCAGAGAGAGGACTGGCCTTCAGAGGACTCAGAAGCCCCCAGCATCGGACACATGTCCTCTCGCCTCCCTCTTGCCTCAGGTTCTACCGACCCCTGACCGAGGCCAGAACCACCCTGGGAAAGGGGTCCCTTGGCTCCCAGTGTGGGAGCATCACGGATTACCTGCCTGGGAGAGCGGGATGTGGGCAGTGGATCCAGAGCCGCCGCCTGCCCGGATGCTGGAGTTTCCTGGGTGCTGCTGTGTATTTATCCTGCAAAGCCCTCCTCCCAGGCTTGTGAAACGTAGGCGGGGACAGCACAGGACTCTGTCCTCTGACTGGAAATGGGCAGATGACCATTCCTGGTAACAGGTTTCATTAGATCTATTCAAACAATCTCGTTCCCGAAATAGCCAACCACAAAGTAAGCATACACAAAAAGCCTATCCTGTGTTAGAGTTTCTTTCTGTTTATAAAATACTGATTGAGGAACATGTGACAACTCAGAAAACATCAAATGGGCCATTGAAAACGTCTCCAAATTATTGTTCTTTTTAAAGAGTTATTGACTCTTATTAGTGTTTTATTCCTGTTTCTGATACCCTCATTGAGGATCACATAGAAACCCTGAAAATGTAAAGAAGAGCTTGGAAAATATCCCCTAGAACTCTATCCCCCAGGAAAATCCCAAGTTAGCATTGAGTTGTGTGTCTTTATTGGTCAATTTTCTTTGAAGTGTGTATGTGTGCACGTGTCTTTAGTGATAGGAATCTCCAAACACAAACTCACACTTGTTTTTCTTTGTTTTGTTTTTCATTTGGCCATGCTGTGTCTTAGTTGAGGCAGGCGGGATCTTTAATTTTGGCATGTGGGATCCCTAACCAGGGATGAAACCCAGGCCCTCTGCATCGGGGGCGCTGAGTCTTAGCCCCAGACCACCAGGGAAGGTCCTCACACATGGTTGTTAATATGCTATAAGCTATTTGTATGCAGCTTGATTTGCAAGTTGAGGCACTCGTTTCTCATTCCCACAGGGCTGATGTGAGCCTGAGGACCCCAGAGAATGTCAGGAGCTCAGGTGTCTGGGGCCAACAGTCTCAGCCTTGACCTTCACCCTTCTGCCCATCACTACTGGTTCAATGTAAGAGCCAGTTGTCCTCCACCCCTGATATTGATGTCTTAGATGCTTCATTGAGCCAATCTCAGCTATTTTCCGGGCTCAGGGTACAAACCTACCCGCTCATCCCTCATAGTCGCCACCCTTGAGCCATGACAACCCTTGACAGACCCCTGGGGACCGCTAGGGGTTCCATCAAGCACAGTTTGCAAACTGCTGGCTTCGTGGTGCGGTTATGGCTTTTACACGAAGTAACCTTCAATTCTGAAAGTACTGTTTGCCAGCTGTTTGAACCCAGGCAATTTACTGGAAATCGATCAACCTTAAACTCTTCAACTCTAAAATGCAGATAACAACACTTCCCTGACTGGAAAGGGGTGGGAGGACATCTCTGTGAAGATTTACTCGGATAATACTGAATGTGCGCTCTAATAAAATAACATTTTTGTTGTTGTTGTGCATAGTGTGGCATCGTTTGTTGTTCAGATGCTAAATGACACAAAAACAGTGTCTTTGTGACCCCATGCACTGCAGCACGCCAGAATTCCCTGTCCTTCACTATCTCCCAGAGTTTGCTCAAGTTCATGTCCATCAGGTTGGTGATGCCATCCAACCATCTCATCCTCTGTTGTCCCCTTCTCCTCCTGCCCACAGTCTTTCCCAGCATCAGGGTCTTTTCCAATGAATCTGCTCTTCTCATCAAGTGAGAGGGACTGGAGGGACTGAGTGTCAACACCAGTCCCTCCAGTGAATATTCAGGGTTAATTTCCTTTAGGATTGAAGGTTTGATATCCATGATGTCCAATGGGCCTCCGCATCCTTACAGAACTTAAGAAATATTCAGTGACTGAAAGGCACTGAGATGATCAAGAAGAGCTTGGTCTTATCTTTCCTGAAATCATGATCTATGTCCTTTCAGTCTCCAAATATTTCCAGAATTGACTGTATATTTTTAAGTTACAGAAAATCACAAAGAAAATAGACATGAAAACAAAGCTGCAGTCTATTTTTCTCTTGTAAGTCCAGATGTAAATAGCGGGTTGACAAGGTAATTCCATGTTGTAAGGGATTCAGGGTGCTTCTATTCCTCATGATCTGTGCCAGGTCCCAGATGGCTCATTGCCACATCCACCTTCTGTTCCACAGGAGGGCAAGAGATAGGGCTTCTCTCATAGCTCAGTTGGTAAAGAATCCACCTGTGATGCAAAAGACCCCGGTTCGATTCCTGGATTGGAATGATCCTCTGGAGAAAGGATAGGTCACCTATTCCAGTATTTTTGGGCTTCTCTTTGTAGTTCAGCTGGTAAAGAATCTGCCTGCGCTTGGGAGACCTGGGTTCAATCCCTGGGTTAGGAAAATCTGGAGACGGGAAAGGCTACCCACTCCAGTATTCTGGCCTGGAGAATTTCATGGACTGTATACCCCATGGGGTTGCAAAGAGTCAGACATGACTGAATGACTTCCACTATCACTTTAGGGCTTCCATTATAGCTCAGCTGGTTACGAATCTGCCTGCTATTCAGGAGACCTGGGTTTGATTCCTAGGTCAGGAAGATCCTCTAGAGAGGGAAATGGCAACCCATTCCAGTATTCTTGCCTGGAGGATCCCATGGACAAAGGAGCGTGGCAGACTATAGTCCATGGGGTCATAAGAGTTGGACACAGCTTAGTGACTAAACCAAGGGATAAAAGGAAAGGCACCCTACTCTTTGAGAGAAATTATCTAAATATCACCTGCCTTATTTCCACTTCTGTTCCATTGGCCATAGCTTGATCCTAGGGCTATATCTAACTGCAAGGAGGCTGTGCTGTGAGGTCAATATTCTACATTGGATAACCCATGTCACAGCTGAAAATGGGAGGTTTATTTCTCAAGAGAAAATGAGAATGGGCATGCATCATGACTTCTAATCTTGCCACCACGTTTTACCTGAGTGTTCTCTAGTCCTCTGGCCCCAGGGGAGCCATCCTTTTTCTTGATGCTCTCATTAGGCTGTGCAGAGGACTGTGACACGACCATCCTACATGAATGGTGGTTGCTGGATTCCAAAAATGTCCTGGACCAATTGGTCTGCTGCTCCCAAATATTGGTACAGGATGTTTTTGCAGTTCAACAACCACTGTTCATGGAGGATGGTCATGTTGAGGTCTTATCTATAGCCTGATGAGAGGATAATAGGTAATGATCTAGAATCCATTGGCTCCTTGTCTTTGAAGTGAACCCCTCCAGATAATCCCTCAATAGCCACTAAGACTACAGGACCACTGGAGCCTGTTTACTGACTCAGTCTTTAATCCTTTTTCCATATTCCATCCTCTAAGCCCAAGGGACCCCAAGCATATTTCTGAACCCCACAAAAGGAGTTAAAAAGGAATTTAGGGACCTACTGTTGTGTTAAAAGATAATCTTGCTCTCTTGTGGTATACCACTCCAATCTCTCCTTCCATCATATCAATTTTCCTTTTCTAACAATCTCTTATCAGGACTCTTGGCACTTAGAGTTCACATGAATAACTCAGAATTAACTCCCCATCTTCCATTTCAATATCCTTCAGTTAATCAAAAGTGTTAATCAATAACACCTCTGACCTTTTTTTTCAGCATAAAGGTAACATTCATAAGTTTTAAGGAATTTGAACATGGACATATTTTGATGACCTATTTTTCACCTTATCACCAAAAAAAGGGAAATAAAGAACTCTCAAATGTTTTATAAAGAGAGGAAGAGAGAAAGTGTATGTGGGGAAAAAAAGCATTTTTAATAGCTTCATCTTATTAGGCTGGGAAATAAACATTGGATTTAAGGCAGCAGGGAGAATAATATCCCATCCTGGTAGGAAAAAAATAAGTACATTTTAATTGGAAGAAAAGAGTTAGTATCTAATTTCCAAGGACATTTGAAACCTACACCTCATTTAGACCTTTGGGGAAAGGAAGATGAATATTAAGGGAAACAAATTTGAAAAAAATGGCACTAAAGAAATTAATACAATTTTAGTCACAGTAGGAAATATAAGGAGAAGAAAAAGGAGTAAACAAAAAAGCACTTCATCCAAAATCTAAATTATGATGTCAGGAATACTTGGTAGAATATATTTTGCAAAGAGAACGAAAACATCTTTCATCTCATGATATGACCTTTGCAATTCCTGACTGTACCTTTATGACCATCTCAACTGCTGTAGTGGAGGAAAATTGACCCTTTTTGATTTCTGGTCAAACACTTGGTGACTGCAGCCATGAACTTAAAACATGCTTGCTTCTTGGAAGGAAAGCTATGACAAACCTAGACTGTGTATTAAAAAGCAGAAACTTCTCTTCGCTGACAAAGGTCAATATAGGCAAAACTATGTTTTTTTCCAATAGGCATGTTTGGATGTGAGTTGGACCATAAAGAAGGCTGAGGGCCAAAAAATTGATGCTTTTGGACTCTGGTGCTGGATAAGACTTTTGAGAAACCCTTGGACTGCAAGAAGATCAAAGCAGTCAATCCTAAACGAAATAGACCCTGAATATTCATTGGAAGGACTGATGCTAAAGCTCCAATACTTTGGCCACCTGATGCAAAGAGTCAGTTCTTTGGAAAAGGCTCTGATGCTGGGAAAGATTGAGAGTAGGAGGATAAAGGGGTAACAGAGAATGAGACGATTGGATGGCACCACTGACTTTGAGCAAATTCTGGGAGATAGTGAAGGACAACAAAACCAACCCCAAGAAAAAGAAATACAAAAAGGCAAAATGGTTGTCCAAGGAGGGCTTACAAATAACTGAGAAAAGAAATGACGTGAAAGGCAAAGGAGAAAAGGAAAGATACACCCATTCGAATGCAGAATTCCAAAGAATGTCAAGGAGAGATAAGAAAGCCTTCCTTAGTGGTCAATGCAAAGAAATAGAGGAAAACAACAGAATGGGAAAGACTAGAGATCTCTTCAAGAAAATTAGAGATAACAAGGGAACATTTCATGCCAAGATGGGCTCAATAAAGGACAGAAATGGTATGGACCTAACAGAAGCAAACAATATTAAGAAGAGGTGGCAACAATACACAAAAGAACTATACAAAAGAGATCTTCATGACCCAGATAACCACGATGGTGTGATCACTCACCTAGAGCCAGACATCCTGGAATGTGAAGCCAAGTGGACCTTAGGAAGCATCACTACAAACAAAGCTAATGGAGGTGATGGAATTCCAGTTGAGCTATTTCCAATCCTCAAAGATGATGCTGTGAAAGTGCTTCACTCAATATGCCAGCAAATTTGGAAAACTCAGCAATGGCCACAGGACTGGGAAAGGTCAACTTTCATTCCAATCCCAAAGAAAGGCAATGCCAAAAAATGCTCAAATTACCACACAATTGCACTCACCTCACACGCTAGTAAAGTAATGCTCAAAATTCTCCAAGCCAGACTTCAACAGTATGTGAAGCATGAAATTACAGGTGTTCAAGCTGGATTTAGAAAAGGCAGAGGAACCAGAGATCAAACTGCCAACATCCGTGAGATCATCAAAAAAGCAAGAGAGTTCCAGAAAAACATCTACTTCTGCTTTATTCACTATGCCAAAGCCTTTGTGTGGATCGCAATAAACTGTGGAAAATTCTTCAATAGATGGGAATACCAGACCAACTTACCTGCCTCCTGAGAAATCTGTATGCAGGTCAAAAAGCAATAGTTAGAACTGGACATGGAACAACAGACTGGTTCCAAATTGGGAAAGGAGTACATCAAGGCTGTATATTGTTACCCTGCTTATTTAACTTATATGCAGAGTGCATCATGAGAAATGCCAGGCTGGATGAAGCACAAGCTGGAGTCAAGATTGTCAGGAGAAATATCAATAACCTCAGATATGCAGATGACACCACCCTTCTGGCAGAAAGTGAAGAAGAACTAAAGAGCCTCTTGATGAAAGTAAAAGAAGAGAGTCAAAGTGAGTGAGTGACTGAGTGAAGTCGCTCAGTCGTGTCGAACTCTTTGCTACCCCATGGACTGTAGCCCACCAGGCTTCTCCATCCATGGGATTTTCCAGTAAGGGTACTGGAGTGGGTTGCCATTTCCTTCTCCAGGGGATCTTCCTGACTCAGGAATCGAACCCAGGTCTCCTGCATTGCAGGTAGACACTTTACCCTCTGAGCCACCAGAGAAGCAAAAAGTTGGCTTAAAACTCAACATTCAAAAAACTAAGATCATGGCATCTGGTTCTATCACTTGATGACAAGTAGATGGGGAAACAATGGAAACAATGACAGACTTTCTTTTCTTGAGCTCCAAAATGACTGCAGATAGTGACTGCAGCCATGAAATTAAAAGACACTTGCTGAAAAATGGCTGCCCCAAGGAAGCCCGCACCACGCAGCCAGTGAGGTCTGGGTAACAAGCTTCTGCGGGAAAGGGGGCGGGGGGGCCTAGGAAGAGCCGTCTCCAGGACCATCACCCCCCGAGCCGCACAGGTTCTGGTTACAGCCACCCCTTGCCATATCTTTTGAATTATACTTGGAAAAATAGTGGCCAGAGAAAAAAAAAATTATAAAGTTTTTCCTCATGGTGAATAAACAAGGGAAGACCCGACTTTCTAAGTACTATGAGCACGTGGAGATTAATAAGTGTACGCTTCTGGAAACAGAAGTCATAAAGAGCTGTCTCTCTCGATCCAATGAACAGTGCTCTTTCACTGAATATAAGGACTTTAAGCTGATATACCGGCAGTACGCAGCTCTCTTCATTGTGGTTGGAGTTAATGACACAGAGAACGAGATGGCAATTTATGAATTCATCCATAACTTTGTGGAAGTTTTAGATGACTACTTCAGCCGAGTGAGTGAACTAGATATAATGTTTAATTTGGATTAAAGTACACTTCATTTTGGATGAGATGGTATTAAATGGCTGCATTGTGGAAACAAATCGGGCAAGAATTCTTGCCCCTCTGCTAATTCTTCATAAGATGTCAGACAACTGAAAACAGAGATGCTCTGCCAGACAACATCGACTCAAAGGAAATGAGAATACCATGGAGTACCTCTCAACATTGCTAGCCCACAAGAACCTGGAAGACCAAACATCTCAAAACAGGCTATCCTTCCAAAGACTTTTAAACAGGGGTTTTCCACAGTTCCTAAATGGAAAACAAAAGTGTATTTTAAAATATGATGTACAAAGAAAAATTTTCTCTAAACAGAGAGACAAGTTTTATTTTCTGACCATAAGCATTTTTTTTTCCTCACTTGTTTAGATTTTGAGTAGTACTAAGGGAAACTTTTTGGTCTCTGCTTGACTTTGCAAAGAGATAACTTCAGGAATAGCACCACCGGGTGGGAAGAAAATGTGAGAGCTCTCCGTTGGCCAATAAACTGTTAAAATTTAAAAAAAAAAAAAAAAAAGACCCTTGCTTCTTGGAAGAAAAGTTATGACCAACCTGGACAGCATATTAAAAAGCAGAGACATTACCTTGGCAACAAAGGTTTGTCTAGTCAAAGCTATGGTTTTTCCAGTAGTCATGTATTGATGTGATAGTTGGACTATAAAGAAAGCTGAACACTGAAGAATTGATGCTTTTGAACTATGGTGTTGGAGAAGACTCTTGAGAGTCCATTGGACTGCAAGGAGATCAAACCAGTTCATCCTAAAGGAAATCAGTCCTGAATATTCATTGGAAGGACTGATGCTGAAGCTGAAACTCCAATACTTTGGCCACCTCATGAGAAGAACTGACTCATTTGAAAAGACCCTGATGCTGGGAAAGATTGAGGGCAGGAGGAGAAGGGGATGACAAAGGATGAGATGGTTGGATGGCATCACTGACTTGATAGACATGAGTTTGAGTAAACTCGGGGAGTTGGTGATGGACAGGGAGGTCTGGTATGCTGCAGTTCATGGGGTCTCAAAGAATTGAACATGTCTGAACAACTGAACAACAACAAAATAACAAATTATATACAATTTTCTTCAGACAACCCAAAAGAGGAAAAGGTTTGGGAGGCAGGAAAAATTACATTGGCCCAGGTTGATAATGACTGAAGCTGCTGACATGTATGTGAGATTCATTACATCATCCTCTCTATTTTTATATGTATCTGAATTTCTCCATAATAAAAATGTGAAGCAAAAAAATCCTTGAGGGAGAGATTGTGCTTTGTTTCTCAGTATTTAATGCATCCTCAGCATGAAGTGGGTGCTCAATATTGAACAGATGAAGGATGAAAGAAGGAAGGAGTGAAGCCATACACCTCATCACAGCCCCTGCTGTGTCCTCCCTTTAATGAACATCAGGAGAAAAAATTGAAGGTTCCTGAGAAGTCGAGGAAAAGTGAGACTGTGGGTGTTTATGTCCAGACAGTAGATGAGAAGTCAGAATAAAGCTGGGAGAAAATGAAGTCTGGTGCAAATGCATTAACCCATGTTCACGCTGACTCTGCGCTCAGTCTGGAGGCCACCTGTGTGCCATCCCTGCCATCAAGCCAGCTCAGAAAGGACCAGGCTTTTGAGTTGCAAAAGTTTTGCAAACATGCTTTCTGCTGAGCACATGTTAACTTTTCTGTCCTTGCTGCATTAAAGTTGAAAGTTCTATTGATTTGTATTTACCACGGAAAACCACTCCAGCCAAAACAAATAAACTATTGTGACATCTGAAAGAGTCACAACTCAAGCTTCTTGGAGGCGAGATCATTGACCTGGGCTGTGATCCTGTGACAGGCACAGTGTCACAGCAGGAGGTGTCCCAGAGGAGAGAATGACCCAGGAGAGGCTGGAGCTTGGCTCCAATGAGCTCAGCCTTCCCTGGTGTAACGAATGTCTATCAACATCTCTGGTTTCAGCTTCATGATATCGACTTGAAGGGGGTGTCAGGTTATACGGAAGTTTGCAGCAAAAGGCAAGTATTCTGAACATCAAAAATATTTTGGCAGTTTTGTGAATTAAAGAAAACCAGATATCCCAAGTTAAGGAATCTAGCACTTTTCTATGTATGGGAAGAGACACGAGTCTGGGTTCACTTTCCCATACGTATCTCAGCTATATGAGGCCAACATCCTGTGTTTGCACATCCTCAGCCCCCTGTGGCTCACCATAGGGAGTGGCTGCGTCTGCATCTGATGGCTGCCATATCCTGCAGGGGTTCTTCTTCCTGAGTGCCCTTAGGGCTCATATTGGAGCACTGCAGTCGCTGATGACTGTGACATCCTTGTTTACTGATATGGCAGGAAATACTCCGTTTCTTGGAGAAGGCAATGGCATCCCACTCCAGTACTCTTGCCTGGAAAATCCCATGGACGGAGGAGCCTGGTAGGCTGCAGTCCATGGGGTCGCGAAGAGTCGGACATGACTGAGCGACTTCACTTTCACTTTTCACTTTTATGCATTGGAGAAAGAAATGGCAGCCCACTCCAGTGTTCTTGCCTGGAGAATCCCAGGGATGGGGTCGCACAGAGTCGGACACGACTGAAGTGACTTAGCAGCAGCAGCAGCTCCGTTTCTCAGTGGCAACCTTGAGTAGCCAAGGGGCAAAGGAGGAAACTGAGACTCAGAGAGTCAGGCTGCAAACACCTGAGCCTCAGCCCAGGACCTCAACCCCAGGCACAGCGCCTCCCACGCCCACAACTCTTTCTCCTCCATGAGTGGATACCCACACACTCCTCTCTTAGGGTTGTTCTCCTCACTGATGGTGGTTCTGAGGGTGGGTGATGGGCCAAAGGAGCCTCGGAACAGTCCGTATCATCTCAGGAGACTAGCCTGTCACTATCCCCCCACAGGGACAAGCTTCTGTGCCAAGGGCCCGGCTGATCTGCTGTTTATTCCCAGCTCCTCTAAGATTCAGGCAAAGATTTCAACTTCAGGTGAGTGTGGAACTGCAGCTGGGGCTGGAGTCCTGGCCCCTACTCAGCTTGGTGAGTTGGTCACGGGTCATGTCCTTACAGGAACACGTGTTCACTCATGCTCCAAGAGCTGTACATGTGGGCAACAAAGTGGTGTGGTCCTAGCTCATCCTACCTCCATGACCTTGACCATGCTCTTCTGTCTGACTATATCCCTCTCTGGTGTGCTCTTGATCCATCTCCCCATCTCAGCTCAGAGGCCACTTCCTCCAGGAAGCCTTCCAGAAACTCCCTTGCTGCTTGCTTTATGCACCTTCTCCTGTCTAGGCCTCCTCGGACTGCCATTGCTCATGGAGCTGTAATCAGGGCTCCACATTTCCATCACAGGTGGAAGCTGGTGAGCTCTTTCCAGGCTGGATCTAGGCTGCCAGTCCCTCATGTCCTGATTGCCAAGTATTTGTTGAAGGAGTGAGTCAGTAGGGGAATGGACAAGCATCTCTTCAGGCTCAGAGAGCTCTGTGGCTTGGGGGCCCTAGGAATGTTGACACACTCACTTCAGTTCAGTTGCTTAGACATGTCTGACTCTTTGAGACCCCATGAACTGCAGCATGCCAGGCCTCCCTGTCCACCACCAACTCCCAGAGTCCACCCAAACCCATGTCTGTTGAGTCAGTGATGCCATCCAACCAACTCATCCTCTGTCGTCCCTGTCTCCTCCTGCCCTCAATCTTTCCCAGCATCAGGGTCTTTTCCATTGAGTCAGCTCTTTGCATCAGGTGGCCAAAGTATTGGAGTTTCAGCTTCAACATCAGTCCTTCCAATGAACACCCCAGGACTGCTCTCCTTTAGGATGGACTGGTTGGATCTTCGCAGTCCAAGGGACTACTTAAGACACACTGTTTAGTGTGAATTCTGCCTGTCAGTCCCCACTGGCCCTGAGCTCCCCCAGGAAGCAATTACATCTCATTGATTCTCCATTCCTAGCAGGTAGCTCAAGTCCCCACACATGGTAGATTTTTGGTCTATGTTTAGTGAATGAATGAATGAATTTTATATAAGAAAAGAGTATTCAGTTCAGTTGCTCAGTCATGTCCAACTCTTTGAGACCCTGTGGTCTACAACACACCAGGCTGCCCTGTCCATCACCAGCTCCCAGAGCTTGCTCAAACTCATGTTCATCGAGTCCATGATGCCATCAAACCATTTCACCCTCTGGCATCCCCTTCTCCTCCTGCCTTCAATCTTTCCCAGCATCATGGTCTTTTCTCTGCATCAGGTGGCCAAAGTATTGGAGTTTCAGCTTCAGCATCAGTCCTTCCAGTGAATATTCAGGACTGATTTCCTTTAGGATGGATGGACTGGTTGGATCTCCTT
The DNA here is from genome assembly GCF_019320065.1 of Cervus canadensis. NCBI lineage: Eukaryota > Metazoa > Chordata > Mammalia > Artiodactyla > Cervidae > Cervus > Cervus canadensis. The sequence continues at coordinate 10,513,855 of NC_057402.1, forward strand.
TCTGTCTAAGGGACTCTCAAGAGTCTTTTCCAACACCACAGTTCAAAAGCATCAATTCTTCAGCACTCAGCTTTTTTTAGAGTGCAACTCTCACATCCATACTGGAAAAACCATACTGGAAAAACCATAGCTTTGACTAGACAGACCTTTGTCAGCAAAGTAATGTCTCCGCTTTTTAATATGCTATCTAGGTTTGTCATAGCTTTTCTTCCAAGGAGTAAGCGCTTTTTAATTTCATGGCTGTAGTCACCATCTGCAGTGATCTTGGAGCCCTAGATAATAAAGTTTGTCACTGTTTCCATTGTTTCCCCATCTATTTGCCATGAAGTGATGGAACCAGATGCCATGATCTTAGTTTTTTAAATGTTGAGTTTTAAGCCAACTTTTTCACTCTCCTCTTTCACTTTCATCAAGAGACTCTTCAGTTCTTTTCCGCTTTCTGCCATAAGGGTGGTGTCATCTGCATATCTGAGGTTATTGATACTTCTCCCAGCAATCTTGATTCCAGCTGTGCTTCATCCAGCCCGGCATTTCATATGGTATATTCTGCATATAAATTAAGTAAGCAAGGTGACAATACACAGCCTTGAAGTACTCTTTTCCCAATTTGGAACCAGTCTGTTGATCCATGTCCTGTTCTAACTGTTGCTTCTTGACTTGCATACAGATTTCTCAGGAGGCAGAAAAGAGAATAAAATCATAAAATTTTCAATCTGGCTACGATATTCAACAAAGCAGATTATCAGACAAATGGGTATATAGAGACTGGTGTCATCTCTGCTGATAAAAATCTGATAGGGAACAAACATTGACAGAAAAGGCTTTCCTAGAGGCTGAGTTTTAGTAGTTTCTTCTTTTTATTTTTTTTTTATTTTTATTTTTTGTTTCTTCTTTTTAAAGACAAGAGAGCTCAAGTTTAGAAAAGTTAAGGATTGGCCAAGGACACCTAGGAAACCAGAGGCACAGTGGAGAGGTATGATCATGATCAATTCTGTCAATAATTAATCCAATTCCAGAGGGGCCAGGCAGGACTGTGACAGGGTAGCCAGGATGGTTAAGGGTTGGGGAGGGGTCTCAAAGGAGCAGAGAAGTGCTTGTGCTCCAGGAGAAGCGCTGAGACCCTAGAATGGGGTTTTCCAAAGGATGCCCATGGACCACTAGTTCTTTGAACAGATAGTGTTTGAATGTCCACTACATGCAGAGCACTAGGAACTGAGCTTTGAAGGACACAGGCAGGCCTCTGCCCTCAGACAGCTAACCCTCTAGCGAGAAAGCCATACGGTCATATTGTGTCAGATGGGCCAAAGAAAAACTAAAGCAGGGTAGAGAGTGATGAGGACAGAGGCAGTGAGGATAGAGGTGGGACTTCTCTGAGAAGGTGACCTGTGAGCAGAGAATGAGTGGAGTGAGGGAGTGTGCCATGCAATGGGCTGGGGAAAGGCAGCTCTAGCAGCTAACAGCAAGTGCAAAGGTCCTGAGGCAGGAAGCCACTTACATTCTAGAACAGCAGGAAAGCCAGGGTGGTTTGAGTAAAGGAAGGGAGGGGAAGGATAGTCAGAGGAGAGGGCAGAAAGTTGGCAAGAGCAGATCATGTGGGTCCTCGAGGTTGTGGTGAGGAGTGTGGATTTTTTTCTCAGAGATCTGGGGGCTATCAGGGGTCTCCAGCAAGAAATAAACAAATCTGATTTGTGATAGAGGCTGACACACCAGAAGGTATGGTGACAAAGGCTGGTTCCATGTACCGAAGGGTCAGCTAAGGCCCTAACTGACATAGATTCTGGTTCCCCCTGAGACCTGCTGAGTCAGAATCACTAGGCAGGACATGGCCTCAGGTCCACCAGGGGAACAAAGCCTGCTGCCTCCTGGGGGCCTGCCCTGAGCCAGGTCCTGGGCAGGGTCCCCAGTCAATGATCACTGTGATTTCCTATAGCCCTGGGATGAGGGATCCTGACGTCACCCTACAGAAAGGACCAAGCGGCCCAGAGAGGTCGGGTGACCTGAGGAAGGGGGCGGGGCCCCTGTGCAGCAGTGGAACCTGGAGCTGAGCCCAGGTCCCCAGGACCCCCCTCCACAGGAGGCTCTTCCCGCACCTGCACCCCCTCAGCAGCTCCCTGCAAGTGCAAGACCAAGGATGAGAAACGGGGCTCAGATGGGCTAAGTCAATCACCCAAGGTCAGGCTCTGGGATAAGAGGATCTGAGGAGGGGTCAGCTGGAGGAGGGGCTCTGAAGGTGTCTGATGAGACTGATGCTCTGTATGTGAGCCTAGCAGGCAGTGGGGTGGGAAGGGGGCTTGTGCGCCATCTGGAGAGGCAGAAGGCCCCTCCCAGGCCAGGGGATGCAGCTGGAGGAGACCCAGCTGACTTGAGACCTATGATGCCTCTGGATTCCAGGGACCGGTGTGGAGGAAGCCAGATCCCCACCCTGGGTTGGTGAAAAAGAACTTCCATGAACGGGGAGGTCAGGGCACTCCAGCAGGTGCACAAGGTCCCTGGCCTTCTTTTCAGACCAGCTGTCTGCTCCATGATCCTCTCATCTGGTCAGGAATAGGCCCCCGCTGGACTCTGGTCTTAGTCCTGACTCCACCACCTACCAGCTGCTGGGCCTTGGGCAGCTTCCTCACCTTTCTGAGACTCCCCTTTTTTCTCTATTAAATGGCAGTGTGAAAATAGTGCTCACCACCAATGACTGGTAAAAATGAAAAGAGGTCAGGATCATGCGGCATTTGCACAGTGCCTGGCACAGGGCAGACATTCCAGGAATATCATTACAGTAATGATGACCATTATTGCTGTGTCCTTTCCTGCTTCTGCTTCCAGGCCAAGGACCCCTGAGCATGAAGGGCCCTCCGTGGTGGCCACTGATCACTGTGCTCTTGGCTGTGGTTCACTGTCTGGCCCAAGAAAATTCTGATCATACCAATCTCAGCCCCCAGGACAGCCCTAGACAGCCACAAAATCTCCAAGAGCAACATAGGCTTTGCCTTCAGCCTCTACAGATGGTTGACCGTGGATGCCTCTGGATAGAACATTCCCTTCTCCCCAGTAATCATCTCTTTGGCCTTGGGCATGTTCTTTCTTGGGGTCCAGCACTCAGCAGCGCCTACCTCCTGGAGTGCCTGGTTCAACCTCATCGTGGTGGCGAGCCCAGGATGCGGAAGGCTTCCAGGATCTATCACTCAGTCTCCCTGAGCAGGAGCCCCAGCTCCTTCTGATCATGGGCAGTAGAAGATCAGTGGCCGGAGCCCATGGGCCAGCCAGGAACCCCCGAGGCCCTGAAAACATCCACGAGTGTGTAGAAAAACAGACTCAGGGGAATCTTGAGGCCTGGGTGGAAGAGCTCAGGGTGACACTACCGCAGTCTTGAGAATCACATGCTCCTTGGAGGTGAGACAGGGTATATCCAGTGTGGAATCTCCATCTGGGAATCATGGCTTCAGTCACTCCCCAGACCCACCCTGCTCAGCATCTGGGTAGCCTCTCCTGCTGACTTAGACAGAGGAGGCACTCAGTCAGCGTCTGCCCTCTGAAGCCTGGATGCTTCTGCTTGAATACCTCCAGTGATGGAGAACGCATTGTCTCTCCTGTTTTAATGCTACTTGTTGAAAGTAAAAGTGTTAGTCATTCCGTATGCCCGACTCTTTGTGACACCATGGACTATAGCCCACCAAGCTCTTCTGTTGATGGAATTCTCCAGGCAACATTACTGGAATGAGTTGCCAATCCCTTCTCCAGGGGATCTTCCCTACCCAGGGATTGAATCCGGGTCTCCTGCACTGCAGGCAGATTCTTTACCGTCTGAGCTACTTGTTGAGTTTCTTTCAAAGAAGGGTTTTCTAGCTTCACTGCCCATGACAAATTCCTGGGGACTTTGTTTAACATGCAGGTGCCCTGCACTCACCCCAGGAGATCCTGATTTAGGGCAAAAGTAAGTCAGGGACTCTGCATTTCAGAACTCCTCGTTTCTTTCCCCAGCAAGTGATTCTTCTGCAAAAGGACTGTGAGGACTGCAAGAGGACTATGGAGGAATCCTGGAGGCAAGTACTAAATTAAGGAACATGAGTTCCTTCCCTCTGGCAGGTCCCCAAAGGCATGGATTAATGCAAGAAGAATGCCATCACAAGGAGGTCTTTTATTTTTTCCAAAAGAGCCAGTAAAGTTACATGCCTCCCTCTTAATTACGCTCCTAATTCAGCAAATGAATTCAGTCTTCCTCATATTTGTACAGTACTCTCTGGGTCTCCAGGGGTATTCACACCCATTATCTCCTTTGACCTGCTCACCTGGATGAAGCTGATGGGGCTAAGACTGATGGTCCCATTTTATAGATGAAGAGACTGATATTTTAAAAGAAAAATAGTTGTTATCCTGAGGCATCATGGCATTATTCATATACACATCTATGGATTGTCATCATGTGTTATATGTAAGTGTTTTATATACATGCACACATGAAATCTAAATATGAAATCCTTATCATCATGCCAGGCATTGTGCATAATTAGTTTTTGTTGAAATCTCTTTGCGTCTCAGCAAGGTAGACAGTATCATGTCTACTTGAGAGGCTGGAAAACTGAGGCACAAATGTTAGGTATCTGCCCCAGATCTCAAAGCCAGGCAGACCCTCACCTTCAGATCCACACCTACCTCAGAGCAGTTGGTACCATAGGATACATTTTTTTCTCTAAAATTAACCAATTTCTGGAGAGGTTAAAGAGACTAGGAAGAGCAATCCTATTTATGTAGCGTTATACTCTTATGCTAAGGTAACAGTATTCACCTCCATTTTACAAGCAAGGAAACAGAAGCTCAGGGTGGTGAGGGGCCTCGCCCCGCAGGATCACACAGGTAATAAGGGACAGCCCAGATACTTTGGCCACCTGACGTGAAGAGCTAATTCATTGGAAAAGACCCTGATTCTGGAAAAGATTGAAGGCAAAAGGAGAATGGAATGGCTGAAGATGAGATGGTTAGATAGCCTCACAGACTCAATGGACATGAATTTGAGTAAACTCCGGGAGACAGTGGAGGACAGAGGAGCCTGGCATGCTGCAATCCATGGGGTCATAGAGTTGGACACAACTTAGCAACTGAACAACAGCAACAAATCACCTCTGTTATCTTCCCCTTAGGACTGTGCCATGCTGCAGCCCTGGTGCTGGTCACCCCACCTCCTGAATCTTTCCTGAGGGAATGGGCCCAAGGCTCCAGCATCTTTAAAGCACATAAGCCAACTCCAGCCTAGCTCTTGCCAACTGGAGACTAAACTCTAGAAAGGTCGTCTGCCCCCCTCCACCTCTACCTCTTTCCCCCTCCAGCCAGGGCAGGGCTCCTCTCACTAGGCTGGCCCTGCTTTCTCCCTGCCTCCTGTGGCTTTAGATCACTGCATCCCATGGACCACTCATCCTTCCCTTACCCCTAAGGCCCCTCTCGTCCCCTGAGTACCTCTCCCGTGGTCCTGGAGTGACAGCTTTTCTCCAATGCATCCTCTCCTTGGTGCTCTGCCCTTTCAGGATTTCTCCTCTTCACATCCTATGGTACCCAGCTTAGGGGGCCTCCACCCATCACTGCTCACATGCTTGTCCTGGGGGCAAGAATCCTCGTGCTTCCCTCCAGCCTGATTCTCTCCTGAACTCCCCTGAGCTGATCCCTTGGTTGCCTCTGGGGAATCACACACCTGGGGTTCAAACCCAGAGGGGTCCCCTCCCCCACAACCTGCTCCTCCTGCTGTGGGTCCTTCCTCGGGAGTTGCTTTGTCATCAACCAGGAGCCAAACTGACGGTGGGTTGTTTTTCCTTCTTCTACTCACATCCACCCACAGTCGTATAATGCTCTCTTCACAGGCTTCCAATCTTCCCATTCTCCCTCTCAAGCCTGGACCCGTTTTGGCCCCAATTCCTGCCATAAACTGTTGAATACTAAGAAGTGGAGTATTTCCTGCCATATCAGTAAACAATGATGTCACAGTTCAGTTCAGTTCAGTCCCTCAGTTGTGTCCGACTCTTTGCGACCCCATGAATTGCAGCACACCAGGCCTCCCTGTCCATCACCAGCTCCCGGAGTTCACCCAAACCCATGTCCATTGAGTCGGTGATGCCATCTAGCCATCTCATCCTCTGTCATCCCCTTCTCCTCTTGCCCTCAATCTTTCCCAGCATCAGGGTCTTTTCAAATGAGTCTGCTCTTCTCATGAGGTGACCAAAGTATTGGAGTTTCAGCTTCAACATCAGTCCTTCCAGTGAACACCCAGGACTGATCTCCTTTAGGATGGACTGGTTGGATCTCCTTGCAGTCCAAGGGACTCTCAAGAGTCTTCTCCAACACCACAGTTCGAAAGCATCAATTCTTTGATGCTCAATTTTCTTTACAGTCCAACTCTCACATCTATACATGACCTCTGGAAAAACCATAGCCTTGACTAGACAGACATTTGCTGACAAAGTAATGTCTCTGCTTTTCAATATGCTGTCTAGGTTGGTTATAACTTTCTTTCCAAGGAGTAAGCGTCTCTTAATTTCATGGCTGCAATCACCATCTGCAGTGATTTTGGAGCCCAGAAAAATAAAATCAGCCGCTGTTTCCAGTGTTTCCCCATCTATTTGCCATGAAGTGATGGAACCAGATGCCATGATCTTCGTTTTCTGAATGTTGAGCTTTAAGCCAACTTTCTCACTCTCCCCTTTCACTTTCATCAAGAGGCTCTTTAGTTCTTCTTCACTTTCTGCCTTAAGGGTGGTGTCATCTGCATATCTGAGATTATTGATATTTCTCCCGGCAATCTTGATTCCAGCTGTGCTTCCTCCAGCCCAGCATTTCTCATGGTGTACTCTGCATGTAAGTTAAATAAGCACAGTGACAATATACAGCCTTGACGTACTCCTTTTCCTATTTGGAACCAGTCTGTTGTTCCATGTCCAGTCATCAGCAATTCTGGCCCCCCAAAAGTGAATTCCTGAGCCCTAAGGGTACTCAGGAAGAAGAACACCTGCTCCCTCTTGCAGGATTCAGGCTGCAGTCACTCCCTATGGTGAGCATTGAGGAACTCTGGATGTGAAAAACACAGGATACTTGTCCCAGATAGTTGAGGCGCATGAGAAAGGAGTGATTGCAGTGAGCCCAGACTCCCGCATCTTCCCATATATAGAAAAGATCTAGATTCCTTAACTTGAGATATCTGGTTTTCTTTAATTCACAAAAAAATTTTGATGTTCAGATGACATGCCCTTTGTTGCAGACTTCTGTATAACTTGACTCCTCTCCCTACCTTCCGGCAACAGTTTTCTCAGGGTTACTAGAGATGCTGTCTCTCAGGTTTGAAGTCCTAAAAATTTCCACCAAATAAAACATAACTCTCAACTTTTAGGTTGTGACTATTTTTTATTTTGACAATACCCAGCCTGTATCCCTGACATAGATCCTGAATCACTTCTCTACATAGCAGCCAGAGTCATTTCTCTACCATGCACATCTGCTCACATCAACGCTCTGTTTAAATTCCTTTAAAGCTGCCCAGGACTCTATGGAATCCTAGAGTATCCCTACTGAATGCCAGGCCACTTGAGGTCCAGTGGCTCCATCACGGCCCCACCCTCTGTGTAAGCCCTTCAATTCCTACTCCAGATCTGCCCACATTTTTCCAGTTTCTTGAAAATGTCACCCTCACTCTTTCTCCTGCTCAGAATATTCTCCTCTCTCTTCACTCCATGACATTCTTATTCTTCCTCTGATGACATCACAGAAATCACCTCCTCCAGGAAGCCTTTCCTGACCTCCTGAACTAAGTTTGGCCTTCTGCTCTCAGTTTCCAGGGCCTTGCTTCCTCATACATCCTGCCTATCAGATCTGAAGTTCTAGAGGACCATCACTGTGGAAACATTTATGGGGCAGAATGGCTCTGCAGCTCAGAGTATTCTGATGGAGGAGGTTGGGATAACATTCTGCCAGCCATAATTAGTAGCTGTGTAAACTTGAGGGAAATTACAGAGGCTCTCTGTTCCTTGGTTTCCTTATCTGAAAAGTAGGGTGAGTAATAGGATGTATCTCCTATGATCATCACGAGGACTAAAAATGGGTTATTCCAGGTAGAGGTCTTAGCAGGCTACCTGAGAGAATTCGACCCTTCAGTTATGGATGACACCATCATTACCACTAGGAGCTGTCCTCCCTGGAGATCACACAGCCGTCCATACATCAGTAGGATGCAGGGCTGGGTGTTGCTCTTATCACAGGTGTATATTTGCTGCTCTTTCCCTCCTAGGACACCTCTTCTGCCTGCTGATGGGGATTCACTGTTCGGGGAGGAGGTGGAACTGGTCAGGAGGTGGAGGTGCTCAGCTGGGATCCTGGAAACAGTTAGTCTCCCAGGTTTGCTGCTGGGAGGCAGAGGGGAGGTTCTGGGGGAGGAAGACCCAGCTCAGCTGCAGGATCGAGGAGTCCAGGGGCCGTGCCAGAAAAGGGCACAGTGTGGGCCCTGGGGAGGGAGGGGTGAACCTGGACCTGGAATCAGAGCCCCTGAACGTGGGCATCGGGCAGCAGGACCCATTTTAGTCCTGGACCTGTGGTCCAGCAGGCTTGGTCACAGGTGCGAAGCCTGCTCCTGGGCCAGCTGGTGAAGCTGGGGCAGAGGGAGGGGCTCGGAGTCTGGGATGGGCTGAACAGATGTGGTAAGTCGGGGTCGGGGGGTTGGCCTCAGGGCTCAGGCAGCAGCAGGGTGGAGACACACGGGAAAGAGGCCAGTCCAAGGAAGGTGCTTTATTGCTCTCAGAGGTTTCAGAGCCTCCTTGCGACCCGGACACAGACTCCCTGTGCATGAACAGCCTGAGCAGAGTCACTGTCGCCTCCCCAGAGGTGAGCAGGTGGGGACAGGCAGGGTGGATCTTCAGTGCACAGGGGCCAGTCTGCACCCAGGGACCTGGGCACCCTGCTCCTTAGGGAGGGGACCCACAACTCAGAGGGGAACTCTAGACTTAACTGGGGTTGGTGACTTTCCCCAAAAAGATGATGCTCTGGGTGTCTTTGAGAACTATGGCAATCAGGAAGGGCCTGTCGAAACGCACAGTGATTCTCAAGATCGTTCTTTCCATGCTGATTCCCGTGGCAGCAGCTCCTTCCGTGCCCTCCTCGTCCACATCCAGTGCAGCGCTGTGGACCACCTGTGGGGATACCAGAGCAGTACCCACCAGAGACAGGGTGAGCAGAGGTGAGCACTCACCTAGCACCTCTAAGGGGGCTGACATTCACCCACCTGCTGCTGGCCTGTCGCTCTGCTGTCTGTCTGTTCTATTTATTTGTCCTCCCAACAAACTGCCCTGTTCGCATAGTTGTGATACACAGATGTGCAAACTGAAGGCCAAGTCTGTGAGTGATGTGCCCAACATCCGAGGCAAAGAACAGGGACTCACTCTCCTAACCCAGAGACTGTGCGGCCTCCAAAGACCCCCTAGTCAGGGGGAAGGGCCAGGTCAAGGCATTTTTCTTACAGGCAACTGTCCACAGTCCCTCCAAGTCGAAGCATCTGATGGGCGAGCACTGCTTTCTGCTCCTCTCCTGCCCCAGCTGACGTGCCCCTGAGCCCTCAGCCACCTTGCCGAGGATTGGCTTCCCATCCCTGGACCACAAAGCCGCAGAGCCCCTGTGTCTCCTTCACCAGGTCCTCTGGCAGGTGGGGTGCAGGGGAGACTGCGGGGTTGCCCGGCCACCCCCACCCCACCATTCACTCTGACTTCTCTGCCTCTAGGACCACAGGACCAGGACACTGGGTGTTCCTCTCACGGGCTCTTAGTACATTTTCACCGTGATTCTTCATAGACTTTGTTAGTACCTATAACCTCTTACCTGCTCTGCTAGGCACCAAACAGGAACCAAGAACTATATGCTCCTTTTAAATATGAAAAGTTGGGGGATGCAGAAATGTGATCATTCCCCTCCATAGGCAGTGAAAGATGGAGCCTGACATGGGCTCCACTGCTGTTTCCACTCCGGGTCCTTCCCAATGACGGGCTTCTGAGTCACTTTATAACTCAGGGAAGGTGGGACCTGATGTCACCGTGATTGCAACCAGCTCTCCTGGGCTTGGGAGTCCCAGGGAGGGAGACTGAGTCACAGGGAAAGCATTTATTTTACAAATTCCAGATGACCTGCCATCTGCCTGAGCTCCACGTTTCACGCTTTGATAGGAGGATGAATTGTCTACACTTAACAGACTCACCTGGGAAACTACCAGGTCCGCAGTCCCTGTGATTCCTGACAGGTCAGCGCCGCCGAAGATTTTCTTAATACCCAGCTGGGAGAGGATGTCATTCAGCTCATAGTCGCTTTTGATGGAAAATTTTGGCAGGTAGAGTTCATGTATTCGTCTAGGAAAATACATTTTAACACCTGCTTGAAAAGATGTCCGCCTTTTTCCACCTCACAGCATGATCTTCCAAGGATTCCTCTTAACCATCCCCCTTCTCCCTGGAATAAGGACTCTTTTTCTCAATTTCTAGACCTCTCAGGCTAAATCTCCTTATTTTGTTAATTTTCCATTCCAATCTGCAGGAGTCTAACATGCCAGCAGGCACCAGGACAGGGGGAGGTTAAGGAGTCTGCAAGGCCCCACGTGACCTGAGTCCACCGCTGGGGGACCCTGACCTCCCAGCTTCCCCTCTCACCCCTCTGCCCTCCTGCTCTGGCCTCACTCATCCTCAGCCACACCAGGCTCGCTCCTCCTCAGAGCTTTGCCCTGCTTATTCCCTTGGCCAGAGATGCTTTTCCCAACACACCCAGAAGGGTCAGCCTCCGACTGCAATGTCACCTAAGGGCCACCCTATTTCCAATCACAAACTACCTCTGGATACAGTTTTCTTCACCCTTTTACTGTGCTTTACTCTCCCCACCTCCCCATTTCTCCCCTCTCAACGTACTGAGGAATTTACATTTCTTTCCAGTCTGTCTCCCACAATTATAGAGTGTCATGAGGACAGAAAATTTAGCGTTTTATTTGCTGACTACCCACAGGGTCTAAGTTAGTCCCTGAGGCATAGTATGTCCTCAGTTAATCTATACAACCAGTGCTGACTGGATGAATGAAAAAATGAGTGACTGTAATGGAAAGACAGTGCAAATATGGTCCTCAGGACCAATCACACCTTGGCCCACACCTGATTCTAATACCACTCCTTCTACCTTCAAGAGGAGGAGTCATGGCGAGAAGAACATGAGTGCTGGGGGTCATGTTGAGTCCTCATGACTCAGCTCTTCATAGTGTGAGATGAACCTTCGGCTCCCGCCCTATCAAAGGTCATCATCTTACAGAAGGATTCAAGCCCAGAGCCAGGCAGGCAGCAAAGAGCAAGGTCATCCCTGATGGGTTCTCCCACCATTTCCCACACCCCTGCACCCCATTTCTGAGGCCCTGTTGCTGGGGGTCAGGAGTCCAGGAAGAGGGGGAAGGACCGAGAAGGCAGGTGAACCCACAGCTCCGGGTCCTGGGGAGTCACCTGGGCTGCAGGGATTTCCGCCACCTCGTCAGGGTCTCCGGGTTCAGCTTGGCTTCCAGGTCCTGCATTTTGCCCTCGTCGGGGAGGATGAGGAGGGCGCTGTCATTGCTGGTGTACGTGAGCTCCACCAGCGTGCAGCCCAGCTCCTCGTCCCGGAAGTAAGGGGTTTCCAGGCCAATGCTCATCATGGGCACCTCCACTGTCTTGTTCTTGCTCACGTGGAACTCTGCCTGCTGAGTGTGTTTGGGGTCAAAGGGAGTCTTCCACTGGGCTGGAGGCGGGGGGACAGGTCAAGAGTCTGTGAGTGCAAGAGCTGAAGTCACTCCTCCTCGGTCCTGGTCCCTGAGCGGGGAAGACCCTCCCCACGCCAGCAGCCCCCATATCATGTACCTCTATGTGGGCCTGCTAGGTGTGCACATACCCCTGGGCAGGTGGTAAGCCTCTGGGGATGGGGGTGAACCCTGCAGGTCAGGATTGGGAAGCGGGATATGAAACAAAGCCGGTTAGTTGTGCTAAAGGCGAAGTCAACAGAAATGTGGAGGACAAGGGAGAGATGGGGATGAGACTGGGCCCGGGGAGATATGGGACCTCCTGGTCCTTTAAGGGGACATGTTTGTGACCAGGGGTTGGTCGTTGGCTTTGTAGGGAGGACACACGTCCCCACAGCCTCGTGAGCCCAGCTGGAGCAGGAGCCACACGGGGACCTGGAGGGCAGGGCGGGCTCAACAAAGGAGGGGGCTTGGGTGTCCCCCAAGGAAGATGGAGACCTTAGTGCCAGAGGGTCGGCTTCTTGGGGAGATTGGTGCCCTGGGGCTTCATGGAGGATTTATCCACCCCTGCTTCCTGCTTTGTTTCCACCCCTGCCTGTGTCCCCATGGTTAGAGACAGGGGGAGAGGGAAAGCTGGGCTGGTGGGGGTACCCCTGGGGAGGACAGAGTCCTGGGACAGGTCAGGGTGGTAGGAAATGAGAGCACAGAAAAGTCAAGGAACAATATAGTAGATGTGGCCTGGATTATTAACAATTTTCTAGAGAACTGGGAATCTAGGCCTTCACTTACAGAGAAAAACACAGATCCAGGAGGGCTCCCCAGGGCTCTGCCAGGAGTCCCCAGTTCATGGCATACATGTCCCCTCCAGCTGGTGTCCCTTAGGCACCTGCCCACCCCCTCGCTCAGTGATCATTTTTGTGTCTTTATTCCGTGTCCCTTTTGCACTGCTGGCTCCGTGTGTGAAATCTTTCTGCCTTCACTCTGCCCCTTATGAGTTTCCAGGATCAGGTTTGCAGTGTTGGGTTTCTACCAATGGGTTGGGCCCTGGACCAGCTAGAATCTGGAAAGGAGTCTGAACCGGGTATTGTCCTTCCCTGAGGCTTCCCTCTGGGGTTGGCGTTGTCAATGTTACCCTCATAGCTATAATGGAGCACAGCTGAAGTTCCTTGAGTTGGCCAGGCTGCTCAGAGGCTGTCACAGCATGAAGGCGGCCAACAGCCCCGCCTCCACCCGCTGAGACCAAGTCCCCCTGGAGGGAGCCCAGGTCAGACACAGCCCGCAGAGTGCGGAGCAGTGGCCTTCCCCACATGTGTTAAAAGAAGCTGGGGTTCCCGGCCACTCCAGAGTGACCTGAGAGGAGAGATCCTTCCTCCAGGCAGCCAGGCAAGTTTGAGAATAAAAAGACTCCCTATGGCTCAGACAAAGGGTTAATGGCTCCCTTGCCCTTGTGTGATGCAATGACAGCTCTGATTTAGAGAACCCCCAGATAGACAAAGACCCGTTAAGAAGCAACAGCTAGAACCGGACATAGAACAACAGACTGGTTCCAAATTGGGAAAGGAGTACATTAAGGCTGTATATTGTTCACCCTGCTTATTTAACTTCTATCCAGAGTACGTCATGGGAAATGCCAAGCTGGATGAAGCACAGGCTGGAATCAAGGTGGCTGGGAGAAATATCAGTAACCTCAGATATACAGATGACACCACCCTTATGGCAGAAAGCGAAGAAAACTAAAGAGCTACTTGATGAAAGTTAAAGAGGAGGGTGAAAATTCTTGCTTAAAACTAAACTTTCAAAAAACTAAGATCATGGCATCCAGTCCCATCACTTCATGGCAAATAAATGGGGTAATAATGGAAACACTGACAGATTTTCTTTTCTTGGGCTCCAAAATCACTGCAGGGGGTGACTGCAGCCATGAAATTAAAAGGTGCTTGCTCCTTGGAAAAAAAGCTATGACCAATCTAGACAGCATATTAAAAAGCAGAGACATTACTTTGCTGACAAAGGTACATCTAGTCAAAGCTATGGTTTTTCCAGTAGTCATGTATGGATGTGAGAGTTGGTCTATAAAGAATGCTGAGCACCGAAGAACTGATGCTTTTGAACTGACAAGTTGGAGAAGGCTCCTAAGAGTCCCTTGGACTGCAAAGAGATCCAACCAGTCCATCCTAAAGGAAATCAGTCCTGAACATTCATTGGAAGGACTGATGCTGAAGCTGAAACTCCAATACTTTGGCCACCTGATGCGAAGAACTGACTCATTGAAAAATACCCTGATGCTGAGAAAGATTGAAGGCAGGAGGAGAAGGCGATGACAGAGGATGAGATGGTTGGATGGCATCACTGACTCGATGGACATGAGTTTGAGCAACCTCCGGGAGTTGATGAGGACAGGCAAGCCTGGCGTGCTGCAGTCCATGGGGTCGCAAACAGTCGGAAACGACTGAGCAACTGAACAGACAGTCAGGACAGGGTCTTAGTGCCCAAGACCCCCTCACCGATGACAGCTCCCTCTATGATACCTAAAAACACAGTTGACTGAGCTGAGAACAAAAACTAAAGGTACATTTCCTTCTGAATCAAACAGGGCACCCACCTTTAAAGTAGATGTAATTCACCAGGACCAACTCTGTTCTTGGGGAAAGAAACTTGAACAGCTCCTCAATTTTCCCCTGGGTTTTATTCTTCACATACTCGTTTATTAGACTCTTGGCAGCTTCAGGATCCCTGAAGTTGGTCGAGAAGGCCTCGGAGGAATACAGCACCCGGGCATCTTCTATGAACTTGTCCAGCAGCTCCAGCTCCTTCTGCACAAACATGGCGTTTCCCGCGCTCAGCTGCAGCTGGTTGCTGGGTTTATTGAGCGTCTGCAGGAGGTGCTGGAAGCCCTGGTGGATCTCTTTCTCCTGGATCTCCGTGAGGTTGAACTTGAGACCTTCCAGGATCTCTGTCAGGGTGGACCCACGGGCCCCCAGAGACAGGAAGGCCAAGGCTATGGAGACACTCAGTGGGGAGAAGATGACATTCTTATTGGGGTTCTCCAAAGCCAACTGCTTGTAGAGGCTGAAGGCGAAGTCGGTGTTGCTGGAGGCTAATGTGTGGTCATCCACCCTTCTGCGTTGGTCCTTCACCATCACATTCTCCGGGAGGGAGTGGACACTGCAGATCCCAGCCAGCAGGAGCCCCAGAACCAGGAGGAAAGAAGTTCTCTCTGCCCTCATGTCTGAAAACAAAGCTCCTTAAGTCTCCACGTGTCAGATGACATCCCAGCCCCCCACCCACTGTCCCCCGTGGTCTCTGTTCTCTCGGCCTCTGCTGCTCTCTGACCTCCCAGGGGTAGGCACCCTCCTGGGCTCCCAACACACATGAGGGGGCTCTGGGCTCCCTCTTACCTTTGACCAAGTGCTGTGATTGGTACCAATTTCCACGGTGGAGAGATTGGGCAGAGCGGGGAAGGGGCTTTTCCAAGGTCTCACAGCAAGCCATGGAGGAGTGAGGGGGAGGAGCCTGGGGTGCCTGGCTCCAGGGTGGGGAAGCTGATGATGGGTGTGAGGTGCTGGCCAGTGAGAACCCATTTCCCTCCCAGGAGCTGACACCGTCAGAGGGGCCTAGGAAGCTGGGTTCCTTTCCCATCATGTCCCCTCTCTGTCCCCCCAGGAAGGAGCCCTGCACTCATCAGAGGACAGTGCACCTCTCCCCGCTTCTGAGGACAAGGGTGTGACCTCAGGGAGGCTCTCCCGTCGAGGTGCCTGGTCACAGAGAGGGTTCAGGAGAGAGGCCGCACAGGCAGCGGGAGCCGTGCTGGAGCCTGGCTGCCCTGAGCAGGGCTGGTGCAAAGAACAAGGAGGGCAGAGCGTTCTGCTCAGCCCTGCCAGGTGGACACGTGGAGGGTGTTTCCAAGAATAGCCTGGAAAGGCCTCCTAGTGAGGAGAAGCAGGTGAGCTCAGAGTCTCAGACCTGGTTGAGGATTTCGTTTGGACCACTTGTGAGTGCTGTGTGGTGACGAGCAGTGACTGAACCTCTCTGATCCTCAGTTCCCGCCTCCGTCCAACATGTGGAATGGCTCAGGTGACGTATAGGATGAAGGTGCTGGGCTCCTAAGAGGAGTTCCAAACGTGTCACCCCCTCCACTACCCACCTTCTCTAGGATTCTAGAAGCCAGACTGTGATTCCCTGGGGACAGAGGACAGAGCTACTGCCCAGAAGCCTCAGGAGAGACTGAGGTCAAATTGGTGACCTCAGCAAAGAGGGCTGTTTCCCTGCAGCCTCTGCCTCTCATCTCAGAGTTTAGAGGAAAGAGGGCTGCCGAGGTGGTGTGGTGGGGAGGGGAGGAGAAGGAGGAATGCAAAGGGAGGAGCCTGAGCTGAGTCTTGTCCACAGGCCAGGGAAAGGTCCCAAACAAGCCTGGGCACAGAGGTAAGCAATTGCCCCAACTTGGGGCTGATGCAACCGTTTCATTTCTTTAGAAAAGAGTTAAACGTTTTCCTCCAAATTAGATCTGGAGTAACTCCTGTATATTTGGCCATATTGGAGGGCTGGCTCTGTTCAGTTCCTGTCTGGCTCTGGACAGACTCAGTTCCTATCCACTTGGCTGGGCACCTTAGACAGTGGAGCCCAGAAAACCCCCCTGGAGACCCTGCAGCCTCTGCCCAGAGGGACCCGGTGCACTAATTCTGTCCCCTGGGCTGTCTGAGAGCAGCGCCCTGTGCCAGGCAAGGAGACGCACCTCAGGGCCCTCGGGGGACCTCTGACCTGATGGTGGATGCACAGATGGATAGAACACAGCTGACTCGAATCACAACCCCAAAGACTCAAAAGCAGAAACGCCCCCAGAAACCCTGGTGGCATGTCTCTCCCTTTGCAGGATGAAAACTGAGACCCAGAGAGTCTTCTTCAGAAAACTCAGAACCCTCCCAGCATCGGACACATGTCCTCCCACCTCCCTCCTGCCTCGTTCCACAGACCCCTGACTGAGGCCAGAACCACCCTGGGAAAGGGGTCCCTTGGCTCCCAGTGTGGGAGCATCACGGATTACCTGCCTCAGAGAGTGGGATGTGGGCAGTGGATCCAGAGCCGCCGCCTGCCTGGATGCTGGAGTTTCCTGGGTGCTGCTGTGTATTTATCCTGCAAAGCCCTCCTCCCAGCCTTGTGAAATGTAGGCGGGGACAGCACAGGACTCTGTCCTCTGACTGGAAATGGGCAGATGACCATTCCTGGTAACAGGTTTCATTAAATCTATTTGAATAACCTAATTATAGAAAGCACTAACTTTTTGTCCGTTAAAACTAAAAATACATTTTAAAAATTTCCCTTGAGAGTGTTTTCTCCTGTTTAAGAAAACTCATTGCAGAGTATGTGAAAATTCAGAAAATGTAAAAAAGGAGATTGAAAAATATCCCTGATTATTGTGACTTCTTAAAACAATGTTGGTCTTGTTAGTTCCCCCCATGTTTATGATATCCTCATTGAGGACCATGTAAAAATCCAAAGATTGTAGAGAAGGACGTTGGAAAACATTCCCTGGAATTGTGTCGTTCTGGGGCAACCCCACCAGCATTGTGCTGTGTTTCATTTATAAGCCACCTTTCTTTGTGTATATGTGTGTACCTGTGTGTATGTGGTAGGAATCACCAAACGCAATCTCAAATATGTTTTAACAGGTAATGCGCTTTGTCTACAGCAAGATTGACTTTCCCAGAGATGGGGTGTGAAGGCCCTGAGAGGGTTTACAGCACAAGGGCCTGAGACCTCTGCTCTCTGGTCCCATCTGTCTTTGGGGTTCTGTTGTGTCTCAGCCTTTGTCCTTACCCCTTCGTTACTGGTTCACCCCAATAGCTAGGTGATTTTCATCTCTGGCTTTGAGGTCTCCTTAGATTTCTCTTTGAGCTAATCCCAGGTGTTTCTAGGGCTCATGGGAAAATCCTTCCCTTTTATCCCTCATAGTCACAACCCTCCATCCATGACAACCCTTGACAGACCTTTGTGACCTGTAGGAGTCCCACCAAGCAGTTTGGAAACCACTGGCTTTGGACTGAATGCCTCAATCAAAGAAGTGCTCCTCGCCAGGTGTGACCTCAAGCTGCTGCTGCTGCTGCTAAGTAGCTTCAGTCATGTCCGACTCTGCATGACCCCATAGACGGCAGCCCTCCAGGCTCCTCCGTCCTTGGGATTCGCCAGGCAAGAACACTGGAGTGGGTTGCCGTTTCCTTCTCCAATGCATGCATGCATGCTAAGTCACTTCAGTCGTGTCCGACTCTATCCGACCCTGTGGACAGCAGCCCACCAGGCTCCTCTGTACACAGGATTCTCCAGGCAAGAATACTGGAGTGGGTTGCCATTTCCTTCTCTAGTGACCTCAAGCAATTTACTATAAATCCCTCATCCTTAATCTCCTCACCTCTGAAATGAAGATAACAAAATTTCCCTGACCAAGGTCTCTACAAACCCTAAGTGAAATAGCACTAAATGTAAGCTCTAGTAGGACAGGATTTGATAGTGGGGATGGGGGTTTGGGGGGATGATTGTACAGTGTTACCACCTCTAAGTACTTAGTAAATGTTTCTTGACTGCAAAGCATTGATATGACTAAGAAGATTTTGGCCCCACCCTTCCTGAAATGAAAGTTTACATCCTTTCAGGCACCAAACATTTCCAGAATAGTTACGTATTTTTAAGCTACACAGAATCCCAACGAAACAGTGGATGAAATAAAACTGCAGTTTATTTTCCTGCCATGTAGGTCCAGATGCAGGGGCCATCTGGGTGGGGTTGACATGTTGGCCCCTACTCTGTCAGGACCTAGGTTCCTTCTATCTTGTTCTGCCATTTCTCATGTTTATTTGCCCTTTCCCAGATGGATCACTGCTGAGTCCACATTCCAGTTAAGGGCCAGAGGGAAAGGGAAAAACACACCTATTTCTTTGAATGAAATGTGCTAAATGTTGCCTATGTCATTTCCACTTCTGTTCCGTCAGCCAGAGTTTGCTCTTACAGTCACACCTAGCTGCAAGGGTGGAGAAGGAAATGGCAACCCACTCCAGTGTTCTTGCCTGGAGAATCCCAGGGACGGGGCAGCCTGGTGGGCTGCCGTCTATGGGGTCACACAGAGTCGGACATGAAGCAACTTAGCAGAAGCAGCAGCAACAGCTGCAAGGGAGGCTATTTGCTGCAGCCAATATTCCACACTGAGTGCCATGCCCTAGCTAAAAATTGGGAAGGGGATAATTACCTTGAGAGACAATGAGAATAGACATTAGGTATCATTACTAACATTGTCCCAACCTTTTCCCTGTGTGTTCTCAAATTATCTAGCTCCAGGAGAGCTATCATTTTCCTTAAGACCGAAATGGCTTAGTCTGGACCTCCAGGCAATGTAAAGGCAGAAAAGTTTTCTACTTTTTCCAACTAACTTGAAGGATGGTGTAGAGGTCTAAAAAGTCCTGGGTGCCACCAGTCACCTAGAGTTCCAAGCTAATACTCCGGGGCCACAGGCACCTCTGGCCACCTCTGACCATCTTTCAGCCTCTTCTCTGAGCTTTCAGAAACTTTATTGGCCTGCTTGGTCCCTAGTATTCATACAAGACTTTTCTTCATTTGCACAGCATCGATGATGCAAGGACAGTCATGGCACAGCGTCACCAGGGCCTGATCAGAACATAAGGGAATTACGACACAGGATATAAACAAAGATAATATCAGTTGTACTGTTGCTGAACCTAATGGCTCCCATGTTTGAAGCAATACCCTCCAGGACATCTCTCTACAGGCCACTGAGGCTACAGAATTATTGGAACGTGTTTACCTCCTGAGCCAGGAATCCTTTTTCAATATCCCCTCCTCTGTGTCCAGGAGATCCCTTAAATATTTATGAACCACACAAAAGGAAAAAAAAAAAAATCAGTGGCATACTGATGATGTCTTAAGAGATACTCTTGGCCATGAGGAAAAAGCTTTGACACCATTACCGTATTCAAATGTGGCATGGGGACCAACTGCAAGAGCTTGTAGAAAGGCAAACTTTCGGGACCCATACCAGACCTACTAATACACAATCTGTCTTCTGATAATCTCCCCAAGTGATTCACATACATCTTATAGGTTGATGGGGCACAGCCATGTAACCTAAGATGCTGATGGGGAGCAGACTATGTGCTTAAAAAAAAAACAAAACAAAACGCAGAAGCCTGCAACATAGAGTCTTTGAAATTGCAGTTTGAAAGATATCGATTCAGGTAAAATGAAAAGTGTTCCAAGGAAGAGAAAGGTCGGGAGCTTATAATGACAAAAACCATGAGTCTGTTAAAGTTACCTGTCAAGAATTATGACTGACTCTGACACAAGAAAGGAAATGATTGCCCTTAAGAGATAGGCTGTCAAGATTTTTTAAAGATTGCAGTAAGTAGATAGGTAGTCATGAATTACTTTAGGATAAGAATCTGGTATGCATCCTGAATCTGAAGATTAGGCAGATGTTCTGGATGTTGATGTTAAGAAAATAATTGGTTAAAGTTCAGAATCCATTTGGACTGAGATATGTACTAGTCACAATTCTTAACTGCCCTCCAGACTCCATTTTAGAGAGTCTTAACAATCAGTTCAGTTTAGTTGCTCAGTCGTGTCCGACTCTTTGCGACACCCCATGGACTGCAGCATGCCAGGCTTCCCTGTCCGTCACCAACTCCCAGAACTTGTTCAGACTCATGTCCCTCAAGCTGGTGATGCCATCCAACCATCTCATTCTCTGTTGTCCCCTTCTCCTCCTGCTTTCAATCTTTTCCAGCATCAGGGTCTTTTCCAATGAGTTGGTTCTTTGCATCAGGTGGCCAAAGTCTTTTAGCAATATTGACTCCATTTTAATTTTCTAGTCAAATTTACACCTTTTGTTCAAGATCTTTTTGGCAAAAGCGTCGGTGATCAACTGCTTGTTTGCTTGGCATTAGCACTGACTTCTTTGGTGCTGGGAAGACTTCCTCCCAGAAAATCATGTCTTATGAGGGAGGGAAAGAGATGGTCATGCAGGAGACCTGCTTTTAGAGAGTTTATGGCCACGTTTGAGGAGCCATCTAGGAAGTGAGTCTTAGGCAGCACTCACTATAGGAGAAATTCATGGATCTTCATTAGGAGGAATCTTATAGGATAAATCAATCACCTCCAGAAGTCAGCTACCATTATCCTTTTGGAGGCTGTCATAGTACAGCAATGGAAGACACAAAGCCTATGAAATTTAAAATGATCGAGAACAAATTAGAAGAATGATTAGTATAACTAGCTGCAATTTTGATAATAATAAGGCACCAAGTCTAGAAGGGAGCCAGTTGAAGAAGATTTCTAGATGACAAGGTGTTGAAGCCTCTTTTTGCAATTTGAAATGTCTCTGATGATGGCCTTTGGTGTTTATATAAACTTTCTGAATCACTTTATACAACAACTGGCATAAAGCTTGCCTATACATGAGCTATTATGGTAATTTCCCTGAGGTTTATATCAAGTTGTCCAATCTTAGCTTGTATGGCTTCAGAAAAAGGGCAGTTTTAGTTCTCAGTGATTCTAAGTCAAAAAGATTATAGGAAAAACTGAAGACAGTTGTTTTGAGAGTCAGAGCCCGATATTGGAGGAAACTAGAATTCAGATCTAGTTTAATTTACAGGTAAATACCAAAACTTCAAAGACAGTTAACAGCACTAGAATCTATTATTCACAGAGGCACATTACTGAAACATGTTTCTCTCTAAAATCACCCTCATTCCACCAAATATTGCTAAATTAAGATTAATTTTTTCATTAAAGTAAGTCTGGTGTCAGCAAAATTGTCCTGATTATTTATCTAAGTGTAACAAAAAGCAGTTGATAACATAAGCTCTTTGGAATCTGCTTTCCTGGAACTTTTCACTAGGAGTCCTAGAATAAAATTTTATTTATTTATTTTTCCATTTATTTTTATTAGTTGGAGGCTAATTACTTTACACTATTGTAGTGGTTTTTGCCATACATTGACATGAATCAGCCATGGATTTTCATGTGTTCCCCATCCTGATCCCCTCTAACTTTTAAAGGCCTCTGAAGTCCAGGAAAGCCATGCCATATATTTACCATCAGATTTTACCTGCAATGCCTATAGATTTAGGTGAATTCCCTCCCTTCTTGAGATAGATCCCCCAAATATCTTGAGCTTCTTGTACTTACCAGGAAGTAACCTTCCTTACTCACCTAATTAGACAGCTGGGAACCTTGTAAGCAAGGTACCAGACTATTTTTCCTGGGGTTTTTTGGCTCTATAAAGTCAATCTTAGTTCCTTAAAGCTGCCTGGTAAAAATTGAGTTTATGCATACTCTTGAATATGATGTTCCAGACAAAATCTTGGTAATAACTCAATGTTTTTCCAGTTGTGTCCTATTCTAAAAAGAGCAGATTATTTTGAATTTATGCAAATGGTTAAATTGCTATGAAAATAAGCACACTCTTCAAAAGTTTCTGAGTCCTGGAGAGTTCAGGTGGGGAGAAATCCATAAATGTTTTACATTTGTTTACAAAGTTCAGTTCAGTTCAGTCGCTCAGTTGTATCCAACTCTTTGCAACCCTTCAAACCGCAGCACACCAGGCCTCCCTGTCCATCACCAACTTCATGTCCATTGAGTCGGTGATACCATCTAGCCATCTCATCCTCTGTCGTCCCCTTCTCCTCCTGCCCCCAATCCCTCCCAGCATCAGGGTCTTTTCCAATTAAACAAAATCAAATTGCTGCAAGTCACAGATGCTTTGAAAGAAAAGGGTTCCTTAAATCTGGAAGAACAAAACATAAAAAAAACAGACAATATTTAAACCAAAAAGTCATACAAATTATAATCATCCTTATCAGTTCATTCATTTTCATGAATTTAATTCTTGATTTTGCTTTCCTGCTTCCCTAGGGCCGTCCACCCCTGTCTGTTACAGACTTGGGTTCTTGGAGTCTTTAATCCAAGAGTAAAAATTGATAAAAGGCCAGATGAGAAATTCTGGCAAGGCTTTACTGGGACTTATGCTGCAACAAGAGGGAGCAAAAATAAAGAACAGATGCCCTTGTTTTGCTCCCTGAGTGGGAGGCAAGCTGGCAGGGATTACGGGCAGGGTCTCACTCAGTGAGGCTCCTTTGACAACTGTCTCTGCCCCTGTCTACTAGCTGAGTTAAGGCAGTTACTTTACCTCTCTGAACCTCTTTCATCAATTATGTCTCTTTAAGGAATTCTTAGGAGGAAGAAATGAGAATTCACAGCTACTCAAACTGCAGAGCAGTTTCCACCTTCTCTGTTATAGGCCAGGGGACGCTGGAATCTGCTGTCCCCTGGAAAACTATGGAGAGAGCAGATCTCTACTGCTTGACACCTATGCTCTCTGGACGTGTTCGCATGGACCTAGTTTTGCAGTTGCAGGGGAGATGCTGACTATAGACCGAAGGTGTGTTTGCAAATCCCCTTCAGCACAACCCAGCTGGCCTTTGGCCATGTCCCCACATGAATCAGATCTGGAAACAACTGCAGAAGCATTCAGCAGGATCAGGGAGAATTCCTGTCTCTGATTTGCCTGATGCTTCGTCATCCATTCCTCCTCCTGTTGTATCTTGTTTGCCTTTGAGGAATGAACTTTGGACTTTGCATCATCATTTTCCCTTTCAACACTGCCCTCCAGGCTCCAGGTGACATCTGAGAATTTCTGGGTAACAAGGACTGTTGAGATCAGAGCAGCCACCCCCATCCTAACAACTTTAACCACAATTCAGCCTCTCCAAGCCTCAGCCTCTTTCCTCAGTGTCAGACAGGACAGAAATGCCCTCCT
The DNA here is from genome assembly GCF_019320065.1 of Cervus canadensis. Taxonomy (NCBI): domain Eukaryota; kingdom Metazoa; phylum Chordata; class Mammalia; order Artiodactyla; family Cervidae; genus Cervus; species Cervus canadensis. The sequence goes on from NC_057402.1 coordinate 10,537,419, forward strand.
TACTCACCCATTCAATTGTTCATTCATTCCACCCACTCATTTTTAATTAAGGCTCTTCTACAAAGGGCAGTGACATCACTGGATTCAGAAATTACAATATGCTGGCCATTTTAGAGGTATATCCACAAATTCCTTGATAATCCTGCCTTCAAGAGAGAGAGTTTAACTACCTTCTCCTGGAGCTCGAGTGGACTTAGTGGACATGTGTGCATGCTAAGTCACTTCAGTTGTGTCCAACTCTTTGGGATCCTATGGACTGTAGCCTGCCAGGTTCCACTGTGCATGGGATTCTCTAGGCTAGAATACTGGAGTGGGTTGCCATGCCCTCCTCCAGGGGATCTTCCCGACCAGGGATCAAACCCGCCTCTCTCACATCCCCTGGTCTGCTGAATCGGCCGGCAGGCTCTTTGCCACTGGTGCCACCTGGGACTTTGTGATTTGGTTCTAATGAAAGGAACATGGCAGAAGGGATGGGGTATCACTTCTGTGTTTGGGTTGTAAAAAGATGCTGCTTCTGTCTTGGGTTCTCTCTCTTTCTCACTCACACACATAGGCACACACACAGACTTGAGGGGAAGCCATGTGTGAAGCAGTCCTATGAAGAGACCCAAAGGCAAAGAACTGAGGTCTCTTGCCAACAGCCACGTGAGTAAGTCTGATCATGGAATTCTAGGTCTGGGCAGGTCTGTAGCCCTCCTGCCCAAGCTCACAAGAGAGAGTGAGAACCACCCAGTTTAGCACGTCCCAAATTCCAGACCCTCAGAAACTGTAAGATAATAAATATTGTGTCATTCCAAACTGTGAACTTTTACAATGATTTATTATACTGCAGGAGATTAACCCAAATCCACATCACCTGCCCACTTGACTCAGGCTAGGGGAAGTCAGGAAACCGGGACATTTGAACGTTAGAGAAGAGAGCAGGCCAGCGTCACAGCACTGCATGTGTTGGACAATTGATGCTTCAGTAAATGGGTTTTCCCTTTGCCTTCCCTGTTTTTATACAAATTATCAGTTCCTCCTCCACCGCACAGAGGCCTAGTCATAATGAGGACGTAACCACAGTGGAGCTAGTCTTTATGTTAAGGACTCAGGCTCTCACAGATACCTTCTAAGGCAGGTTCGGTTATTCAGTTTTATGAAGAAACTGAAGAACAAAAAGAGGAAGCAAATTCCCATGATTGCAGGGCAGTAAGTGCCTGGTGGGGATTTTGCACCAGGCCAGCTGGTTTCAGAGCCCACGCCCTTGTCCTTTCCAGGAAACACAGACCCACTCCTGGCTGACCTGTTCTCAACCTGGCCACAGAGACAGCGCGTGCAGCCCACGGAAAGGTAGAGGCATCCTGACTCTGCTCTGGGCCAGCCTGTGGGAAGATCTGGTACAGGTAATGTATGGAATGGGCCAGGATCCTATGGGGCTTTCCCTGAGTTCCAAAGAATAAATTGAACCATAGAAGTGAGAAAATACAGAAGGAAAGGAAAATAGCCAAGCAAGACAAAATAAAAATACTTTAGCCATTAAACAAAATCAAGGACTTTTATTTCCTCCCTAAGGGCTATAGATAGTATTCTGGGCCATAACCTTTGAACTATTTTGCAGATACTGAGACCCCCATCAGGTGGAAGAAGTTAACTATAAGCTGCCCACTACAGACCCCAGACCAGTTGGAACCAGAAAGCTGATGATGTTGACTCCCAGTTACCTCACCATCAATCAATCAGAAGAAAGTTCAAGAGCAGATTAACACCCCCCCTCCAAAGCCCCCTTCCCTCCTCTTATTTTTAAAAACTTTTCCCTGAAAGCCATATAGGAGTTCAGATCTTTTGAGCACTAACTGCCCATACTCCTTGCTTGGCACCTGTGATAAACGGCACTTTCCTTTACTACAACCTGGTGTCAGATTGGCTTCACCGCACATGGGCAAGTGGACCCACATTTGGTTCAGTAACATGTGGATGGTAATAGTTTCTGATTTCAGGGATCACAGGGCACAAAGAGGCTTCCCTGGTGGCTCAGATGGCAAAGCATCTACCTGCAATGCAGGAGGCCCGGGTTCGATTCCTGGGTCGGGAAGATCCCCTGGAGAAGGAAATAGCAACCCATTCCAGTACTCTTGCCTGGACAACCCCATGGACGGAGGAGCCTGGTAGGCTACAATCAATGGGATCGCAAAGAGTCCAACAGGATGGAGTAACTTCATTTTCACTTTCAGGGCACAAAGATGCTGCAGGCTGCAGGGCTCTTGGTTAATGTGGGTGTTGTTGACCAAGCCCTCATGTACCCCTCCAACTTCTTCCTGTGCCCCCTCAAGCAACTTGGTCTCTCCTAGATCATCTCTGGATCATCCACTCTCCATAGCAGGGTGGTCTCCACCTGCTGAGTTTTCTGTCACATGGATCACCTCCCACCTCTTCCCTGGGATGCTGCAGCTCTCACCATACTTCAGAGACTTCTGGCAATCAGGATTTTGACACTGCTCCTCCTTGGCTTTTCTCCTTGGGATCTATCCCACCAATTATGCCCTAAATAACCCCCACCCCCACCCCTCTGTTCTCTGCTCCCCATCTCAGTGGACGGTGCCACTATCTCCCCAGCTCAGCCGGGAAACTGAGGCACCCTCCCCACTCCAGCCTCCCCTTTGGTGTGGGCAAGATATCTCTCTTCTGCATCCCGGGAACCTACTTCCTACTCTCCATCTCTCCTGCCCACACTCTGGTCCCAGCGCCAGCACTGCTCCCTAGGTCATTGGCCCCTGGACTGTCTGCTCTCTTCCCTGTCTGCTCCCTCTCAGTCTGTTTTCTGAAAGGTCCTCAGAACATCTTTAAGGATACAGATTACTTAGGAAACTAGTGTTTGAAGTTCCCAACTCCACCTCCTGGCCTCCTTTCCATCCTCTGGATCCATCAGCACCCGCATGGTCTGGCCCCACCCACTTCTGCAGTTGGGACACCAGCCCCACCCACTTCTGCAGCTTGGACAGCAGCCCCACAGGTCACAAAGCATATTCCATAGAGCACAGCTGTCCCTATAGAACCCACACGTGTGTGCATGCTAAGTCACTTCAGTTGTGTCCAACTGTTTGAGATCCCCATGACTTTAGCCTACGAGGCTTCTGTGTCCATGGGATTCTCCAGACAAGAATACTGGAGTGGGTTGCATGCCCTTCTCCAGGGGATCTTCCCAACCCAGGGATCAAGCCTGCATCTCTTACATCTCCTGCATTGGCAGGCGGGTTCTTTACTGCTAGCACCACCTGGGACCCCTCAGGTCCCTCAGTTCATCCCAGGATAAGGGAGGATTTCAACTCCCTTCACAAACAAGGGGACCTCTGAGAAGTTCTGTCTCAGGCTTCAGCTTGATACAATCACACTTGAGTCCACTCCTTTGTGTTATCTTGGGCTGCACAGCATGTGACAGAAAGCCCTTCCTGCTCCTTCCTGGTGGAATAGACCCTCCTCTGACTCTTTCAAATCTCTTCCCACCCTCTTACAGGAAAAGCCTTTGCCTGCTGTCCCCTGACATGACTTCCACCTTAGCTCTGCAGGGAGCACTGCTGGCTTCTGGCCGTGGGGATGGCCGCTTCTCTCTCACCCTTGCTCTTTACAGACAGAGCTGTCAGATTTGGCAAACAAATTCCTGGGACCCACCCCACAACCCCTGGGACGTACTTATGTTAAAAAGGGATTCATTATCTGGAATTCATATTTATCTGTGTTATCAGCAACCCCACCTGCACAGTGCACTCAGGTAGGCATCCAGGGCTCAAGGAATATGGGGTCTTAGGCAGTGGTCTGAGGACTGGCAGAGGCATGGAATCTTCTGGAATCTCCATTATTTAGCTCCTTAGTTCATTCACCCAACACTTGTTGAGGGTCCACTTTGGGCCAAGGACTGTGCCAGGCACTGGGGCCAACCCTCAGGGATTTCCTGGTATGTGCGAGACACAGACATGTAGAGAGATGGGCAGTATAGAGTGTGGGATGTCCTGGAGGGAGGCGTGGAGGGTGGGGGCCCAGAGATGAATCTGGGGGAGTCAGGAAGGTGCCTCTGGGCAAAGTCCTAAAGATGTGCCAGGGTTTGTGTTTATTACCTGGCAGTGGCTCTACAAGGATTAGCTAACAGAAATGCTAAGACTGAGGAGTATCCGGGCCCTAGGGACATAGAGTGTGAGTGTGTGAGTCCCCGGGCACTGAAGCTCAGCGGCGGCTGCTGCAGAGAGGAGGGGGTGCGGATTCACTGGGATCTGAGCCAAACTGGATAACTCTGCGCTCTTCTTGTGCATCAGAACCCCAGTAGGGGGCGGGGGTGGTTAAACACACTGATTCTTCCTGTAAGGGCCAGGAAGAGGCTTCTTTAACAAACACCCACCCCTCCCTCCAGTCCCTGTTGATATTGATCACAGACTGAGAAACACTGGTGTAAGGTGTAAGGTCAGGGCCCTGCCCCTGCCTGAAGTTCAGTGCAGTTCAGTTCAGTCACCCAGTTGTGTACAACTCTTTGCGACCCCAGGGACCGCAGCACGCCAGGCCTCCCTGTCCACCACCAACTTCCAGAGCTTACTCAAACTCATGCCCATTGAGTCGGTGATGCCACCCAACCATTGCATCCTCTGTTGTTCCTTTCTCCTCCTGCCTTCAATCTTTCCCAGGATCAGGGTCTTTTCAAATGAGTCAGTTCTTCCCATCAGGTGGCCAAAGTATTGGAGTTTCAGCTTCAGCATCAGTCCTTCCAATGAATATTCAGGACTGATTTCCTTTAGGATGAACTGGTTGGATCTCTTTTCTGTCCAAGGGACTCTCAAGAGTCTTCTCCAACAGCAGAGTTCAAAGGCATTAATTCTTCAGAGCTCAGCCTTCTTTAAGGTCCAACTCTCACATCCATATATGACTACTGGAAAAACCATAGCTTTGACTAGATGGAACTTTGTTGGCAAACTAATGTCTCTGCTTTTTAATACGCTGGTAATGTTAATATGCCCCAGCCTGGTTTCCTCCAAGCCTCCTTACCATCACCCTACACGGCAGTGGGAAAAATGGACATATTACGTGTTTGGCTCTGCGTACCTGGGAGCAGAGGCTGGGCCCCTGTCTCATACTCTTTTACCACGTACCTGCCAGACCTGCCGGACCAGCCTTCCCAAAGCTCCAGCCTGCCCTACCCCAACCCAGCCCGGGTCCCATAACATCAGAAGGAACATGTACCTCCCACTCAGAGCCATGAATGGTTCATAACCGCCTCTCTGGGTGAGAGATGGAGAAGCAAGCACCCAGATGGGGGAAGGTTCTGGGACCACCTCCCCCACCCATCCCCCCAGGTATACAATGAACGCTCAGCTTCTAGTTCAACCAGAGAATTAGCAGCCACATATCCCCAGAAGGCTGTGTGTGCCCGCGTGTGCAGATATGAGCAAATAGCAATTTGGACATGTGTAGGAGCGTTATTTTATTTTATTTTTTTGGTCAGTACTCTGTATGTCTTCATGGAAAATGACCATCAGGAACGGCATATGGTCTCTCGCACTGGATTCTCTCAAGTGGGCGAAGCACTTTTGTGTCTGTAGCCGTTGCCACGCAGGGCCATCTCATTCCCACCTCCTTCCTTGGGGAAAGGTGGTGGATGGCCGGCTCTGGAGTGGGGCTCTATAGAAAATGTGAGAATGTCATTGACGTCACCTCCTTGCCCTCCCCCTCATGCAGGTGACTCTCTGCCTCTTCATTAACTGAGACAATATACGCAGAGGACTCTGAGCGGTGCCAGGTGCATGCACAGTAGGTGGCATCCAAGTGCTACCCAGTGTTCGGAGTGTTGCCATCCCCACCACCGCCCTGGCAGCCTGCATAGTCTGACTGGTGCTGGTGAAGAGCGAGCCTCCTGGGTTCCAGCCACCTGTATCTTTCGTCCCCTGTCAGTTCCGTGAACAGGACACACTCTCCCATTGCTGGGTCTTCGCTCACGTTCTGTACAAGCAACATTCTCCCCATTCATCCCTGCTTGTCCCTCAGCTTTTGGCTTCAATTCCACCACCTACAGCTCTCTCTCGCAGCGGTAGGAGGTCCTTGCCTGTCTCTTGGTGCCCATTCTCCTCCTTAACTAGTCCCCTGCTTCTGCCCCACCCGACCCCATACCTACTCTCTTCCCTACATTTTTTTTTTAACATCTCACTGAAAAAGTCAATTTTCTAGTTTGAAACAATTTTAGATGTACAGAGAAGTTGTGATGACAGTGAAGAGAGCTCTTGAGACATAAACATCTTATGTAGCCATGGCATATTTCTGAAAACTAAGGAGCGAACTTTGGCATGGAATGGACTCATTTGGATTTCACTTTTTCCACTAATGTCCTTTTTCTCCTCCAGGATCCTATCCAGGAAACCAGATTATATTCAGTTTCCAAGTCTCCTCAGTTTCACCTGGGCTGTGACAGTTTTTACATCTCTGAAACTGTCCTGCTGCCATAACAAAATACCACAAGCTGAGTGACTTAAACACGGTAGAAATTTACTCTTTATAGTGTTAGAGGCTGAACATCCAGGCTGGAGATCAGGGACCAGCACAGTCAGGTGAGGACTCTCTTCTGCTTATGTCCTCATGTGGGAAGGGATGAGAGAGCTCTTGGGTCTCTTTCAAGGGCACTAATCCCATTCATGAGGGCTCCATCCTCATGACCAAGTCACCCCCAATGGCACCACCTTCTAACACCATCAGATTGCAAGGTGAGGACTCCAACAGGTGAATTGTGAGGGAACACAAACCTGCAGTTCATAGCATCAGGCTTTCCTTGCTTTGTGTGACCTTGACACTTTTGAAGAGTAGGGTTGGTCAGGTATTTTGTTGAATGTCTCTCAGCTGTGATCTATATGGTGTTTTCTCATGATCAGAGTGAGGAGGTTATACGTTTGGGGGAAAATCCCACCGAGTCAATGCTCCTTTCTGGTCACTCCATATCAGAGAACCCAGATGATAACATGACACCCCACTGGTGAAGCTGACCTTGGTCATACAGCCAAGCTACCTAACCCAAGTTCATGGATGTCAAATCTCTCTCCTGTATTCTGCACTCCTATGCTCTGACTGTCAAACTCACACTTCATAGCACTTTGTCATCAACTAACAATGTGACATATTTTACTTTTTGATTTTATTCTCTCTTTTTTGTTGTTATTGTCTTTCTGTGTTAGAATGTAGCTTGCCCAGAGCAGAGACCCTTTGTTGATTTTTTTCATTTATCTCCAGCGCCTGGAGCAGTTCCAAGGGATATTTAATAAACATCTGGGGACAAAAGGATGATCCTCATGACAGTTTCTAATTCTGCGTATTTGTGTGTGTGCCTGCTTATTGCCTAAGCCTGCATCTGCTAGGCTCACCATTATGTCTTTGTCCCAGCTCCCTGCCTGATTCCCTGTAGGAACCCCTTGAACAGTAACCTTCAGATGACAGAGTTAAATAAACAAGTGTGGGCTAGCCAAGGTTGTTCCATATGGTGTGAAGTGCTTTCTCTGGAGACCAAGGTCATTCTTTGTGGTCTGGGTTTCTGCTGGGAATGGTGGGGGAAGGAATCCTGGGCCCTTGAACCATTCCTCTGCTCTCTGAAGTCCACAGGAGGAGAGCCTCAAGGTGCATGTAGTCAGAGAGGGAAGCGAACGTGGGTTCCTAAGAACAGCAGTGAATCTGGCAACAGCTTCCAAGGAACTCAAAGACAAGTTGACTGCTACGGTTAGAGCTGTGTCCTCACCAAATCTGTATGTTAAAGTCCTAACCCCAGTACCTCAGAACGTGACTATATTCAAAGGTGGCATCTTTAAAAGGGTGATTAAGTTAAAACTAGGGTGGGTCCACCACTCTGTGAAGTCCACAGGCAAAGAGCCTCAGAGCGCATTTGGTCAGAGAGGGAAGTGAACATGGGTTCCTAAGAAGAGCAGTGACTTTGGCAACAGTGGCCAAGGAGCTAAAGATGGGTGACTGCTATGGCTTGGATTGTGTCCCCCTCCCAGTTCACATGCTGAAGTCCTAACCCCAGTACCTCAGAACGTGACTATATTCAAAGGTGGCATCTTTAAAAGGGTGATTAAGTTAAAATTAAGGTGGGTCCCCATCCAATATGGGCTTCCCTGGTAGCTCAGATGGTAAAGAAAATGCCTGCAGTGCAGGAGACCTGGGTTCAATCCCTGGGTCGGGAAGATCCTCTGGAGAAGGAAATGGCTACCCACTCCAATATTCTTGCCTGGAGAATCCCATGGACAGACCGTGGGGTTGCAAAGAGTCGGACAGAACTGAGCGAATAGCACTTCTACCATCCGATATGCCTGATGGAGATTGGGAGGGGAGAAGATTAAGACACACACACGCTCAGTGAAGCCCATGGGACAGAGAGAGAAGACTGCCATCTGCAAACACGAAAGGGAGCCCTCAGACAGAAACAGCCCTGAAGACACCTGATCTCAGACTTCCAACCTCTAGGACTGCGAGATAATACATGTCGCTTGTCAAGCTGCCCCGTCTGTGGGATTTTGTTGTGGCAACCCCGTGTGCATGCCTAGTCGCTTCAGTCATGTCTGGTTCTTTGTGATCCTGTGGACTGTAGCCCGAAAGGCTCCTCTGTCCAAGGGATTCTCCAGGCAAGAATACTGGAGTGGGTTGCTGTGCCCTCCTCCAGGGGATCTTCCCGAACCAGGGATCGAACCTGCGTCTCTTACATCTCCTGTATTGGCAGGTGGGTTCTTTACCACTAGTGCCAGCCTGGAAGGCCCCAGAGGGGGACAGCCAAGCCTATAATGCAGGCAACCATAAGACAGGTCTGGTGGGGTTGATGGAGGAGCAGGTGTGGATGGGTGTGACCACGCCCCCTAAAGGGCTGAGTGAGGCATCTACAGACACAGATGGAAGAGTGAGGGGCCGGAAGGGGTCCAGGGAGTGACTTAGGTGTGGTGAGGATGGCCAAACCACCCTGAAGATGAGGATGAGAGAGGTGTCCAGGGTCCCTGTCCCTGGACCACAAGCATCGCCCCCTCTTCCCTCCTTGCTCTCCTTCCCATGGCTGCGCTGGTCCAAGCTGAAGCCGCCACCATCTCCCGTGCGCTCTGCAGCTTCCTCAGCCACACTCCACTCCAGCTGTTCCCCCGGCCAGATGGCCCAGCCCCGTACCCAAATCTGCTTCCCCTGAAGCCCTATCTGCTCACTTCAGGTCACTTCTCTGGCAAAAAGATCTCTCTCAGAACTTCACCCTCTCTCTCTCTGTCTGAGTTGCTCTATCAATCTGTTCGTGCCAGGATGGTGAGACAATTGACTTATGTGGGTGGTGCTGACTCCCAGCTCAGAGTTTCCCTCCAGGCCACCCCAAATCAGCCACCCCGAGCCCGGGCTGGTCCCCCACATGGGGGCAGTTAGTGACTATTTGCTGAGTGAACTTTAGACAGCGCTGGACCTTGGCCTGACACATGTGGTACAGTCAGGGCCTCCCCCTGTCCTTGGACCGGCTGAGTAAACGCTGAGAGAAATATTTGCCCAAAAAAGACCAGGTGTTACGAAAGGAAAAGGCACCCAGGAATAGGTCAGGCCCCACGAAGAGGCCCCACCCTCCCTAGCTTCCCAAGCCTGAGGCGCACACACGAGGACAAGCCGCCTGGTGCTGGCTGCAGTGTCTGCCCTGCCGCCAGCTGATACTCATGCCATCTGGGTCCCCGAACCTGGGCCTCTCACTGGAGGGCTCTGGGCACACACTCAGGCTGTCCTCTGTGAGATGGGGACTCGGATAGGCATGCAGGGTTGTCGAAGGATCAGAGATCACAGATGCAAAGTGTGGCTGGCACACAGTAAGTGCTCATACATCCGGGGATGGTCAAAGCTCGGGGCTCTGACCTTAGTTCTAAGGGGCACACACCTGCCACAGAGGCTAGGGTCTGGTGTCAGAGTCCTGGGCACAGGCTCATGAAAACCTGGGGGCAGTGAATTAGGGGACCGTCTGAAACTAAGTGAGGGACTCCTTCACTCATTCATTCCCTGATGCTTGAATGTGCCTGATCCCCTTCATTTGACAGACAGGGAAGCGTGATGGGTCTTGTGCAGGAGGAGACTGAGCCTACCCGGATGACAGCAGATCTGGTGCCCTGATGCACTTGACCTGCGCTTCTGTTTCCGGGTCCTATCTACTCTGCAGCAGAGCCCAGGACTGAGAGGGAGGTCCTGAGGCCACACTCCCAGGGTCCAGTCCTGCTTCCACCACCAAGGAGCAGCAGGACTGGAGAGATTACCTGTTCCCAACAAGGCTCACCTTCCCTATCTGTAAAATGGGAGTAAGAGGAGTGCCTGCCTGGTATAGGATATTGTGAGGGGTACGTCTAACCATCCAGGTGAAGCAGCTAGCATTGGTCCTAGAACATGGTAAGCTAGGAATGTCGCCATTCTCAGTGCTACCTCCAGAAGGACAATGACACCCAGTGTTTGCAAAATGCTTTATTGTTATTGCTGACACTAAAATCCACAGTTAGTCCTTAGGGTCTTCAAATGGTACTCTAGTATTTGCGTCAGGCCTCCATTCTTCCACCCCCAGCCAAGCCCACACGGTTGTAACTTAACCCACAGGACAGTACAATCCTGGGTTGGCCATGTCTACCCTGCTGTCCACCTGCTTTTCTTAAAAGATGAGTGGCACTTAAATGCATTGATACTAACAGTGATTGGTGGGGAAAATTCTAGCCTTTTTATTTGATTTCAAGGATTCTTCAGTCCCTGACCTGACCTGGGGAAACCAAAGTCCAGAGAGGGATAGTATTACCCAAAGTCACACAACTGGGACAGAAGCCCGGTTTCATACTCCCATCCCGCAAGTTTTTCCCAAGCCATGATGAACTGATGGCTGGTACTGCCAACAGGTGGGAAGCTAGGCTTAGGGATACACTTCCTGTTGGAAATATCTACTGGAACAATGTTCCTACAGAAATTGGTGGTTTTGGGCTGGGTAACAGGCAGTTAGATTCTGGGCTTCTCTCTGCCACTAACATGCTGTGTGACCTTGGGAAAGTCAACTAACCTCTCTGGGCCTCAGCAGTATTCTCCACTGATGAAAGGCAGGGGCAAAAACTAAATGTTCTCCAAGGCACCCATGTCTTGCAATCATGTGAAAAGAAGCAGTCATCAGTATTTTGATGATATTCTTAATATTATGATTTGTAGGAGTCTCATTAGTCAACCAAACCTGTGTAAATCAGCAGCTCCCAGCAGACAGACAGCCATCACGCATGCTCATCATCCACTATGGAGGCCCATGAGAAATCCTCATCTCAAGGGCGAGTCACTTTGCCGAAGAAAAGGATGTGTTTGCTATTCTCCACAATGAGCATCAGAAAGGGCCTGTTGAAGACTACCCTTTGAGAGCCCAGTCGGGCAGATTTGAACGTGATGACCGTCCCGGTGGCTGCAGCCGCTTGGGTTCCAGACTCATCCACCTCCACCACGGCTTTGTGCACCATCTACGGGGGAGACATCAGGCGTCACAGAGCCACCAGGGGCAGGGAGATGCCATCGGGGGAAACAGCCAAGCTCCAGCCGATGGCACCACCGTCCGAGTCTGTGCTCCTGAGCCATGAAGCAGATAGGAGATGAGGTGACTGAACAACCACTGTGCCTCCAGGGCTTAGAGGTGAGTGCACACGTGTCTTTCATTGAATTCTCACTGCCTCTCACAGCAAGGGTGTGACTCTCCGGGTTTATAGAGAGAAAGGAGGCTCAGAGAGGTCCAGTAATTGCTGGAGGTCACACAGTAAGTGAAGGAGTCAGCATCTGATTCTTAGGTTTGATTGCTTAAGACAAGACACCTTTCTGCAAGACATGGAGCTGAATACAGCTTCCCATGGCTCAGAGGACAAGAGACAAAGTGAAACCTTTGCTTCTTGAGGGAAAAGATGAGAGAGAGAGGGAAAGAATTTAGAATGAGGGATGGGGTGAATAGAATGAAATAGAATATAACAGAAAAGGATAGACATTTCTGGAAGCAGGTGCTCAGGAGCTTCTGGGCTCACCTCAGACACCCGGATGGTGGAGTGGTTAGAGATGCCGGTCAGGTCGGCGTCGGAGGTGAAGATGTCTCTGATCCCCAGCTTGGGGAGGACTTCCTCCAGCTGATAGGAGCCCTCAATGGAGAACTTGGGAAGATAAAGCTCAAGCCGCCTGGAAAGAGGAGAGGACCTTTTCTTAGACTCTCCTAGAGCACTGGCTCATATTCCTGCTATCTCTAGGTTTCCTAATGCTCCTCCGGCCTGTTGCCTAGAAGGGAACCTATCCAACTCTGGACTTGCACCTGAGTTGTTCCCAGTGGTCACTGCCTACTCGGATGGTCCCACCAGAAAACCCAGCTTCCAGCCCTGCTCCCTCCAGCTAGCTGACTCAGGCCCCAGAGCTGGGCCTTCACATGATGCTTCTGGGCTTGGAGGCAGTTCCTGGGCCAGGTGAGTCCTCCCACCACTGCTGTGTGGCCCTGTGGGTGTGCAGCGGCAGGCTGGCCCCAGAGCAGTGTGAAGAGTACCTCTTCATGGGCATCCTGAGCCACTTCTTCAGTGTTTTTTCCTTCAGGCCATTTTCCACCTGCTCCATTTCCCCCTCGTGGGGGAGAATAAAGAAGGCAGTGGCGTTCCCTTGGTAGGGGACCCCCACCACCTTGCAGGAGAGGTTTCGGTCCAGGAAGTAGTAAAACTGGTCCTGTTGTTTCATCATGGGGACCCGCACCACCGTCTCCGGGGTCACGTAGAAGTCCTGCTCATGGGTGCTTTTGAGGTCGAAGCTAGTCTCCCACTTAGCTACAGATTAAAATGGAAAAGGAATTAGAAATTGTCAGCCATCAGTGAAAAGTGTGCTCCCAGTAAACCTACCAGAGAGCATCCTCTTTTGAGCAGTATCATTGGGAGAAGTGACGGCCAAACCTCTTGAATATAAAGACAAGCCCCTTCCTAATTCAGGGGACAGACTAGAGCTTTGTGGAGCTATCCTCCCACATTTGCAAAACAAGGAGGTTGGTTTTCATGTCTTCAGACACCCTTTACCCTAAATGCTATTTGTCTGATTCTCTGATGTTGCTACTCAAGCTCAAATATCCCAGTGAAGAGGGTGAGTTCTTCTCTTTTCCACTCTTTTCCCGATGTTGAATTTCAATCTAGGTTTGGAAGAAAGGTTCGTAAGGGTCCTGGAAAAAACATGATTTTTCCTGCTGGGAAGTCTTTGGTTGTGCTTCTTGCTCTGTCTGTTTCACATGGGATATTTTGTTCAAAGTGACACAAGTCATTGCTTTCATCTTCTTAGTAGTTATCAAATATAGATCCAACTTTCCATGGGCCACTTAGCTTACTTCACAGCTGTCCTCTGAAGCCTAGCCCTGGACATGAGGGCAAGAAATATTAGAAGGCAAGCTTGATCCTCACACTCTGTGACCACAGGAAGGGGGTTTGGGTAGCAATTTAACCAGTTTCCTCTTTCCCTTTCTCTCCCCTCCCCTCTCTATCCTCAGTCAGGCCTCATCCAGGGTGCTCAGGGACTCAGCATCTAGAAGGAGAAGCAGGCATACAAGCTGAGATGAGTAGGGATATCTACCAGAAATGCCAGGGAGACAAAGATGGGGAGACTGACACTCAAGTAAAGGGAGAGAAGGCAATTCAGAGGAATAGGTTCTTGTCCCAGAATTTCTGGGCTAAGGAAACAGCTCCTAGGAGGGCACAGAGGTGAGGATGTGGGTACGTCGGAGGAGTTGGAAAAAGCCCTCTAGGTCCCTTCTAAGGCCCACAGTCCTGCCCTGAGTGACCATGGTGTCCGTTCTTTGGCATCGTGGCCTTGACAAACTCATGCTTCAGAGTTTATGTGGGTGCTGTGGTTTTAAGTGTTCCTGGGGGCCCAAATAGGAACCAGCTTTTCCCCAGTGGAGGAAACAGCATCAGGCTCTTTATATCACCTTAGGCTCTCAGAGGGGCTTCCCTGGTGGCTCAGCAGTAAAGAATCTGCCTGCAATGCAGGAGATGCAGATTCAACCCCTGGGTTGGGAAGATCCCCTGGAGGAGGGCATGGCAACCCATTCTGGTATTCTTGTCTGTAGAATCCCATGAACAGAGGAGCCTGGCAGGCTACACAGAGTCTAACACAACTGAAGCGACTAAACACACACATACGCGCTAAGAAGGCTAAGAAGGCATCACCTCACCTGGCTGACTATTGACTTCACTCTATCTCCAGGGACCACCGAGGACTAAACCCACTCCCACTCTTATGTGTGTGGGAACTGGTTTTGTCTCGTCTTTTGTTTTGTTTTGGAGGGATTGGGGTTCTTTTGTTTCGTTTGTTTGTTTTTGACAAAGAGCATCTGCAAAGAGAAAGTTCAGATTCAAGCCCAAGGGTCTTACCTTTAAAGAAAATGTAATTCACCATGACCATGACCTGGGTGCCATCCAGGCTCTTAATCAAGTCCACAATCTTTCCTTTCGTTTGCTTTGCCACGTAATCGTTGATCTTCTTCTTGGCCCCTTCGGGGTCCCCAAAGTCCGTGGGGAAAGTGTCTGCCAGGTACAGCGTCCTCGAGGCGCCCAGGAAGGCCTCCTGGATGGGCAACGTGGGCTTGGTGAACAGGGCGTTGCCCAAGCTCAGCTGGAGGCTGCCTTGGGGCTGTTGGAGTTCGCGCAGCAGCCGCTGGGAGGCGCCGTGGAGCTCCTCCTCCGAGCCTTCCCCCGGGCAGATGCCCAAGCCTTCCAGGATCTGCGCCTTCGTGTTGGACCGAGCTCCCAGGGAGAGCATGGCCAGGCTCACGGAGATGCTCAGAGGGGAGAAGAAGATGTTCCGGTCGGGGGTGGCTGCGGCCAGGGTCCTGTAGAGGTCGAAGACAAAGTCCCCGCTGCCCGGCGGCGCCGTGGTAACCGCCGGCGGCAGCTCCTGGATTTTCTTCTTTTGGGGGCGCCGGAGGGTGGCCATCCGCGGCCCGAGGAGCATCAGGCACAGGAAGAGACAGAGACGCATCGTGGCTAACCCTTTGTTCTGAAAGGGAGAGTGGGAAGATGACCTCAGAGAGGGTGGGCGGCCAGGGAATCCTCTCCGAGAGAAAATCGGAAGATCAGGGGCAGGGCTGACCTTCCGAAGGGGGTGGCAGTGCCCACCAGCAGCCTCAGAGGGCGATGATGAACCCCAGCGGCTGGGAGGGAATGAGGTTTTAGAGAGCACCAGAGGGGCGGAAGGACAGAGACTCGGGGACGGGGGTATCTATGGCTGGGAGAAGAAGGACAAGGCGGAGTGAGACCCCTGTGGGTACCTAGCAAGAAGACGCTTCTCATCCATAGGGAAGTACCCATCACAGGGGACTAAGGATTCTGCCTGCAGAGCCGAGCAGCCTGTATCCCTGAATGACCCCTATCCCTCACTTTCTTGCTGGGGCTTAGCATTTGGAAGACCTCATTTCCTTCTATGAGCTCAGGGTAGCTACTCCTCCTGGTCTCATCCACACTACTGGATTTGTCGCTGCTCATTCAGAGTATCCAGGTGGTGGGCAGAGTGCCAGGCTCCTGTGCTTCATGCGTGAACACAGGATACCATCAGTCTCCCTGTGCTTCCCCAGGGGCTGCTCTGGGACCCCACAAAACCACCCAGTCCCTCATCAGAGGCACCTTCCTCCGTTGAGGAAATTCTGTCCTCTTACTGTGAGCTCCCAGGCCTTCCCTGGTGGCTCAGTAAGTAAAGAATCTGCCTGCAGTGCAGGAGACCCAGGTTCAATCCCTTGGTCCGGAAATCCTCTGGAGAAGGAAATGGCAAACCAATCCAGTATCCTTGCCTGGAAAATCCCATGGACGGAGGAACCTGGTGGGCTGCAGTCCACGGGGTCGCAAAGAGTCAGGCATGACTGAGCGACTAACATACACACTTGTGAGCTCCCAGACCTCCCTCTTCTTCTGTGATGGGCTGAATTGTGCCCCCCAAGTCCATACACTGACATCCGGAACCCCAAGACCTCCGAATGTGACTGCGTTTGGAGACAGGGCCTTTAAGAGGCAGTTAAGTTAAAATGAGGTCTTTAGAGCAGGGCCCTGATCCCGTGTGACCGGTGTCCTTGAAAGAAAAGGAGATTAGAGAACAGATTTATGGACAAGGGCGTGGGAGAGGAAGGAGAGGGTGAGATGAATGGAGAGAACAGCATGGAAGCAGATACACTAACGTATGGAAAATAGCCAATGGAAATTTGTTGTGTGACTCAGGGAGCTCAAACTGGGGCTCTGTAACAACCTGGAGGGCTGGAAAAGGGTGGGAGATGGGATGGCGCTCCAAGAAGGAGGGCACCTATGTGTACCTATTGCTGATTCATGTTGATGTACTGACAGAAATCAACCCAATATTGTAAAGCAATCATCACTCAATTTAAAATAAATATAATCAAGGATTTAAAAAAAGGAGATTAGGACACAGACACACGCAGACTGAGGGGTGACCACATGAGGAACATGGGGACACAGGGAGGGGGGAGGGAGGAGACAGTCACAGGCAAGCCAAGCAGTGAGGCCCCAGGAGGAACCCGCCCTGCCGACGCCTTGACCTTGGCCGTCCAGCCTCCAGGACTGTGAGACCATGAACATGTGTTGTTTGACCCTCAACCCACCCCACCCCCCGGCACTCCTCTTTGCCTCCCCTAGATAGGAGGCCCTCACCTCTAGTCTCTCTAAGACTCTCAGGTGGGCCCTGGGGCTTTGCCATTATTCTGGCCTTGTCCGCCACCCTCAGTCTCTCCTGCCACCTGCCTAGACTCCCGCTGTCCACCCAGAAACTGTTCCTGTGCCCAAGCCTCCTAGAGCCCTCCTTCTACCCCCTGTGAACAGCACAGACTCTACCGGCAGCAGTCTGGGTTCAAATCCTCGCTGCTCCCTCCAAGTGTGATTTGGAGCAAGTCAATCACACTGGTGTCGCTGCCCCATCTGTAGATGGAGGTCAGGACAGAATCCACACCAGGGGTGGCTGAGGCTTTAAGGAGTCCACATAAGCAATGGCTTGGAACCAGGCCCGATGCAGACGTGCTGTCCAAGTGTGAGCTGGCGGTGTGGCCATGATGGACCAAAGCCCCACTGGAGACCCCCGCTTCCCCGACTGTACAGCGGGACACACGCTTTCACACACATGCTCTCACGGGATCCCGGTGGCTGCCAGACAACTAATTCCCACGATGGCCCGGTGTGCACCCCCTTCAGCTAGCTGTGCTCTCCCCTTCCCACCCCCCACAGTGGACACCATGTCATCAGGTCCCCCAGGCTCAGGGCGAGCACGGCCACAGTCACAGACCCACGCAAAACCAAACTCCAAAGGGCCCCCCACTGCTGCATTAGACATGGCTGGTGGGAGGACACCAGTGAGCCTGGGGGTCTGCAGACCTTCCTGTCTTTGTCTGAATGAAACTAACAGACTCAAGCAAGTCACACTCAGCACCCCTGGCCTCCAGATTGCACCCGAGGGCCTCTCGCCTTCTGAGATGGCCCACACTCTGTGGATTACATTTCTACTAGGGCTGTTCTCATTTTCTGAGACAAACCACCATCTGTCTATGGAATGCGTGTCAGTTTAAATAAATAAATCTACTACTCACATGATCAAAAACAAACTCAAAAATGATCAAAAAAATAAATTACACCTGAGTCCACAAAGGAAGTTCATGTAGGATGTTCACTGAACCTCCAGTGACCCTGAACCAAATACAGGGGCTTCAGAGGTCCCCGTGCCCATGGGAGGCCCAGGCCCATTGCCAGCACCTGCCACTGCTGGGTGCTGCGATGTCTCGACAAACATCAGTTCCTTTAGCCTTGCACACACCCATGGAGGCAGGTTCGATTATCGGCTATGAGGCAGGAGGTAGATGGACCCCCAGGGGAAAAATGATTGGAGATTCATTTTCTGTGGACTGAAACTCCAAGACAAGAATAGCAGGACAATTAAGGGAGCAGGCTGGACCCTACCCAGAAAACACATGTTTCTCTTCCTTGAAGTCAGGAGACCTCCCTGACCACACATGCCCAGACAGCCTCCTTGGAGGGCCAAGGAGTGAAGTCAAGAAATGCTCTACCCATGAGCTTCCTCAGTGGGACCCATCTTGGCTAAGAGATGCATGTGCACACATGGGCGCATCCTGAGCTATACCAAACATGGACTGTGAAATCAAACTTGTTGGCCAAAGGAAACCCGGAAGAAATGCCCCATAAAAGTAATTCAAACTGCCACAAGGGTGCGAACTCAGCGACTTTCTCTCTCTGAGTTTGCCCCTGTGTCTATCCACACATACAGGGCTCCTTTTCCTCCTAATAAATACCTCATTTGTTTCACTACTTTCCATTTTGTGAGAATTCTTTTTTGCAAAGCAGAAGGGCAGGGCCTTGTCACTGACCACTGCTCTAGTGGCTAGGATCTGGTGCTCTCCCTGCCGTGACCTGGCCTCAGTCTCTGGTTGGGAACCCAAGCCCTGCTCCAAGACAGTGCAGGCCGAAGCCACAAGATCAGCTCCACTTTACAGATGGGTCGTCTGAGGCTCAGAGAGTTTGAGTCACTTGCTAGTAGTGGCAAAGCTTGGGCTCAGACCCAGTTCAGACACTGAAAGCTCATGCTCTGAACCGCCACACCATTCAGTTCCCCAGATCCCTGGTCCTCCCCTGTCTGTGTCACAGCCTTCCAATGTTGTATTCTCTGCCTCTGCAGAGAATTGAAAGACGATCTGGGGACTCTGCTGGTGGCCCAGTGGTCACAAATTTGCCTTGCAGTGCAGGGGACATGGGTTCAATCTATGGTCAGAGAATGAAGACTCCACATGCTACAGAAAAACCAAGCCTATGCTCCACAACTATTGAGCCCGGGTGCCCCTACTAGAGGGTCTGTGAGCCACATCGAAGGACCCAGAGGATGTAACAAAGATCCTGCGTTCCCCAAGGCAGCCAAATACAAAGATAAATAAGAAGCAGTCCGGCTTCTCATGCTGACACTCCCTTTTTGTTCCCACTTTGAGAGTGACCTTCACGAAGGTCTTCAAGGAGCATGGGTGGGTGGCGTGAGCACTGTGTCCCTTAGTCCGCAGAGCATTAGAAGCATCAATGTAGCAGGATGATGCTTAAGAAGCAACTCAGTTCAACCTTCCCCCTAAACCCACACACAGATTAACACTGAGCTGATAATGACCGTAAAAGAAATGCTTTCAAAGAATAGTTACAGGCCACAGAGGAGTTTCCTGCTTGGAAGGGGCAGCTGGTCAGGGAGCAGGAGTGAGAGTTCCAACCTCCCATCCTCCTGTCCCTGCCTACGGCCTGGTGACCTTGGGCCAGGCCCTTCCCTTCTCAGGCCTGGAGGTCTGGTGCTGTAGGCTCACCACTGGCCGCCCCTCTGAAACACCAGCAATTTGATGGGCTAGAGCCACTTCTCTCAGGCTCCACTGGGCTTCAGGTTTGGGGTCCAGAAAACCTTGCTCCATTGAGCTCTCTCCCTCTTATTGATGCCACTATGTATTAAGGACAGATTAAACACTCTATAAATATAACTGCATTTCATCTTTACCAAAAGTACTATTAGTCCCATTTTACAGCCAAATAAACTGAGTCTTCTCTGATGGCTCAGTGGTAAAGAATCTGCCTACTAATGCAGGAGACGTGGGTTTAATCCCAGGGTTGGATAGATCCCCTGAAGAAGGAAATGGCAATCCACTCCAGTATTCTTGTTTGGGAAATCCCACGGACAGAGGAGACTGGCGGGTGACAGTCCATGGGGTCGCAAAAGAGTTGGATCCGACTTAACAACTAAACAAGAGCAACAAACTGAGGCTTAGCAAAATGGGATGGTTTGTTTTAGCCAGTGAGTAATGGGTCTGGGTTAAAATCCAGACTCCAACTGGTGTACATGCCACCTCTTGGCTCCGATTTATGAGGATGACACACTGCCCCTCCTCTTCTGATTCCCAGGTGTCTCCTAACCTGTTCAGCTGAAATAGCTCATTTATGTTCCTCTATGGCAACGTGGAGTTGGTATCACTGTCACAGTTTTCTAGGAGAGGAAACAGAGGGTCAGAGAGGTTACTTTTGAGAAAGTAGAGGCCTGGCGGTGCTCATTTCAGGTTTCCTAGTTTCTAAGTCCAGGCTTTGCAGTTGCATTCATGGGCCTCTGGGAGCAAATATACAGCTTACAGAGTTTTGTGCCAACCTTGAGCCAGTGGAGAGTCTTCAGGCTCTGTGAACCTGGCTCTCAGGAGACCAGCTCCCACTGCGTGCCGGCAGAGCCTGGCCTGGCTGACCCTCTCCTGGGTCCCTGACGCCAGTGTGTCTGCAGAGATGCTCCCACATGTCAGAGGGAAGAAAGCAGATCGATCAGGCTGACCTGGCACCCCAGGCCAACGGACTTGTGATGACAGAGGTTGGGCATCAGATAGGCAGGCCCTGGGCAGTCTTCCCACTGGTCCCCCACCATCCGGCCTGAAAATCTGCTGGTGTTTATTCCAAATGTTAGGCAACAAAGTCCCACCAAGGTCGACTTTGGACTCAGCCTTGGGAGGCAGCCGTGTGGCTCAGGAGGGTCTGCCTGCTATCTACTAATTACACAAAGAGAGACGAGACTTGGAGCCCAGGCAGAGAGGGAGAGATAAAACATAACTTCCCCTAGATCCTACAGAGCAGGGGGAAGAGTTTTCTGCAATTAGGGGCCTGGGGAACTTTCTTAACCTCCCTCCCTATCTCCAGACCATCAGCAGGGCTTGTCGGTTTCCAGCTCTGAAATCTGCCTGCCTCGCCCCATTTTTCTTGCTATAATCCCAGTGGAAGCCTCTTTTTCCTGGACTCTGCTTCTCCTGCCCCTGAGAGCCATTCGACATACATAAGTATATTCTGAAATAATCCCCTTCCATCACAAACACGGGCAGAGTGCTCCCTTGCCTAAGGACATCAGTGTTGCCCACTGGCTTGGTAAAACCTAACTGTGATTTCACGATAACCCTTGAGGCTGCCAGCTCTGTCTGACTCACCAGCCGCACCTGACCAGCTCTGCCCCCCAGGACACACATCTTGTTTTTCTGTTCCTAACACAGAAGCCCTGTCCCAGTCCTGGGCCCTTGTACACTCCACCCTCCCTCCTGGAAACCTTTCTCCGCCTCTTTCACCAACGCCACCTGCTCTCTGGGTCCAGGCTTCCACTTATCTTGATAGTACCCTGTCCACACTTGGCCATACCCTCACCACTGCTAGTCTCTATAAGGGCTCCTTTGACTGTTTCTCTCATGGCTCCATCAATTACAGAAGTGAAATTACATATGCATGTGCTGTGGGCTTCTTTTGTCCAAGCCTCTCTCCCACTAGAACCTGTGCTTGTAAGAAAGGACCTTCATCTCTACTGGTCCCGCCATGACACGTTCAGTCAAGAGGTGGTGCTCCAGCACCCCTGCGGAATGAATGGATGAGTGGATGGATGACTGGACCCGGGCTCCTTCTCTGTAATTCAGAGGTGTTAGACCACGTGCTGGCCACCGAGTCACGGAAGTGAGCCAGGCTGGGCATCCAGGGCTGAGCCCTGGCATTCCTGGTGCTAACTTGCCAGCTGACCTTGAATAACTTCCGCACTGAAGCTCAGCTTCAGTTTCCTTTCTCTTTCTTTTCTAAAGCTACTTTATTGAGGTCTGACTGACCTACCAAAGGCTGTACATATTTACTGTACACAATTTGATGAGTTTGGAGAGCAGGGAAGCACACACCTGTGAAACCATCACTGCCTTCCACCACCTCCCAAAGTCCCCTCCAACCCACTTTATTCTTCAAGCTGTGGTTTCTTGATCTGTCAAGAGGATGTTGGCCCGGAGAAGCAGCTTCGCTTTTACTGTAGTGTCTCATGCCCAAAGCCTCATGTTTAGAAAAACTGAAAATTCCACTCACTGTATGTCTACATTTTGTCTACTTAGCAAATGGCCAAATGACCACTCTGGATGGCAACCTCCTAGCAGGTCAGCCTATCTTAGGGAAACAGATTCAATCATTTTTCCTGATTTCTGGAGGGGAAAGAATCTAGGCACAGAAAACAATAGAAGCCATGGTTTGTCCAGCATGTTCTGGGTACCAGACGTTTTGTCCCCACCACCTAGTTCAGGGTTTCTCAGCACTGTTGGCACTTGGAGCCAGATCATTCTTTGCGGTGGGGGCTGTCCTGTGTAATGTAGGGTGTTCACAGTATCCCTGGCCTTTCCTCTCCTCCTGGAAGCCAACAGCAGCACCCCGTCCAACTATGACAACTAAAAGTGCCTCCAGACGAAGCAGTGCCCAAGAGGCAGAATCATACTTGGGTGAGAACCATGACTTTATTTAATCTTAAAAATCACACCCTGCAAGGGGTACAATAATTTTACATCTTATCCATGGGAAAGTTGAGACTCAGTCAGACATAGCATTGTCCCCAGGACTACACAGAGGCGGGGGAGAGGGCAGGGGCGGGGGGGACACACCTCTGCTGTCTCAGAGGCCTTGGCTTCCTCCCTCCCCACCACTGTCCTGCTCACCCTGGGACACCTCCAGAGTTTTTAAGCCCTCCAAATGCCATAACTCCAGAGGCCATTCCCCACTCCCCGACCACCACCCCAAGCCCCACAGGCCCTCGGTCCACATTGCCTGTACTTACTCTGTCCGGGGACGAGCGTGCAGACTGCAGAGGCGACTGTCTGTCGGGCTTGGTAGAGAACTGGCTGGACTTGAGCCAGCTTCTATCACTGACCACACAGAGCCCAGACTCCGCCTCCCCTGACTCTGCCTCCCCTGACTCCGCCCCTCCCCTGACTCCACCTCTCCCTAACTCCTCCTCTCCTGACTCTGCCTCTCCCCTGGCTCCGCCCCTTCCCTGACTCCGCCTCTCCCTGACTCTGCCTCTCCCCTGGCTCCGCCCCTTTCCTGGCTCCTCCCTGTCCAGTCGTTGGCAGGGCTGAGCTCTGACCAGGACCACCCCCTCACTGCCCTGAAAACCCTGCACCAGCCAGCAATTGCTATGGCACAAACTCCCCAGGTGGACCAGGCTGGACAGGTGATCAGCTGTCCAGACACAAGGAGAGAGACACCCTCCCAAACCCCTCTTCGCTGTGTTTCCTGCAGCCAGTTTGCTGCGGATCTGGGGAAGTGAGAGCCCAAGCGCTGTGCAGCCTGTGCACTTAGGAGGTTCATGGACCCCGACAGCCAGCTCCTGGTGGAAATCAGATGTGTCAAGAGGGTCTTTGCCTGGAGAATCCCATGGACAGAGAAGCCTGGTGGGCTCCAGTCCATGGGATCACAAGAGTCAGACATGACTTAGTGACTACATCACCACTACTACAATGGCTGAGATGAGGGATTACTGTCTCCACCCCTCTTATTGCACCAATAACCGAACTGAGGCTCAGAGAGATGAAGGGACTTTTCAGAGACGTGCATCAGTTATGGACAGAGTGGGGCTGAGTGCTCAGGCCACCAGCTTCAAGGCCAGTGTTCTTTGCAAAGCAAAGGCCTGACTCCAGGATTTCTGTGGGCTCAGTTGAAATGTCCTTTTCTACCTTGATATTGGGACTTCAAAACTCAGCCCCACTCTTTCAAGACTGCTTCCAAGTGGTGGGGTGTTGGCTCAACCCTTGTTTCATTGCCAGTGTCCCCATGCCGGGGGCTTCCCGATACTAGGGTGTACAGTGTGTGGCCATGACCCAGAAGGCTGTGTGAGTAAATGTGGGGTGTGCAGTCGGTAGAGGAAACAGGGGGGTGGGTATTTCCCAGAGAAAGTGACCTTGCTGCTCAGCAAACAGGGTCCCTCTACAACCTCTGTTGTAGAGCGAGAGACCTCCGCCTTCTTGCTCCATGATTTTGGACACAGTTTTGGCCCTTTATCTAGTTTAGTATTTCCAACCACCCTGCAAAGGGGATAATACTGAGCTTTGCCTCAGTCTAGAGACAAGCACAGTCACCATCTGGCGTTGGGTGCTTGCTGTGTGCTCACTACCTTCACCATGCACTGGATGATGGGTGCTGGAATCCCTGTGGAATCGGTGAGAAGATGGAAGTCGAGAGAGGGTAGGTGATCAGCCCAACAGCACACAGCTGCTGGGGAGAGACCTTAACAAGGGGAAACTAGGTCTCATTTGTTCAGGCTTTGTTTTCCATCCATTGTGCCCTGTGATGTAAGCAAGAGTCCCTCATCTCATAACCAAGAGATTCCCAAACTATGCTTTATAGGAAGGAAATTGGTGTTTGTTACCTTTTGAGAGTCTCTTGCAAGAACAAAGTCCCCCACAAGGAGATCAGACCAGTCAATCCTAAAGGAAATCAGTTCTGAATATTCATTGGAAGGACTGACCCTCCAGCTGAAGCTCAAATACTTTGGCCACATGATGTGAAGAGCCAACTCATTGGAAAAGACCCTGATGCTGGGAAAGACAGAAGGCAAGAGGAGAGGGAACAACAGATGATGAGATGGTTGGATAACATCACTGACTCAATGGACGTGTATTTGAGCAAACTCTGGGAGATAGTGGAGGACAGAGAAGCCTGGCAGGCTACAGTCCATGGAGTGGCAAAGTGTTAGACACAACTTAGCAACTGAAGAACATCAAGCATGTATAGTATGGATAACAATAGTTCCCCAAAGATATCCATGTCCTAACACCCAGAACCTGTGACAGAGACCTGATAGAACAAAAAGGACTTTGACTGATCTTGAAATGGGGTTGGGGAGTACTGTTATGGATTTCCCAGGTGAGTCCTAAGTGCTATCATAAGGGCCCTTCTTTATGAGGCAGAGAAGCAGAATGAGAGAGGTGGGGAGGGAGAGACAGCAGAGTCAGAGGAGGTGAGGGAATCAGTGTTTGTTACCTTTTGAGAGTCTCTTGCAAGGAGAAGTGATCAGGGAAGCAGGAGGAAAGAAACAATGTGATGTGGGGCCTTGGGCCAAGGAACTTCAGAAGCAAACTCTGCCCACAGGACATCTTGATGTTGGCCCAGGAAGACCCATGTTGAACTTCTGACCTCCAGAGCCAGAAGAGAACAAAGTTGTGTTGCTTCACCCCACTCAGTTGGTCATAATTGGTTATGGCAGCAATGGGAGACTAGTGCAATACCCTGAAACGGGTTTCCGATGAAAGATGGGACTAAACAAGATGCTGAAAAGACTTCTCCAGCCTGTGTGTATGTCCGTGGAGGCACCCCAGGTACCTTGCCCCAGGCTTACATTCTAGGGACTAGTTTGAGAATTTGGGGAACGGGGCAAGCCCCAACTCCCCATTGCCACTCAGAAGAGTTCTGAAGGAAGGGGGACTGGGGACGGGGACACTTGGAAGAGAAAGTTCTGAGGGTGTCTCAGGGCGTGGATTAGTCTGCTCTGGCTGCCAGAACAAAAGACTACAGATGGAGGGGCTCACACAAACGAAACATGTTTCTCAGTTCTGGCAGCTGGAAGTCCGAAACCAAGGTGATATCTGGGTTCGTTTCTAGTGAGATCTGTCTTCCTGGCTTGTAGATGATGCCTTCTTGCTGAGTCCTAACACACCCCTTCTCTGTGCCTGTGTGGGGACAGAGAAAGAAGAGGAGAGAGAAGAAGCAAGCTCTGGTGTGTCTTCCTCTAACAAGCACAGTTAGTTCTATGAGACCAGGATCCCATCTTTACGACCTCACTGAGCTTTAATTACTTCCCTAAAGGCCCTTTTCTCTAAACACAATTGCACTGGGGGCTCAGGCTTCAATATGCAAACTTTTGGAGGACACAATTCAGTCCACAATAACTGGGGTGAGACGGTAGGATGAGCCAGTGGCTCGGATATGGGAATTTAAAGGACCAAGTAAGTCATGCTAGATTTATTTTTCCATTGACATCAAGAGCAATGAAGAGCACTATTCCCAATAGGTGAGTTTCACCCTGGGCAGAAAGGAGTTCTGTCACCCCTGAGTGAGTGTGACAATGCGGAACAGAAGTGTCTTTCAATGGGGGCTCTTACTGTTCCACCTTCATGGTCCCCATCACTGGCAACCCACTTTACCTGCTCGGGTGACCCGCCAGCTCTGGCAGGCAGGTGCAGTTGTGACCCTGCTCTAGGGGAGAGTTGTGATAAGAGATAAAATGAAATAACGGTAGTGAGCATTTGTGAAACAGCAAAGGTAAGTGCTTTAGATACAGTAACTCATCCAGAGTCTACTTAGGTGCCTCATCTCCATTTCACAGGCGAGAGAACTGAGGCACAAAGGGGGACCCAAGTCCCACATCAGGTCATAGGTTCAACTGCATCTCCTCAAAATTGAAGACTTAACCACCAGAATTTCAGGTGACCTGACTTGGAAATAGGGTCATTGCTGATGTAATTCGTTCGGGTGAAGTCATTCGGAACTAGGGTGGGCCTTTAGTCCAATATGACTGGCATCCTTGTAAAAGGGGGAAATCTAGACAGACCCACACATGGAGAACACCGTGTGAGGATGAGGCAGAGATCTACAAGCCAAGGAAAGATGGCCAGTGAAACCCAGGAGCCAGGGGAGAGGCCGGAACAGATACCCCCTCATAGCCTCAGAAGGAATCAACTCCACCATTCCGCCATCACCTTGATCATAGCCTTCTGGCCTCCATAAGGGTGAAATAATACACTTCTGTTGTTAAACCACTCAACTGTGGTCCTTTGTTAGAGCAAAATTAGTACACTAACCAATTCGTGTACTTGGTCATCAGTAGAATCCAGGTTCAAGCACAGGCATTCTGGCTCCAAAGTCCAACTTCTACGCTCAGAAGCTCATGGCCTCCTGGTAACTCCCTGAAAGCTCTTGTCACTGTGCCTTGCTCGTTGCAGATGCTCAGAGCTTGGAAACCATTAGGCTTGGATCTGCTCTGGCTCAAAGAAGGACACTTCGCCTTCCCAGGCAGCCAAGGATGGAATAGACACCCTCCTGCCCTTCACATGTTCACACATTCACAGGCTCCGTCAGAGCCGGGGATTCCCAGGCCTGTATCTTCCATGGGTCCCATGTCCATCTGCTCCCTACTTCTGTAGATGCTATGGGATTATGTACCCACTTACAGCTGCAGAAACTGAAATCCGGAGAGGTAAGAGCTGGCCCTCAGTACAGGTAACAGAGAAGCTGGGAATGCAGCCTTTCTGTCCCAGCCCAAGTTTCAAGTGCCTCCTCCCGCATTGAGGAACTCCCCCTGGTTTCCTGGCTAGTGGCCAATCCCCACTCAGTAAGTCTTTGCTGAGTGAGACAATGAATAACCAAATGAACCCACGATGCTTCTCTCCACATCTGCTTATGAGGGCAAGGCAATTCATCCATCCACTGGCATCCGGGTCCCCCAGGCTCCACCACAACACTCATGACATCCTTTGCCTCCCTCCACTCTCCCATCGCAAAGTGCCTTTCCAGCTGGAAGAGAATGACAGAAATCACCAGCATATCCCCCCTCCTGACAGTGAACTCCATGCCCACAGTGTGCCTCCCAAGTAGCAAAACAAGGCTCACACACAGCCCTGTAGATCTTTTTTTTAAAATGCTCCAAAAGGACATTTTGAAATCTGAGAAGCTGGACTAAATATTTACCCAATCAATTCCAGGGGTGTGTCAGGGGGTGGTGATACAGAACAAATAGCATGGGGACCTTGCTCAGGGTACAGCCTTTTCCATTCATTCACTTCAGTCACCAACCATTGGTTGGGCCTGAGTCACATGCCAGACTGGATGTTCAGCGCTGGGGTCAGGTACTGAGGTGAGTGAAGAGAATGCAGTGTGAACAGGGCCCTCCATCTGAGTTGTCCCATCTAAGAGGGGCCAGGGTTGACCCAGTGGGAGGCAGAGGGGCTAATGTCAGCCAGCCATGTTTGATGGTAGGAAGACCGTCTGCCTTAGGGAGAGCGAAAGGCACTGTTGGAAATCCTAGTAGATTCTCAGAGATGGGGAAGGGAGTGTTCTGGGTGATAGGGATCTGAAGGGACAGAAGCCCAAAGGTGGGACGCTATGGGCAGAAGCCCAAAGGTGGGATGCTATGGGCAGCCTAGGAAGACAGTCAGACTTTCCATGAGTGCAGTCATTGGGTGAGTGAGGGCAAGAGGAAGGGTGGGGTGCAGGAGAGGCAGGCAGGGACCAGATTGGGGCGGGGGGGGGCTTGACTACAGTTGGAGGGATTTGAACTTTATCCTGTAGGCAATAGGGAGCCATTGAGTGCTTTTGAGCAGAGGAGGGAATTCGATGAGCTTAATCAGAACAAGGAAGCATCACTCTCAAGGTGACTGAACCCCTTTCCTCCCCTTCCTCATAGCAGAGCTTAACTTCCTCACATCACCCCAGCGGTGTCATTGCCATGGTAACCCCAGGCCTGCATCTTCTTCCAGGCTTGTCTAGGACTCTTAAATCCACCCACCCCATGCTGCTGTAGGGGCAGACGGGGGAGTGAGTCAGCCTGGGCTTAACTACCTCTTGCCTGGCTTTTGAAAAATAGAATCCAACATCCCAGCAGGTGCAGGAGGAAATGGACCAATCAAACCAGGGTGGGCAAGAAGAGAGCGAGGTCTTCGGAACCTTGGAGGACTTGGTGCTGAGCACTGGCAAGCCCTTGAACTTGTAGCCCAGAGCTGGTATGCTTAGCGCTGGGCTGGTGTTGCTGAGATATTTCCTCCTATAGGATCTTCCCACTGTCGGTGACGCCCGAGGCCATCAGCTGTGTTGCAGAGGAAGTGGGGGAGACCCCCCAGAGTCTTCCACTCCTCACTCTGTTCCCCCTGGCTTTTTCCATCAAAAAAGTTGTCTGTCTCCTGCTCCAGATATTCGCTTCCTAGCTTCCTGCCACGATCCTATTCCTACCATCGTGACACTATTTGGGCCAAGGACCAGGACCAGGTCACGCAGTCCCAGGAATATTTTGATTCTTGAATAATCGTCAGCTCCAGAGATGGCGCTCAGTCTGCCCTTCTACGTCACCAGTGAGAACTCTGGTCTTGCGGCTGTGAGACCTCCTGCCACCTCTGACACTCTCACCATCAAAACAAGCAAACGAACCAAACCCACTAGGCCCTGCACAGAGAAATGCATTTGCTGGAAGTTACTGAGGTTTAGGACAAACACAGCCAGGTCCTGTCGGCCTGCCTCCTCCCATGGGAGGGGGACAGGTTTATTCTCACAGACTCTGGGTGGTCTCTCCTCAGAGGCTTCACCCCACAAACTCAAAGACGGTCTGAGCTGGGCCACCTGTTATTGCTGTTCAGTTGCTAAGTCACATCTGACTCTTTGTGACCCCATGGACTGCAGCACGCCAAGCTCCCCTGTCCTTCACTATCTCCAGAGGTTGTTCAAACTCATGTCCATTGACTCGGTGATGCCATCCAACCATCTCATCCTCTGTCGTCCCCTTCTCCTCCTGCCGTCAATCTTTCCCAGCATCAGGGTCTTTTCAAATGAGTCAGCTCTACAAATCAGGTGGCCAGAGTACTGGAGTTTCAGCTTCAGCATCAGTCTTTCCAATGAATATTCAGGGTTGATTTCCTTTAGGATTGACTGGTTTGATCTCCTTGCAGTCCAGGGGACTCTCAAGAGTCTTCTCTAGCACCACAGTTAGACAGCATCAATTCTTCAGAACTCAGACTTCTTTATGGTCCAACTTTCATGTCCACACACATGACTGAAAAACCATAGCTTTGACTAGATGAACCTTTGTCAGAAAAGTGATGTCTCTGGGGCCAGCTAACATTACTGAGGTGGGGACACTGAAGTCCAGACGGGTAAGGACCACAGAAGTCTCAGAGCACCTCGATGGCTCAGCAGGGATGGGAAGACAAGCCTCTAGACCCCTACACCACACACTCCTCCTTCTTGTGCAGCTGGGTCCGTGGCCACGGCAATCTGCTCTGGGAGCGATACTGGCCACATCCCCGTGACCACAGGTGGGGTGGGGCCTGAGCTGCCCCTGTGACTGCTTGCCTCTCTGAGCCTCCATCTCACTTGAACTTGGAACATCTCACCACTGCGTCTGGGACCAGGTGTGCAGGCAAACCCCAGAGGGATGGGAAAGGGGTGCGTTGACTGAGTATCCCCTACATGGAAAGCACTGAGCTGGCCTCCCCGTGGCCGTCATTTTGTTCAATCTGTATAACTACCCTGGGCGGTGGGGATGGTGGTGGATGTTTCTCCCATTTTCCAGGGTAGAAACCTGCTCAAAGAAGTTAGATGGTCTGTCTGAGATGACACAGCCCTGCGGAGCTGGATGTCCAGTCCACACCCATCAGATACCACCCGCATCCTTCACCAACAACTTCTGTCCCAGATCCTCAGCCTCTTCTGCATCCTCCACTCCAAGCCCAGAGATGCTTAGGCCTAGCCCTCCAGGCTACATCCTCCTGCTTGTAACAGACAAGCCAGCCCTGGGAGGGCTATGGTTTTGTGGGGTTGACCACTTTTCCCAGAAAGAGGATGCTCTGGGCATTGGCGGAAAAGATCACCACAAGGAAGAGCCAGTTCAACCAAAGGGCTTGGCGATTGTCCCGGGACCAAAAGGTGACAGAACTGCTGGTGACCACTGCAGCCTGGGTGCCAACTTCACCCACCTCCAGGATGGCCTTGCGGAAGCTCTGAAAGGGAAATGACGAGTGTTAGCTCTGAGAGAGCATGTGTGTGTCAGTCACTCGGTCGTGTCCAACACTTTGAGACCCCATGGACTGTAGCCTGCCAGGCTCCTCCATCCATGGGATTTTCCAGGCAAGAACACTGGAGTGGGTTGCCATTCCGTTCTCCAGGGCATCTCCCTGACCCAGGGCATTGCAGGCAGCCTCTTTACCATCTGAGCCACCAGAAAGCGTGTGTCAGGGCTTAGGGAAGCCTGGAGGGACCAGAGACCACAGAAGACCAAAGTCATTTGTTGAGAAAACACAGCAGGAATTTCTACACCTCGGGGAGGGTCGTTGAGCTGAAGATCCCTTATTTACACAACGGTGATTGCGATCATTTATTGAACACATACTGTGTGCCTACACTCTTTTAAATCTCCTTAACCATCCTATGATGTCAATGTCTTATGTCTGTTTTACAGATGAGGAAGATAAATCCAGAGGCTGGTTAACCTTTTAAAGTCATAAGAGGCGGAACTGGAACTTGAACCCTCAAACCCAAGGCTCTACCCTCTAGCACAACTTTATCTTACGTAACTGAGATCACGGGTCCCTTTTTTTCACCTAAGAAATTTATGGAACAACCCAGCCTCATCTGCATCCTTCCTCTGTTCTGTCATTGCATTTGTCACTCTTTGTTGCCAGCATCTATGACTTGACTGGGACAGCTCTCTGAGGGCAGGGACCTAGTGGCTCCCGGATTCCCAGTATGGAGCACCACACCCAGCACATGGTGGATTAGTTCTTGGCTCCCTATGCCCATGGATTATTGAGTAAAACTCAGGCACTGAGACTTCACATGGTGACCGGGAGAGCACCCAGCATCCAGCACCTTCCAAGAGGTAGAAGTTCCCCTCCAAGGTCTCCAGGGGTTGACACCCATGGATGACTTACCTTGGACACCCGCAGGTTTAGCTATTCTGTGATGCCAGACAAGTCAGCCTGCTGAAAGAACAGGTCTGTGATGCCCAGCTTGGGCAAAATCTGATCTAAGTTACAGGAGCCAGAAATGGAGAACTTTGGGAGATACAACTTGAGCTTCCTGTAAAAATAGCTGAAAGAAGCACTGGGTTAAAACACTGGACTCTTGAACTAGCCAGGGGTCCCATCCGGGCTGGGCTCTTCTCGAGGGCACTCACTCCCTACCCTCACTCCATCAGAGTTCTGTGCCATGCCCTCAGTGAGTGCTCCCAGCGGCTTAAAGCCAGGCTCCTTTGACCCCAGGGTCTGCCGTCTTCAGGGCCTCCTTCCTATGGCAACTCTTCTAAGCAGAGGTTGTTTTCTGCACACGTGCCTAGAGATACAGGTCTCCTTATGTGGCAGTTTTGCCTTTGTCTCTGATGGGGCCGAAATCAGTCCTGAATATTCTTTGGAAGGACTGATGCTGAAGCTAAAACTCCCATAATTTGGCCACCTGATGCTAAGAACTGACTCATTGGAAAAGACCCTGATGCTGGGAAAGATTGAAGGCAGAAGAAGGGGACGACAGAGGATGACATGGTTGGATGGCATCACCGACTCAGTGGACGTGAGTGTGAGCAAGCTCCAGGAGTTGGTGATGGACAGGGAAGCCTGGCGTGCTGCAGTCCGTGGGGTCACAAAGAATTGGACTGAGCAACTGAACTGATGGGACCCCATGGTTTTCACCTGTTTGGAACCAGTGATTTCTTTGGATAGAATTCCTCTACCACATGAGTTGTGTGTGACCCCATATGGCCATGACCTGAGGTCCTTTTCTCATGTGTGTTTGAAGACTTTTCCTCCTCATATCCTCAGGGTGATTTGAAAGCTTCCTTGCTACTTCCTGGGGTGGGTGGGTGGGGTTTTCCTAATGCCTCTATAGCAGAATGGTCAGCATCTTGACCAGAAATCTACTCATTCATTGCACAAGGTGGACCCTCAGAGAGCAGGTGTCTCTTCAGCCCAGACTTGTGCAGTACAAGTTGTTATTTAGTCTTGTCTAACTCTTATGTGATGCCATGGACTGTAGCCCACCAGGCTCCTCCATCCATGGGATTTCCCAGGCAAGAATACTGGAGTGGGTAGTACAAGGACTACATCTAAACCCAGGATTCCTAACTCCTAGTCTGATTCTCTTTTCACTGATAAGGGCAAAATTTAGATACAATATTGTCAATCCTTATTTAAGGAAACCCATGGAAAGTCTTGGAGAAAATAAGACTTCTTCCATAACTTGGTGATCCCTCCTGCCAATTTGGGGCACTGGCTTTCGTTGGAAGGGTTCACAGTGAAGACTCAGCCTGCACCATGCCCTGATGGATTACCTCTTCCAGGGCAAGTTGTTCCATCTTGTTAGTATCTTCGGAGTCAAAACCTCTGCCACCTGTTCCATCTTCCCTCGGTCAGGAAGGATAAAGAAGGTTGTTATGTTTCCTTGATAATCCGTCCACAACACCAAGCAGAGCAAGTTACCTGTTGTGAAGATACCAGTGGAGCTGGGTATCCTGCAGCTTCATAGACACCTTGACGGTGGTGTCCTCATCCAACATAGAGGTCGTGGGGAGTGGTCAAAGAAGGGATGAATGGTTTCTCCCAGAGTTGGAGGGAAGAAGGGAAGAGGGTACCAGGCATCTGTGGACCAACAAGCCCAACCTCCATCCAAGAAACACATTCCCCCAACCATCACTCCAGACCCTTACCTTACCATCCCATCCGTTCAACACCCAACCTGCCTGGGGCATGGATCTGGGGGCTCAGAAAGATTCTAAAGTAAGAGACCCAAGAGGATACCAGCAAGATCTTTTCATGTCTTCACCAATTACTTGAAATTGTTGGACTTAATTTTGTCAACCTGGTGTTTGTGTAGTGCTAGTTCAGACATGCCCTTTCTCAGTTTAAAATAAGATTCAGTAATCTTTTGTGTGTTTACGGATCAACTGCTGGTGCTAGTGGTAAAGAACCCGCCTGCCAATGCAAGTAGACATAAGAGATGCGGGTTTGATCCCTGGATCAGGAAGATGCCCAGAAGGAGGGCATAGCAACCCACTGCAGTATTCTTGCCTGGAGAACCCCATGGACAGAGGAGCCTGGAGGGCTACAGTCCATAGGGTCGCACAGTCAGACACGGCTGAAGCGACTTAGCACAAGCATGCAGATTTTTTTTTATTTTTGGTAGGGGGTTGTTTCTTTGATTTTAGTTCAGTGCCAGGTCATGTTTTTGACCCATATTTCTATAGGGCTGTTTCTTAGTGATTTGCAGTTCTCTGAACACTACTTGTCTATCGATTCTGTATGTTGTCAATGTGTTTTCTTCCTCCCTGACTTGTCTTTTCACTCTCATAATGGTCTGCTTTGGTGACTGAAATTCTCCATTTAATGCAGTGAGCATATCAGTTTTTTCCTTTATGGTTAGATCTCTGTGTCCTGCTTGGGGATATTTTCCCACCTCCAGGTCCTGCAGATACTTCCCTCCATCAGCTACAAGCATTGCTCTTACCTTTTGCATTTAGGACTTTACGTCACCTGGAATGAATGCTTATTATCAGTAGGAGGGAGGCGTACAAAATCATTTTTTTTTCCCCATGAGGGTACTGTCCCTACCCCACTTTAAAAAAAAAAATCTATCCTTTTTCTCAATATTCTATCATGCAAGTTTTGTCAAATATCAGATGTTTGTATATCCAAGGGGCCACTTCTGGGTTCTATTCCAGCCTTTCTATTCTGTCCCCTTGGTCTACATGTACCTCACAGTCTAAATTAAAATATATTTATAACCGGCCTTGCTTCCCAGCAGGCAGGTTCTCCCTTTTTAGTTATTCTTGTCCCTTTGCTCTCTCATAAACATTTTAGAATCAACTTGTTACCTGGCACCAAAAATAGTCTTTTAAAAAGCTGTTAGGGGACTTCCCTAGTGGTCCAGTGGTTAAGAATCCATCGGCCAATGCAGGGAACACAGATTCAATCTGTAGTCCAGGAAGATCCCATGTGCTGTAGAGCAACTCAGCCCATGTGTCTCAACTACTGAGCCCTCGCACACTACCATCCATGCTCAGCAACAAAGAGAAGCCTCCTCAGTGAGAAGCCTGCACATTGCAACCAGACAGTAGCCCTCACCTACTAGAGGAAGACTGTGCACAGCAGTGAAGACCCAGTGCAGCCACAAATAAACAAAAATTTACCAAAAAACCTGTTGGGATTACAGTAAAAAATTTAGATCAATTGGTGGGGGACTGACATCTTTAGCACGTTAAGTCTCCTTATTCATAAACTCAGTATACTTTTATTTTTGTTTGCCTACTTCAGTATCTCTTAATATAGTTTTATCTACAAAGATGCTGCACATCTTTGGTTTGTTTTCTCCTAGGTACTTTTCATTTTTGAAGATAAGCCACAGTCATTCTACTCTTCACACCATGTGACCAAGACCAAGGGCTTAGGGCTACATTTATATCCCCAAGGTAATGGGCAAATGTGTCAGAGGGCAAGCTATTTCCTGTCTATTTCTGGAAAGCCTTCTGCTTTGTGCCACGAGCACTAACCCAATGGGAAAGAGGTCTCTTACAGGAAGAGAGCTCCAAAAACTTCACTATTTCTGGCCAGAGTGTATATTATGCATGTAAATTATATTATTTTTTCAATGGAATGGAGTTAATAGAATATTGTGCAGCCACTAAAATGAGATCTAATTAAATTTTTCAATAGCATAAAACTACACACACACACACACACGAGTGCATGTGAAAACTGATAACGTCGGAATAAAGTTTATTTATTTTTATAAATAAAATAAAATTTATAAATAAATTCTTGGTTTGCAACTGTATACAATTATGTAAGATGTTGATTGGGCTTCCCTGGGTGGCTCAGTGGTAAAAAAAAAATCTGCCTGCAATGCAGGAGATGCAGGTTCAGACTTGGGTCTTCCTGGAGAAGGGAGTGGCAACCCACTCCAGTATTCCTGCCTGGGAAACTCCATGGACAGAGGAGCCTGGCGGGCTACAATCCAAGGGTCAGACACAGCTGAGCAACTAAACAACAACAGCAAATGTAAGACATTATCCAGGGGAACATGAGTGAAAGGTACACGGGACCTCTCCGCACAACTCTGCAACTTCCTGTGGGTTTATAGTTATTGCAGAATTTATAATTTTTTTTCTTAATTTTCAATGGTGTGTAAAAATTCTACATGTAAAATGCAAGCAATGACCAGTTTGGCTGAATTATTAGTCTGGGACTGTTTCCCAGAATGTGTTTCCTGTAGATTCCAGGTGGTCACAGCGTGAGACTGGGAGTCAGATGTGAAGCAGCCATCATCCGCTGAAGGCAGACGAGATGATGGACAGACCAGAGGAGGTATACGCTGCAGACACCCATGCTCTCCTCCAAGTTCAATGTCCAGCTCCTCCATGGTGCCCAACTGTGTCCCCAGACCACGGCCTGGGCCTCTTCCCAAGCTCCCCCTATGTGGAACCAATCTGGTGGTTGGATGTGCCCAGCTGGCATACAGACTTCCCGAGAAGTTCCAACTTGTCCACCAGCTCCAGTGACTTTTTCTCTGTCCCTCCAAGTTCTTCCCCCAGATCTTCACTTCCCCAGTCCCTCCCACAAATACACCAGGTCTAATTCCTATGACAATCCTCTTTCTCTTAACACTTATGCTGACTCTGCTCCCTGGATGGCACCCTAAGTGATACGCACTGTACAAAACTGTCCCCACCTGTGATTTCAACCCTATCAACATATGTGTGTAAATAGAAGAGTGGAAGGAATTAGGCTAGATAATGCTGGTTCACTCAGGAAGGTAAGATTATGGACAACTTCCGTTTTTGCTTTTATACTTCCATGTATTTTTATACTTTGTATTATATTTTTATACTTTGTATTATATTTTTATACTTTTATGTATTTTTAAAGGTAATCAAAATTGTTGTCATTAGAGTAATTACAAATGCTCTATTTATTGAGCATGTCTAATGCTCAGAGATCTGCAATCTTCTTCTGCAATGGGCCAGAAAGTAAATATTTTATGCTTTTCAGGTCATTCTGTCTCAGTAGCAACAGTTAATCTCTGTCTTGCAAAGGCAGTCAGAGATAATACATAAATGAGTGGGTGTGGCTATATGCCAATAAAACTTTATTTACACAAACAGGTGGTCTGTTGGATTTGGCTGGGACCTAAAGCTTGCCAATCCCTTCAGGCCCTCCTATAAGGAATATATAAATATGTGACATCATTTGATCCTTAGAAACAAAACTTGAAGCAGGGACTCATATCCTCACTTCAAGCAAACAGTCTGATGGATTTGCACTCTTGGTAAGGGGTAAAGCTTTGATATGAATTCAGAAGATGTTTGTCACACATACATATTAAAAAAAATAAATAAGAAAACCTGTCTAAAAGTATGAAGGGATGGAAATCTTAATATTACACAAACTTAAATATCTGATGCTCTAACATTAAATTTCCTGAAGGCTGCTCAATTTATCAGACTCAATCCATCCTCAATCCATCCATCAACACTTTCTGTTTTGAGGAGTTTCTCTTTGACATGTGAGCCTTCAATAAGTTAGGAGGAAAGGGAAGACGTGGGATTCACCAACACACTGACCTTTGAAGTACACATAATTCACCAACAACATCATAGTATCGGCATTGAGCTTGCTGACCAAATTCACAATCTTCCCCCGAGTTTCCTCCCTAAGGTAGTGGTTGATTAGCTGGGTCACGCTCACAATCTTTGAAGTTGCTACAGAAGAGTCTAGACTCATAGAAGGTTTCGGACTCCTTGAGAAATCTTGGAAGAAGCAGTTGCTCAAGAACAAGGCGCTGCCCATGCATATCTCCAGCCTGTTGCCTGGGAGGTAGAGAGTGTGCAGAAGGTTCTGGAAGCCTTGGTGGCTGTTGAACTCTGATACCTGCATGAGGCTGAAGCCCAGACCCTCCAGGATCTGAGTCCTGCTGTGTGAGCTGACCTCCAGGGACAGCATAGCTAGTCTGCAGAGATGCTCAGAGGGGAGAAGAGGATACTGCCCCTGGGGGCTTGGGAAGCCATCAGGTGGTGGAAGCCGCGGGCAAAGATGGTGATGCCTGGGGTGGTCTTGAGGCTGGAGAAGCTCACCTGTGCTGGAAGCCTGATGGGGGCGGTGGGCATGACCCTGGCCGTAGTGCTTGGGATGC
The DNA here is from genome assembly GCF_019320065.1 of Cervus canadensis. NCBI lineage: Eukaryota > Metazoa > Chordata > Mammalia > Artiodactyla > Cervidae > Cervus > Cervus canadensis. The sequence goes on from NC_057402.1 coordinate 10,575,134, forward strand.
AGCTGACCTTGAGAAAGGACCAATCGTCCAGCCAGAAGGAGGAGCAGGAAGCCGGCCAGCTGCATCTTCTGTGCTCTCAGATTTGTAGGAGAAAAGAACATGCCCAGGAAGTTCCCCAGTGGAGTGTCCTGCCCCTCGGAGAAGCCTGGCAGAGGGCAGGGCCCCAGGATGTAAGCGGTCCCTAAGCTCCGGCAGATGAGCTTGAGGGGGAGGGGCAAACACCCAGCACCTCCACGTGTGAGATGCCCTGGTATCCTACAGCCAGACTTCAGATTTACAAAGCACGGGGCTCCTTGTCCCCCAGCTCGTTTCCTTTCCCGTCTCTGTGAGCTCTGCATGGTACTAGACTCCATTCTCACTGCAGAGACAGAGTAACAGAGACCCCCAAAGTGTCTTGTCTGCACCTATACCACTCTGAACGTGTCTGACCTTGGCCCAAAGTGTCTCAACCAAGTCATCAAACTAGTTAATATCTTAGCTAGAACACAGGGCTCTGGACTCAGCCTGGAATGCACCATGTGAGTTTATTTCCTTAGCCCAGTGACCCATCGCATCAAAGCCACTAATCAAGGGCTATGCTAACACTGACTCCACAGACATCCATGGTATTCTTTACAGTTTACAAAATCGCTTTTATGCTATTTTGTTTGACCCTTATCCACGTAGAGGTAAATAGAACTGGTATTCTTATCATCACTGTACAGATGAAATCACTGATGCTCAGAACATGATTTGTCCAAAGTCTCAAGAATAAAATTGGTCCCTTTTCCTAATGAACTTAACCTGCCCCAAACAGGATGCTAGATTTTCTCCACCAAATCTTCTCTGCTCCATCACATGTCCCTACCATTATTTAGATATCAGCCTCCAACCCCAGTTGTCATCCTTTACTATCTGTCTGGCCTTCCAACCTCTCCCACCCCATTCAGTCTCTCAGCCCCTCTACTGCTATGACCCTTATTCAAATCTCTGTCATCTTTTTCTGAGACCAGAGGTCAGGAAACTTTTCTCTTTAAAGAGCCAGATAGTAAATATCTTTGGCTGTGGGGACCATGCAGTCACTGTCTCATCTATTCAGTTTGCTGTGCTCACTGGGGCGTGCTCATGACAAGGAACACCCCTCCCTTCCTCTCACACACTCTCTCCAGCCTCATGGTGAGATTACACAGAATTCCCCTCTGGCAGGAGCTTTTCAAAAGCACCTGGAGCCAGAAGACCTGGGTCCCCAGCTGTGTGTGGTCTGGAGAAGGCTGTTCTGGGTCTGAGCACAAGTTCTGCCCCCCAGGGCCACAAGGAGGTGGGTGCAATCATACGTAAGGGACCCTCTAGCCTTTGTCACCTCTAATGAGTGTGATCAGTGGTCCCAGTTCACCCAGGCCTGTCCTAGTTTTGTCCCAGACCAGAACTTTCAGTCCTGGACAATCCAGGACGATTGGTCATCCTCTCTTTACTGTCTCCATTGTGGCCCTTGTAAGGTTACTCACAGCTCAGTCAAGCCTGGAGTGGCCCCCACACAGCTGTCTCAGCTCTAGAGGTGACCCAGGGATGTGGCTTGGGTATGTCAAGCCCAGAAAGATCAGAGAAGCCTCCTTGCCCCCACCTACCACCTCCCCTATTAGGTAATTATTAATGAACAGACCCATGGGTACAGCGTGGAATCTCAAAACAGAGAAACCTCATTGCAAGTTGGCTCACCTCCCCCCAGGAGAACCCTCCATCCTTGCTGGGGCCCCAGGAGAGTTCACCCCTCCCAGTTTGTGTTACATGTTGAGGTTTGCCTGATACGAGCTTTTCTCTGCAGCTCAGGGGAACCCCTCAGTGGGCCTAGTTTTCATTCTGCCTCTCAGTGGCCTTGTGAGTTTAAGTATAACCATCCCCCTCTCCGGGTATCTATTGCCCTGCACCACCACTTCAGTCTGATCCCCACTCCCTGCAAATGAAGAGTTGGGCCAGACCAGAGGCAACAAACTCCAGGGCCTTCTCAAACCCGGGAAGGCAGCTTCCAGGGTGACAAGGTGGGGAATAGTGGACACAGGGAACTGGAGTCATCCCTCTGCGGCCAGGTAAGACCCATCTGGAGGCTAGACCCTGCCCGCAGCCTCCAGAGTGCAATCCTGCACTAGGAGATTTCCAGAGGAGCCTGTTAGCTTCCCTGGTAGCTCAGGTGACAAAGTGTCTGCCTGCAATGCAGGAGACCTGGGTTTGATCCTTGGGTCAGGAAGATCCCTTGGAGGAGGAAATGGCAACCAACTCCAGTACTCTTGCCTGGAAAATCTCATGGACGGAGGAGCCTGGGAGGCCCCAGTCACTGGGGTCATAAAGAGTTGGACACGACTGAGCGACTTCACTCACTTCACTGCCAGCTTTATAGCTGCATGTTTTTGCAATGTAACCCACCGAGATATCACACGGTAGATGGCAAGGACATTGCATCCCAGGAGCAAGGGTGAGAAGAGACACCTCCTTAGCCCAGGAATCTAGATTCACACTTCCTCTCTAATCATGGAACTGAAGCTGCTGTCTCTCCAGTAAAGAGGGAGCCCCAGCACCCTTGGATCATTCTGGGACAGCTGCAGGTTGGGGTGATGTCTGGCTGTTCCTCGGACCATTTGGGGAGTGATGTGGCCCTCGGGGTGCTGAATGAGAAACCCTAGACCATGCAGGCTTCCTCTAGTAGGCTTTCCTGAATGGGTCTCCAGGTACTTGGTGGAACTGAATGGACTATACACCAGTATAGAGCAGTGAGACAGGGCCGGGAGCCCTGGGCTGGGCAGGACAGGTCCCAGCACGGGCCTGAGCCCAGCTGGCCTCGGGCCCAAATCCCAGCTCTGCTGTTGGGCTCAGAAGGTTCAGGGACGTGCCCATGTTAACACCACAATAAGGCATCAACACCAGGAGCTTGATGTGCCAGATAAGACAGAGGATTCTTATGTCACTTCATTCTCTCTCTCTCTCTCTCTCTCACACACACACACAATACTATTCCATAAAAAAACTTGCCCAGAGAAGTTGCAAGCTCAGATTCCAAGGTAGGATTTGCACTCTGAACTGTTCTTTCTCTCCTTGGACAGACTGTCACTCTGCTAGAACATCAGCTCCAGTTTTGCTCACTGCTCTAACCCAAGTGCTAGGACAGGGTATGGCATACAGTAGGGGTCCAAGCAATATTCACCGAGGGAATGAATGAAGGAAAGATGCTTATTGATATTTGGTCTCATGCATGTGAAAATAAATGACTTGCTCTTCACTAGTCCACAGTTTGGGTTTCTGCTACTTGGGCTGCCTTCTGCAATGAGTTAGAGGTTGATGCAACAGATTCCAGGGGTCAGCACATGCTTGGCTACAGCTGGAGGGACAGGTAGCCTGACCCCACTGTTAGCACACAGTGACTGCCTTTTGGGTCCTGGCGCCTGCCCCTGTAATGCTCTGGACAAAGGTTGGGTTTGGGTGTTAGACACTCTCTGCTACCACTAAGCTGTGTGACCTTGGGCAAGTCACTCCACCTCTCTGAACCTCACTTTCCTCATCTGTCAAATTAGGAATGCTTACTGTTGGGAAGGCTCATAGGAGGGAAACGGATGGCATCCTTGAGTGTGCCCAGCTTCATGTCAGTTTCCCTCTTCTCTTTCTGCAGTGGAGGGGTGGAGTGGAGGCCCAGAGAGGTTACCCGTCTTGCTTGAGGTCACACAGCTTGTAAGTGGGAGAGTTGGGATCTGAACCCTGGCATCTCTGGCTCCAAAGCCCAAGATGGCAACTTCCACTTCTAACTATTGACATCAGAAAGGAGGTGGTTGCCTTTTTCCAAAGACCAACATTGTTCAAATGTGGCCCTGAGGTCCTCCACAAGAGGGGCACTTGTTAAAAGCTGAGAATCACAGGTTTCCCCCCAAGTTTCTTGAATCAGAATCATGAGGATGGTGTAGAGTGGATCCAGACATCTGCCTTTTTAATCAACTCCCTAAATGTGTGTGGAGAAGGAAATGGCAACCCACTTCAGTATTCTTGCCTGGAAAATCCCACTGAGGGAGGAGCCCAGTAAGCTACAGTCCATGGGGTCACAATGTGTGACTTCTCTGCAGTTTAATGTTTCAACACCAGAGGGCTCACTACTATTTCTTAATGGCACAGGCATCTCCTCTGATGTCAGGTATTCCCAAAACCCTCACCCTGGGAGTTTGGGTGAAAAACAGGTGGCTTTTGTGGTTGGGAAAGCACACCCTCTGCTATTCTAAAAGAATGTTAAAGCTAGCTCATCTAGCCAAACATTCCCTCTTATAGAGGGGGATAGAACTTGCCCAAGGCAAGTAAATTGCAGAACTGTGCTCAGAAAAATATACACACAGCACTGTCCTTACCACCACACACCCTCTCCTGAGCTCGGACTTGACTACAGGTTGGAGGGGAAATAGAAACTCCCAGTGTCTCAGGGAGGAGAAGGTTTCAGCCTGTCTCTGAATTCATTCATCCAGCTGCTTACTGAGCTCCTGCTATGAGGAGCAGCACTGTAACAGTCTCATTGGCTGGATCCACGCCCTGTAGCATATAGTTGTGAAGGGTAAGTTCAGGAGTTATGACTGATTGTACTGGGACTTACTTACTGGCTGCAGGTGGAGGTGAGGGTTAGGAAGGGGTTCCCAGGGAAGGGACATCAGGGCTGATATGAATGAGGAGTTACCAAGTTAGAAGAGAGGGGTTGGAGCAGGGAAGAGTGTTCCAGACAGGTGAACAGTATGAAAAAATGTTCTGCAGAAGAATGAACCATGGGATGATGATGGGTGCAAAGACCCCACTGTGTCCATGGGTCAGAGTGTGAATGATGGGGACGGGAGAGGGTGGGAGAGGTGGTGTGGGAGACACACAGGTGTCCAAGGCACCACCTTGACCTTAGAGGAGCAGGAGACAAGGTTTGACCGCAAGCAGCAACAGCATGAGGCAGCCCCAGGCAAGTCCATAAGCCACAGAGCAAGGGATTGGAAGGGAGAGACAGAGCAGGCTTCATGGAGGAGGAAGCATTTAGGTTAATCCGGGTTCGGTTTGATTCAAAGGCATTACGTTCTTCTCTCTGTGCAGAGCGGGTATCATCTTAGCCATGAGGATTTTCTATCTGATCCTGAACAGGTGATTTCAGAAGGTCAAAGTCATTCTGGGCAAGAAGGAAGGGAGGAGACCGGGATTTCTGCTCCCGAAGGGCCCACTGAGCCTTCAGACTCTGTCTCCCTCCCTCCTGTCTGAGCCCTGCTGGCTCTGCGCAGCTCTAACCAGGGGCAGGTGGGACACATAGTCGACTTCGGGCCCCTTTGCACTCCTTAGCGCACAACCAGCTGGGTCTCAGCATTTAGGGCTGTTAAGGATGGTGAGATAAAGGAGGACAGGGTTTTATGAATGATGGTGCAGACGTGGCCGCAAAGCCTGTGCTGCTCTTTCCATCAAGAGGTAGAGTCTATTTTCCTTCCCTCCACCTGAATCAGGGCTTCCCCCTGTGACTTGTCTGAATAATTTGGAGCAGAAGTGATGCTGTGTGTATGTCTTCTGCTGAGCCTTGCGATCTGCGGCTTCTGCTTTCACAGCCGGTAGACTCCTTCTTGGAAGCCCACTGCTGGGTAAGGAGGCTGACCAGGGGCGGCCGTGCTGGGAGGAGGACCAGCGGAACCAGATAGGGAGGGAGGGAGAGAGAGGGAGGGAGGCCACAGGGAGGAGTCCTGAGCGCCAGACACGCCAGTGAAGCCTCGGGGACCTCTCAGCCCAGCACACCCACAGTGTGCATGCAGCTGAGTGAATCACTGCAGCCAGCGCTCCATGCAGCAGACAAAGTACCTGGCAAAACTCTGCCTGAATTTCCCACCCAACTAACCATCAAGCAAGTGAGAAAGTGATTGCTGCTTTCAATTATTGAGACTCTGAGTGGTTTGTTTGTGAATCTTCCATACAGTCCAGACTTAGGACTTTTTTAGAGCAGATCTTTTTTCCTTTTTTTCTAAGAAGGATTCTAAAGCACAGGTCACCTGACAGATACTAAGTTGCAAGACACCACACAGGACAGGTACTGTTCTCAAGAGTGAGGAAGGCAGGGGCTGGAGAGGAGGCATGAGTCCATTCACCAGGTCGTCAGTCGTTTACTGAGCACCTACTGTGTGCCTAGTGCTGTGCAAGGCTCTGGAGCTGGGCCTTGGGGAGGACAAAGTCCCCATTCTCATGGAACTCATGCCCCAGTCCAAATGATGGAGGGGGAATAAATAAACACATAATTAATGGAATATCAGATCATGATCACTGTTGGAAGGAACATGTCGAAGGGGGAGATACAGACTGATTGGGGGGTGGCCGGTCAGGGCAGTCCGCCCTGAGGAGGTAAGATTTGAGCCAAGACGTGGATGAGGAGAAGGGATCAGCATGCAAACAAGTGTGGCTGGGAGTCCAGGCCGAGGGGAGAGAGTGAAGCCCAAGTCACTCAGGACATCACTGATGAGGCAGGCAATGGGGCATCTGAGACATCCCAGAGGGATCTGAATCCACTGCTCCTGTTGCCACAGACACCTTCTGGAAAAGACAGTGGTGTCCCTCTTCCTCACTCACCATAGAAACCCCGCAGAGGAGAGGGGTAGGGGAAGAAGGACCAGCAAGTGCACCTACCTCCTGCAGGTGTGTGGGCAGAACCAAATGCATCAGAGACAGCTAGCTGATAATGAACTCTGCATCAGTTCCAATGACTGCTTTCAGTGCAGGCATGGATGGATTGGGTGTACATGATGCTTGGATCACAGTGAGTTAAAAAGAAAACAAGAACCCGAAAGAGGCTGCAGAGTCGCTCAGATGGAATTCTTCGTGGGTTCTGATTAGTCAGTTGCCTTCAAGACATGGGCAGTGGGGGCTGCTGGTGCTGCTGAGAACATGCTGATAACAGGAACTGGAGCAGGGAGGTGTGGAAGTAACAGGCTTCCCCAGCTAGAGGCCGAGAGGAGGGCAGTGTAGCTGGGAATGGGTACTGGAGACCTGGGCACCAGTTCTTTAATGGTCAGTGATCTCCGGGTGGCCTTCAGCAGATTCCTTTCCCTCTCTGGCCTCAGTTTCCCTCTCTGTAAATGAAGGTGGCCAAACCAGTAAGGGCTGCACGTTGGACCTTCTCAAGGACCAGGCTGTTAACAGGCCAGTGAAGCAAATTTCAGAAGCACCATGAGAAATTCTCAGTGCCCAGGGCTGCGTCTACCATGTAGTAGATTTTTGTTGTTCAGTAGCTCAGTCATGTCTGACTATTTGTGACCCCATGGACTGCAGCACAGCAGGCTTCCCTGTCCTTCACCATCTCCCGGAGTTTGCTCAAATTCATGTCCAGTGAGTCAGTGATGCTATCTAACCATCTCATCCTTTGTCACCCCCTTCTCCTCCTGCCCTCAATCTTTCCCAGCATCAGGGTCTTTTTCAATGAATTGGCTGTTTGCATCAGCGGCCCAAGTGTTGGAGCTTCAGCTTCGGCATTAGTCCTTCCAATGACTTCAGGGTTGATTTGATGGACTGGTTTGATCTCCTAGCAGTCCAAGGGACTCCCAAGAGTCTTCTCCAACACCACAGTTTGAAAGCATTGATTCTTCAGCATTCAACCTCCTTTATGGTCTAACTCTCCATAAACATTTGTTGAAGGTCTAGATGAACCTGGTGTCCGATCTTCTGACAGCCCCAGTGGACCTTCTGATTGTCCCAAGGGAGTTGTAAATTTGGATTTCTTTTTTTTTAATGTGAGCTATCTCAATTTTGGCTCACATGGTGAAGAATCTGCCTGCAATGCAGCAGACCCAGATTTGATCTCTGGGTTGGGAAGATCCCCTGGAGAGGGAAATGGCAACCCACTCCAGTATTCTTGCCTGAAGAATTCCATGGACAGAGGAGCCTGGTGGCTATAGTCCATGGGGTCACAAAGAGTCAAACACGACTGAGCAACTAACAAGGAAGCAAGGAGTAACCCCAATTTTGAAATGTGCGTCTCTAATTTAAATAAGTTTTATAAATCTGTCCACACCAAACAGTACAGCTTGTACTGGTTCGGCCTGTTTGCTGCCAGCTTGCAATGACCTTGGTGCCAATAGATCTTCAAGGCCTTTTCCAACCCTGCATTCCTGGAAGCAAAAAAAAAGTTTGTGTTTCATTCGGTTCGTTAAAGGATTTGAGACTGGCTTAAGGGACCTTCCCTAGATTCAAAGTTAAAAGGTAAAAACTAAAAAATTAGACTCACCATCAGGAAAAATGTAAATGAAGTCAGAATGCTGATCAAAGCAGCGATAAAAAAACATCAAACATGGAGGCTTACCCTAGCTGATTTCAAGATATTATCAAAGACACAGTAAATTAACAGAAACAGAACGCCGCAGCTGGAAAGTCACAGCAAGTGTGTATTTATCAGCTAGACATTTTCACAAGGCTATTTGCTGCTAAGTTTCCTAGAGACCAAAGTCACAAGGGTTGAGTTTTCACACACATTTTTCATTGCTCACATGGGCAAGGATGCTGGTTCCTCCCAAAGCAGCCCCCAGCTTCTCCCTGGGGAACTGCTCCAGCTCTGGCAGGCTACACACCTTCCCCCCCTCCTCCCAGGATGCAGAGGAGAAGGGCCGTCTGGATGGCCAGAGTAGGGGGTTTAGGAGCTGCCTCCCTCGGGTCCACCAGGAGAGAAGGAGGGCTCTGTACTCAGGCATGTCCCAGGTCCAGGCTGGGGAGGATGATAAACGGGGAGCCTTGGGATGCTCCGGGTCCAGCCCACTGTGTCCAGATAAGGGTCAGGCTGAGATGCACCAGTGGTGTGCTGGCTTCCTCATCTTACTCACGCTCTCGCCCCACATCCTGGGTTGCCATCTCCTGCTTATCCACAGCCCCTCCCTTCCCTGATCCCACCACTCAGCCCCCAGTGCCGAGTCGGAGACGCCCCTTCTAAATGCACTTTCACACCACTGTGGATGTTTAGGTCAACAACGGCCAACTGCCAGAAATTCATATAGTCGATGCTTCAATCTAACACACGGCGTTTCCTGCCCTGTTCTCTACAGCCAGCATCAGACTAAGTCATCCTCCACATTTAAGCATTTTGCCAAACATCCATAATAGCCCCTCTTCAGGGTCTGCCGGGAATCCCAGGTGGCACAGTGGTAAAGGGTCTGCCAGCTATTGCAGGAGACACAAGAGATTCGAGATCCATCCCGAGATCAGGAAGATCCCTTGGAGTAGGAAATGGCAACCCACTCCAGTGTTCTTGCCTGGAAAATTCCTTGGATAGAGGAACCTGGTGGGCTCCAGTTCGTGGGGTGGCAGAGAGCTGGATGTGACTGAGCGATTGGCCGTGCACACATACAGGGTCTGCCAGCATTTATTAGGCCATCCCCCGCCCCTGGATGCCACAGCCTGGCCTGCATGCCCCTGTCGCAGCCAAGCTGCAGCCCGCACTCCCCCTGAGCTAACACGCCGTGGCTCCGGGCAGTGGAGGGGACGTTCCAGGCTGCGGTGGGGACGCCTCCGTCCACCCTCCTGGGCGGCCCAGGGTCCAGGCAGCCGTGCTGTGCCAAACTTGCAGTCAGACAGACCTGCCGTCTAGCCTGGCCTTGGCACTTTCTGTTTATTACCTCCAGAGGCAGGGATATCCCCCGCTGGGCCTCAGTTTTCGCATCTGGAAAAGAAGGACATCCTTCCAACCACAGAGGGTTTTCCAAGGATCAGCTGGAAGAGGAAGCAGAGAAGAGCTTCGTGAATCTCCAAACTCGGCCCAAACACAGACAGCCGGTCATCCCAGACCCTTCAGTGGTCCAGCCATGCTCCCCATGTGCCTCCTTCTTTTCCAGAAACCAGCACTCTGCCCCTCACCCGGCTCTCCCTGCAATGATGGTATCATCCTGACCTTGGCAGCAGCGTGGCCATGTTCTCCTGCTGGCACCTGCTAGGACCTCAGCCCCACTGAGAGTGACCCTACTGTGTGTCATTGACTTCCCTGCCCTGGCTGCGGGTGGGGAATCTCACCTGCAGCTCGCCCCCTCCCACAGGGGCTACAGGCCTGGGGGGTGCCACAGGCCTTGGGGGTGGGCACTGGGAAGCTCAGATCCTGGCCAGTGATTGGCTGACTGGTGAGAGCCCCTTGCTCAGGAAGGTACAGAGTGCATTGAGGTAGGAGGGTGAGGAGGAGCTGAAGGCTGCAAAGGACCTGGGAAGGCAGAGGCAGGAGCAGCCAAGGTAAGAGCAGCCGAGTCACCCTCAGGGCAGCGACGTTCACCCCCTCGTGAGAGCCTGGAAGATGAGCTGATGGCGCCCAGGGCAGTTCCAGTCCTGAGTGTGAGCTGATGGTGCCACTGCCCAGCTCCTCCCTCCCCCCCGACTTCCTTCAAGTGAGCCCAACTACTGTGTAAGCTTAGTACTGCCGACATTGTGCCCATTTTACAGATGAGGAAACTGAGGTCTCCAGAGGTCAAGTCCTTTCCCCAACTCACTGGTGAGAAAGTGGCTGAGCCAATGTTCAAGGACAGTCTTTCTTTCCTCAGAAATGCCAACCTGAGTGACCAACTCACTTGTCCACTCAGCCCAGGGCTGGGTCTGCAGGAACCGTCAGGTAAATGTGTGCTGCGGGTGGATGGCTTGCTTCATAAGGAGGGAAAACAACCCTGCTGGCTGGGTTTAAAGCAAGTCTACCTTTGTTCCAGCCCCCTCTAATCCTTTGGTCATACATTATTCCAAATGCAATTCCCATAAAGTCTGTGCACTTCCCCACACTCTGCAGGTGTGGATTGGAATGTATCTATGAGCACTCAGGCCCAGTCTGCCCCAGGAGAGAAGGAACACTCTAGAAAGCTCAATGCTTTGTTTAGAGTGGAATTTCTCAACACAACACTTTCAGCATTTAGGGCTGGGTTATTCTTTCCTGGGGGGGGAGGGGGGGCGGGTGTTATCCTGTGCAATGAAGGGTGTTTAGCAGCACCCCTGGTCTCTACCCATTCGGTGCCAGTAGCATGTCCCCCAGTTGTGACAACCCCAGACCTCCCCAGACGTTGTCAAACATCCCCTAGGAGGCAACGTCGCTCCCATTGAGAAACACAGCTGGAGAGAAGCCAGCAGCTCCTCACCAAGGACCCCGTCAGCCTTGGTTCCTGCTCTAACTTGTAAATATTACGCAAAGCACAGACAGGAGTCTTACATGCTCCGTTTTCTTTTCCAGCATTTTCCCCAGGCTGAGCCTCAGAGAGTCCACCTCTCAGGGGTGTTTGCATCTGGCCGTCTGCCGGCTGGCTCACCAGGCTCAGCAATGACAAGGCTTCGAGTCGCCAGCAGATGGCGCAAAAATCCTTCCCAGGCCTCTGTGGCTGCCGCTCTCTTCTCTGGGACCTGAGTTACTCCGAGAATCTGGTGCTGAAAGGGGCTTTAGAGACATGGCTGAACACCTTTGGGTGCGCGGGACAGCCTTCCCGACCAGGAATGATCCAGCCCAGAATGTCGACTGTGTGGAGGTTGAGAAGCCCCAGTTCATAGACGAGTAACCTGAGGACCCCGAGGGAGAGTTTAATTGTGTGGGTGGCTTCCCAGCATGGTTATGGGATGCGGTGATAAGATGAGGTGAAAACTGTGATGAGGGTTTATAAGCACTTAATGCTTGAAGGCAGAGGGTCTGATTTCTTTGTCTCTCTCCCTGCATCCACAGAAGTTCTCAGGAAAAGTTGGCTGAACTGGATTGAATGGGCTCCTCCACATCTGAAGATGGGCTATAGCTATAGCTGCATTTTGACACTGCCTCCTGATCAGATACTATTGCTGCCCAGAGCACTGGGTTGAGAAGTGCCATACTCAGCAGATAAGAGTCCTGGAATCAACTAGTCATGTCTGCTATGAGTGCAAAACCAGATAATTAGAAATTCAGCCTTTCTGCTGATCCCAGGATAGATGATCAGAAGCCTGGGAGGAAAGATTCCCTTAGAGAAGACTTTTCTTATAAATCAAAAGCCCTCTGAATTGGTGTACTGTAAAACAGATAAATATCAAGATGCATTTAGGACATCCTAGAAAACATGGACAATGTGTCTGAAGTACAGCAGATGTAGACGAGTTTTGTGATTTCATCTTCCGCTTACAAGACGGAGAGCACTTTGCTGGCCTGGATTACTCTGCATCTCTTTGAGGAGATGCTGGGCAGCTGTCTGCCGACTTTTGCCCAGGTTGCTTTGTGCAGGTGCACTGTCTTCAGGGAGACTGCTTCCGTGCTCACCCTTCCTCTGTGGAGTGTGCGAAGCCGGACACTCCAACGTATCCTGACTTCCATCTTCGCCACGGCTCAGCCCGGCTGAGTCCATCTCTCACCCTAGCTGCAGGTTCTTTCATCTGTGAACAGGACTAACAATGCTCCCTTGCATCACCGGAGGATGTATTTCCCCAGGTTAAGGATGGGGGTTGTGTTTCCTAAACTTGGAAGAGCCGACACCTGCCATGACTCATTGAGGAACTGGGCAGCAAATTAGGTGATGTCATCATGTTCTCCCTATGAAAGGCATAATTGTGAGGGCTTTTTGTTTTTTTTTCTTAATTCCCTCATCCCTCAAGGTCCTGAGACTGATAAACCTTTGGAAATTTTAGCCTCAGCACCCCCTCATTTTATTGCCTCTGTTAAGTTTTTACCAGACAAAGATGGTCTTGGCTGGGCTAACTTTTCCAGGTAACAATATTGCTGCATCGATTTTCGGGGTTTCCTGTCTTGTACTCATTAGTCTGCCCTGAACCCATGCCTCCCCCCTCCCCTTGTATCTCAGAGCCTGATTCAGAGCCCAAAGAGGTTCTTGCATCACCTGGGGGTCCTTTAATTGTGTTTGGATCTTTGGAAAGGACCCTCAGTCCTCACCACGTTTTCCAAGGGGTCGCCACCAAGGCCAGCATGGAGATCAGCTGACCGATTCCAACTGTTTGGAGGAAACTGAGTCTTAATAAGGCCCATGAGGATCCAGGGGCAAGACAGGGTCAGAGCCTGGTTGGGTGGGTGGCAGTGTTCATTCTGTCTACCCTCTCTACCAGGGAGTCATGGGGCCACATCGTTGTCTTTTGCTTTGCCAAAAACATGGCAAATCAGGGGTAGGAGATGGAAGAGAGTGATGGAAGGTGATCAGTGGGTCAAAAAAAAAGAACAACTTCCTAGAGGGTGAGGCAGAGCTAAGGAAACCGTCAGAGAGAGAGAGGGTTTCCTCTTCCTCCCTCTAGGGAGGAGGCATCTGAACAGAGGCTTCTGAAGCCAGACAGTATCTCTGGATCCCAAGAGCCTTCTGGAAGCTCAGTGGTCCTCAGGGGCTGAAGCTCACCTCTGTTTCTAAATTGCTGGGCGCACTTCAAGTCCCTTGGCTCTCTGAGCCTCAGATGCCTAGCTTATTGGTGGCGACACCTACCCCATAGGGCTGTGGTTAGGCGTAAATTAAGTCAGGCACCTGACCTGCTCAGCATGTAATAGGTACTCAGTGTTACTCTGCTTGTGGCATATCTATAAGGTAGTTGCATTAAAACAGATTCATGTCAATGTATGGCAAAAACCACTACAATATTGTAAAGTAATTAGCCTCCAATTAAAACAGATAAATAAAAAAAATAAAAGTAGAATAGAATCTAGAATAAAAAAGATGAAAGTTGCCCAATTTCTGCCTGTTTCTAACAGGTCCCATCGAGGTGCGCCCCCTTTGGATACAGATAAAGGGAGCATGGCCAGAGAAGACAGGGATGATGAGAGCTTTGGAGATGAGGTCCTGAAATCTCGCTAGGGGAAGGAGGCACTTACCTCGGATGAGAGATGATACAGGCACAAGCTGGGTGCACGGGGAGGAGCCTGAAGGCCTGGCAGCCTGGCATTCCCCAGTCCTCACTAAGTCCCCTGCAATGCAAGGCCTTGGGACGCAATACCAGGCACATTCCTTGCTCCCAAGGAGCTTGCAGACTTCACTGCCCATGGATGCCTAGGGAAGAGGAGGTTCTAATGCTCCAAGGTCCACAGGCCTCATGTTTCATGCAAGATGGTACCCAGAGTCCTTCTGACAACCCAAGAGGCATCAAATAGCCCAGCCTCACTTCCTTTCCTGTCTCACCTCCAACCAGCCTCCCCTTCACTTATTCCAGTCCAGCCTCCCTGCCCTTCTTTCTGTTCCACCAGCACACTAAGCTCGGTCATACCCCAGGGCCTTTGAATGTCCTATTGCCCTGCTGGGGAACTCCTCCAAGGTGAGTTCCTTTTCTGTGCTGGTCTCTGCTCAAATCAGTCTCCTTAGGAGCCTTGCCCAGCCTTTCTCCAAAGTCACTCCAAATCCTATTGTCCTGCTGTCCCTTCAAAGCAATGATCTCTACCTGCAGCCACTGTGCCCATTTATCTGTGGTTTATCTGTTTGCCATTTCACCTCATTAGTTTTTTTTAGTACTTTTATTTTATTTTTAATTAAAATATTTTAATAAAAAATTTTTAATTGCACTCCATTTACAGTTATTATAAAATATTGGCTATATTCCTGTGTTATACTATATATATATATAAAGCATAATTAAGATTTGTTTGGGGCTTTTCAGGTGGCAATAGTGGCAAAGAACCCACCTACCAGTGCAGGAGACATAAAGAGACTTGCGTTCGATCCCTGGGTTGGGAAGATCCCCTGGAGGAGGGCATGGCAACCCACTCCAGTATTTTTGCCTAGAGAATCCCATAGACAGAGGAGCCTGGAGTCCATGGGGTCACAAAGAGTCGGACAAGACTGAAGTGACTTAGCACATGCATTCAGGATGTATACTATTTTCACATAACAGTAGGATACAAATTCTATTCAAGTTCCCTTAGACTATAAACTAAGAGACACTGGAACATATCCAGGGTCATAAAATAAGGTGCAAAAATTTCACAGTCTTAAGGGCATTAAAAGACACTTATTCCTTGAAAGAAAAGCCATGACAAACTTAGACAGCATATTAAAAAGCGGAGACCTTTGCCAACAAAGGTCTGTATAGTTGATGCTATGGTTTTTCCAGTAATCATGTACAGTTGTGAGAGTTGAACTATAAAGTAGGCTGAACACCGAAGAATTGATACTTCCAAATTGTGGTGCTGGAGAAGACTCTTGAGAGTCCCTTAGATTACAAGGAAATCAAGCCAGTCAATCCTAAAGGAAATCAGTTCTGAATAGTCATTGGAAGGACTGATGCTGAAGCTGAAGCTCCAATACTTGGGCCACCTGATGTGAAGAGTTGACTCACTGGAAAAGACCCTGATACTGGGAAAGGTTGAAGGCTGGATGAGAAGGGGACGACAGAGGACGAGATGGTTGGATGGCATCACCAATTCAATGGACATGAGTTTGAGCAAACTCCAGGAGATTGTGAGGGACAGGGGAGCCTGGTCTGCTGCAGTCCATGGGGTTGCAAAGAGTCGGACATGACTTAGTGACTGAACAACAACAACAAAGGATATTGAAATCATACAGAATCTGTTCTCTCATCACTGTGTTTCACCTCATTAGGTGAATGTAATGTAACCTTCATGAGAGCAGACACCTGGCTCTACAGGGATCTCAGGGTTTCCAAATTAAAGCATATGAGATGATCTATTGGGGCAGGAAGAAAATATCAGATTTTTTGGTTTACCTTTTCTTGTTTTAATTCAAAAGAAATGAAGCTCTACTCCTATATAATATATGGGTTAACACTGGCTCCCTCACTCAGTTACCTGTCACCCAGGCATACTCCACGTGCAGAATCCAAGTTATGTTGATGGGGGCCCCCCACAGTGCTGTCCTTGGTCCTTTCTTCCACTTCTGATGATTGGTTCACACTGGAGTTTCTGGGTGCCTGGCTCAGCGCGTTGACAGAATATGCAGAATATATTACCCAGGGGTTAATGAAAGTAACTCTCACAACATGAATAGCCCACTTAAAAGAGATTCCTACAAGGCAGCTGTGGATTATGGATAACAAAGCTTACTATGCACAGAGAACTCTTCACAAGGGAAATGGCAGGACAATATGTGTTGCACTGATGGCTGCTGAGCACAGTTGTGCAGGTTGTAAACTGCACAAGGGCACTTAGGAGGCAGGTGGTGGCTGAAATCAGTCTACACTCTAGTGGCCAGTCCTTCCTCCCGAGTGCAGGGCTGTGTCCTTCTAGACAGAATGCCTTTTCCCCATCTCCTTCTCCTGTTTCTCGTACTGGTCCCCCATCAGCGCCATCACAAGGGGGCTCTGATGCTCAAACCATGTCTCATAACGAATCGGCCAAAGTGCTCAAGAGGCCTCAAAGACCACTTGAAATAGATTTACATCCACAATCAGTAACCACTCCAGGCCTTGCCTTGTGACACTGCTCAGTGATTCTCCAACGGCCAACTCCTCCTCTCATGCTAGCAGAAACCGGATTTTATACGGAGTAGCCATGTGCACTACAAAAAAGCCCATTTTCCAGTTTCCCTTGCTACTATAGAGTCGCAAAGAGTTAGACATGACTGAAGCTACTTAGCACACACTTTCTACTAAAGATGGTAATCAAGCAGAAATTTGGCTAGAGAGAAATAAAAGGACATTTTCTAAGGATTTGGGGAGAATTTTCTTTTTTTAATGTAGATAATACCCTTCCTCCTTCCTCCTTTCTGGAATGCAGATGTGGTGATTAGAGGTGTGGCAGCTCTTTTGTGATCTTGAGAGAAAAGACAAGGCAGTGGTAAAGACCAGTCCTGACATCTCTGCTTGATGCCAAGCACTGTTACCTTTCTGCTGTATGGGAAAAAAAAATACCCTCATTTGTTTAAGCTGTTATTTGATCAAGTTTTGGGTTGCTTGCTACAGAACACAGTTCTAGACAGTTGACTCCTCAGCAGATGTTGTTCTTTGCAATATTAGCTCCGATTCTGTGGAATAATCACAATTAGCCAGCTATTTAAAAACTAAGACTAACCTTTAGATTTTTTTCAGCAGTGTCTAAACTCAAGTATATGTCAATCAGTTATGTTGTAAAATGCTATCTATTTCAATAACACATTTTAGGAATCTCTTTAAATATGCTTTATATAAGTATAATACACCTATAGAACCAATCACATATTGTTCAAGTGCGCAACTCATTAATTATTCACAAACTGAACTGATCCACATAGCCAGGACCCAGATCAGGAAAGATAATGTGACCAGTTTCCCAGAAGAAGCCTCTTTTTAGATATCTTTAATAATGAAAGCGAAAGATCACATACTGCTTGTTTTAGAACAATGACTAAACTAGTATATGGAAAAATTATATGACAATAAACTAAGATGGACCCATTTGTTAGCAGATACTGCTTAATGAACCAGAGAAAACATTGCTGAAGATTCAAAACAGGGATTTGAATCAGATAAATTCCTCATGTGGATGGTTTGCTCTATAGGTGGGTGACAGTATTGAGACTAATATGTCTCAAATTAGGATGTTTGCTAGATTTTCAGATGCTGTATCAGCAATGAAATACGCCTTTAAAAAAGTATTATTTTTGGTGAAACACTAAAGGAAAGGTGTACTGGAGAATATTTTTCAACACTGTTATTTCTTAAGTCAAAACAATATTTTTATGGGGAAAGAGTGTAGGCACAGATGCAGTATTTGTTTAGACTGGAAGATATGAAGCTTTCAGGGTATATTTATAGAAGTAACACCACATATAAAATTCTTTTCTTATATATGTGTAAGCAAACTATACTATCAATGTGTTAAATTATCAGAATACACTTTACAGTAAGATAGTCATTTTTAAAGTCTTGAGTTGAAAGATATTATCAATATACTGAGTTTTATAAAAAGACTTTCAGATTGAATCTTTAGAAAATAAGGAATTATGTTGAAAGCTTTGGTATTACAGAGAAATTTTCTGCTTATCTTGTGTAAAGTACTTGAAAGTACCATTCTTAAAGATGAGCTGCGTTTTTTGTTTTTTGTTTTTTTTAACACAGGATGCTGCTGCTGCTGCTGCTAAGTCGCTTCAGTCGTGTCCGACTCTGTGCAATCCCATAGACGGCAGCCCACCAGGCTCCGCCCTCCCTGGGATTCTCCAGGCAAGAACACTGGAATGGGTTGTCATTTCCTTCTCCAATGCATGAAAATGAAAAGTGAAAGTGAAGTCTCTCAGTCATGTCCGACTCCTGGCGATCCCATGGACTGCAGCCTACCAGGCTCCTCCGTCCATGGGATTTTCCAGGCAAGAGTACTGGAGTGGGGTGCCATGCCTTCTCCTTACACAGGATAGGTATTTCAAATTTGTTGACTTTTTCCTTTGCAATAAAAGTCAGTCTCATTTCCAACTGGATTTGTTTCCAGAAAACAATCTATCTCTGATATAAAAGAGGTTTTATTTAGGAGTAAGAAAGCAACACTTTTCAAAAGACAAAAACCATCCTCATGTTTTGGAAATCTTTTGAAAAGAAACATTTCTATTGTTACCTGTTGTTGTTGATAGCCATGTAAATGTGCTACCTGTAAAAATCCTCTTATTTGTAAACTTGAAAACACTTGGCAACAACATTTTCCAACCTATTTAATTTTTTTTTTTCCAACAAAGGATTACAGGGATTTTGAACCTGGAGTATACTGCTGTCCCTTCCCTGGGAAAAGGTGACATGTTGACTCTGGACATTCAAATAAGCGCAGAAGTGATGGCATATCCCTTCTGGGAACAAGCTTTACGAGCATGCGTGGCTCACCCTGCTCGCATTTCCCATTTCCAGCGTGACAATGTTTGGGAAGGAGTTTGGGTTCCAGAGTGAAGATGCTTTGGAGCAGACCAGCAGCTAACCTGTGACTGGCATGGAGCATGCGGCCTCGCAAACTTGGCAGAGGATGGGTAGTGATCCTGCTTGATTGAACCACAGGGTAGAAAGGGCAGAAAAAGAAGAGATGAGGCAAAAAGAGCAAGCTGGGACCATACTGAAAAGGCCCATGAACCGAACTGGAGCGCAGTCTGTGGTTGGAGGCCCTGAGCAATCTGGGAAGGACTGTGAGTCCGGGGAGACCAGGCCGGAGCTCTCACTCCTAGATAGGATTGGAGAGAGCATCACTTTCACCGACGCTGAGGAGCAATGAGGTACATCTGAAGTGGGTTCATAACAGGAGTGGGAGGGGCAGGCTCGGAACCTAAGACTGTGAAATTCCGTGAGTTCCTGCAGGTTTATCAGTAGCAGTGAAAATAATCGTTTTGACTCTCTTTGCGAGGTACTGGGATCTGTACTTCACGGGCACGATGAGGATCATAACGCCAGCTAACATTGACTGAGCACTCTCACCGAGAATAGGGACCATTAAAGTCTTCATTTTTACACGTGGTCCTGATCCCAGTCAAGCATCCGTGGTATAGATTACAAACACCACTCCGACTCCGCCCCCCTCACCCACGCATGCGCTTTGCACATCAACGTGTAGCGCGGTCCATTCAGATCCACTGGACAACAAGACTTAACTTTGATCTACAGATTAAGGTGGCTAGTTCTCAGCCCTGGCCTTGCATGTTGCCACTTGAGTTCTTTTGTCTCTGCCATCACCAGGAGAAGATAGGCAGGCCGGTCTAGGGGAGAGTGAGAGATAAGTGGAACACAGCTGAGTCACTCAGGCATACTGGGGGACGCCAGCCTAGATGAGGTGGCAGTCAGCCAACTTCCTGACATACCAGCAAGCCCAGAAAAAGTCAACAGCACCCAGTCTCCTGGCTGACTTTGTATGAACATGCCAGCAAGGCTGATCGTGTACTGCTGAAGTCCTGTGGTTGGTTGTTTTTATTGGGCAATGAATAACTGATCCCCTAAATACTGTTGAGAGCATCCTGGGTGCTTTTGAATTTTCTTCTTTCTTCCTCTTCCCCTTATCACTTTCTCCTCCTTGTCTCCATCTCCATTTCCTTCTTCTGTTGCTTTATTTTTCTCTCTTACTGTACACCAGTTTACCCCCTCTTAGCCGACATGGCAGAGCAAAATCGCCAAGGGCTCCACGTTCACATCTGTTTTATTCAGCAAGCAGTCAGATGAAGCATAACTTAGTTTGAAGTCCAGATTCTGAAGGGCCCAGCTCGCTTTTGGAGCTCTCTTGGGACTATTCAGCCGTGTACAGAGTTTGGGCACATGTTGGACCATTATGGCAACTGCCATGACAAGAACATCCAGAGAGAGGGAAAGGGAAGTTTCTGGGTAACAGGTTCTTAGCAAATAAAAATAAAAGACATCAGTTACAGCTCTTATAGGGTTTCCCTGGCGGTGCAGTGGTAAAGAACCTGCCTGCCAATGCAGGAGACACAAGAAACTCGGGTTCGATCCCTGGGTCTGAAAGATCCCCTAGAGGAGAAAATGGCAACCTACTCCAGTATTCTTGCTTGGAAAATTCCATGGACAGAGGAGCCTGGTGGACTACAGTCCTTGAGGTCACAAAGAGTTGAACACAACTGCATACACATAGCACAGCTGTTCAACTTTTTAAATTTAATGAATTTATGTTATTTTATTATACAACTTTTACATTGTATAATATGGAAGGCATCATTGACTCAATGGATTCAATGGACATGAATTTGAGCAAATTTCAGGACATAGTGAAGGACAGGGAGGCCTGGCATGCTGCAGTCTAGGGGCTGCAAAGAATAGGACATGACTTAGTGACTGAACAAAAACAACAATGTTATACAACTTTTAATAACTATTTCTAAGGTGTCAACTTATATACATTATTTGGTTTCTTAGTATAATATCTGTGTTTTCTCACAAGATAACAGAAAAACATTACCTACAAAAAATTCCATGTCAATGCTCATCTCATAGTCAGAACCCCTGATTTTCCCTTTTTCATGAACTAATATATGTAATAAACTGTTAAGCTGGTGGTGAGTACTTGCGTCTAGTGTCACTCAGAGAAGGAAATCTCATGATGATGGTCTATTGTGCTTCCCCCACTTCGAGGAGTACACTAAAATTCATTTGAATCGCACACTTTAAATGCCTGAGTAGTTTGGAACAGGACTTATTTCTCAACAAAGCTGTCAAAAGAAAAAGGCTATACACCCAACAAATATTTACTGAGCATCTACCAGTGACCAGAAGCTGTTCTAGCCACTGGAAGAACAGCAAGGAAGTGCCTGTCCTTACAAAAGTTACATTCTAGTGCCGGGGAAACAGCAAATAAGTAGGGTGGCACGCGCTAGGGAGGAAAGTAAAGCAGGACAGGGTTGGGGGAGAGAAAGCAGGGTATTTCTATCTGTCCCTAGGTCATCAGGGGAGATAATGCTGAAGCTGAAGTTTGGGCAGTGGCTTGAGGAAGTGAGGACACATGCTTGGGCTTCTGGGGTTCCTACTGGCCAAGGTCCAGGCTCACTACCAGGGGTCTGGCTCTCCAGCCGGCACATCTCCACTGTGGGTCATGGCACCCCAGACCTCAAAGGCCAGCTAGTGAAGGTACCATGGCCAGGGTGATTACCTTCAGTCCTTACCACCCTCCCTTTAATCAGAAAGCATCTCCCCTTTGTGTCTGTTATATCAGAGTGCGATAAAATTGTGCTTTAAAAAAAAAAAAAGAATTGTGCTGCAAAAAAACAAATTAATAATTTTGTTGCAAATCTAGATGTTGGAAAGGGGATGGAGGAGGGGAGTGGCCTCATTTGAAGAAGGTGATGATGAGATGTAAGACTAAGGTAGGAGCCTGGTGGGTGTCATGGTCTGAAAAGATGTGTTGAAGTCTTAAACCCTCATGTCTCAGGATGCAACTTATTTGAAACTAGGATCTTTACAATAGTCAGTTCAGTTCAGTCACTCACTCATGTCCCACTCTTTGCGACCCCATGAATCGCAGCACGCCAGGCCTCCCTGTCCATCACAAATTCCCGGAGTTCACTCAAAACTCATGCCCATCGAGTCAGTGATGCCACCCAGCCATCTCATCCTCTGTCATCCCCTTCTTCTCATGCCCCCAATCCCTCCCAGCATCAGGGTCTTTTCCAATGAGTCAACTCTTCACATGAGGTGGCCAAAGTACTGGAGTTTCAGGTTCAGCATCAGTCCTTCCAATGAACACCCAGGACCTATCTCCTTCAGGATGGACTGGTTGGATCTCCTTGCAGTCCAAGGGACTCTCAAGAGTCTTCTCCAACACCACAGTTCGAAAGCATCAATTTTTCGGCGCTCAGCTTTCTTCACAGTCCAACTCTCATATCCATACATGACCACTGGAAAAACCACAGCCTTGACTAGACGACCTTTGTTGGCAAAGTAATGTCTCTGCTTTTTAATATGCTATCCAGGTTGGTCATAACTTTCCTTCCAAGGAGTAAGCGTCTTTTAATTTCATGGCTGCAGTCACCATCTGCAGTGATTTTGGAGCCCCCCCAAAAAGTCAGACACTGTTTCCACTGTTTCCCCATCTGTTTCCCATGAGGTGATGGGACCAGAAGCCATGATCTTAGCTTTCTGAATGTTGAGCTTTAAACCAACTTTTTCACTCTCCTCTTTCACTTTCATCAAGAGGCTTTTTAGTTCCTCTTCACTTTCAGCCATAAGGGTGGTGTCATCTGCATATCTGAGGTTATTGATATTTCTCCCGGCAATGTTAATTCCAGCTTGTGATTCTTCCAGCCCAGCGTTTCTCATGATGTACTCTGCATATAAGTTAAATAAGCAGGGTGACAATATACAGCCTTGACGTACTCCTTTTCCTATTTGGAACCAGTCTGTTGTTCCATGTCCAGTACTAACTGTTGCTTCCTGACCTGCATACAGGTTTCTCAAGAGGCAGGTCAGGTGGTCTGGTATTCCCATCTCCGTCAGAATTTTCCACAGTTTATTGTGATCCACACAGTCAAAGGCTTTGGGATAGTCAATAAAGCAGAAATAGATGTTTTTCTGGAACTCTCTTGCTTTTTGATGATCTAGCGGATATTGGCAATTTGATCTCTGATTCCTCTGGTTCCTTTTCTAAAACCAGCTTGAACATCTTTACAATACTAGTCAAGTTAAAATGACTCTATTAGAGTGAGCCCTACCCCCAATGTAACATGTGTCCTTCCGAAAAGAGGAAATTTGAACAGAGACAGGCACACACAGAGTTAGGATGATGTGAAGAGACACGAGGGGATGTCACGTGATGATAGAGGCAAGGATTAGACTGATGCTGCTGCAAGCCAAGAGACACCAGGGACTTCTGGCCACCACCAGAAACTGGAACAAGCCAGAGTCCCCAGGAGACTGCAGCCCCAATGACACCTTGATCTCAGACTTCAGATGTCCAGAAATGTGAGAGAATAAACTGCTGCTGTCCAAGCCTCCCAGTTAGAGGTTCTCTGTGACACTGGCCCCAGCACGTTAATACACCAGGTGATGGGCGATCCCAGAGTTGGGAGTGCTTCATTTTGTGAGACAGGCGAGGGTGGGGTCAGATGGAGGGTTTATAAAGAATGGATGCTGGATCTGGATCTCAAGAGCGAGGAGGATGGTGACAGACAGAGAAGGGAGACCTGTCAGGTGAGTATTGCAACAGCTGATGACAGGTGCCGGCAGCTTGCAACTGGCTTGGGGGTGTGGTCACCCCACTAGATGAGTGGTGTCAGGACCTGGTGATGAGGGGCAGGGAGGGGACACGGGGACGGCAAGGATCTGGGCTGAGTCATCGGTGACAGAGGTGGCGTCCCCTGAGACCATGAATACAAGCAGAGGAGTGTAGTAAGGACTGGGCACCGGGGAGGCCACTTGGAGCCTGGGAGCATTTGGTGAAATGTCCAGGCGGCAGTTAGACAAAAACAACCACACAGAACAGGCTTCCCATGTCTGGCTCCTTCTCAACCTTTATCACTCACATCAAAGCTCTCTCCCTCAGAGAAGCTTTTCTGCACCCACCTGCTCCATCCAGGCTGGTTCTCTACAATCACTCTCTGATCCATTACCTGTCCATTCTCACAGCATTTACATGATCTTTGCTGTTTCTCATCTCTCTCCCCACGTATTTTTAAGTCCCACATTGTTTGCTGCCAAATTTGAATTGCTCAGAACAGTGTCTGCACGTGATCAGGGCTGGATCAAGATTTGCTGAATGAAAGAAGAAACAAAGAAGCCCAAGAGAAGGCCCAGGCTGCTGACTGTGTTTTTGGAAAGCAGGCGGCGCTGAGTTGGAGTTTGGGGTAGAAGACACTTGGTGGGTATCAACCCCACGAACGGAAGTGAGAGGAGGCAGGATGGGGGCAGACAGGAAAGGGGAACTGAGTGTCAGCTCCCCAGAGCTTTGGCCACCCCTGAGCTCAGGAGAGAACGTCATTCAGTAGAGTTGTCCATCTTGGGCTGAAATGACTGGGCCCATCTTGCTTGGTCAGTGGATGCATCCTTCCCCCGGGAAGGGCAGACCCTGAAGGAGTGGAGAGCTGGGCTCTGTCTGCTGACCACGCCCCCATGGCTGAAGGAAGTGAGTCTCCATGTTCACCAGATGCGGGCTGGACACACAGGTTCATAGCGTCAAGGGTGCTGTTGGTCGTGGTGGTGTTGAAACCAGGCAGGGAACAGAGGACAAGCAGCAAACAGCCTGTGATCCGTGCTACTGGGAACGTGCAGGTCAGGTACAGTGCGGAAGAGAAGGGTGTGTCCTCATCCAAGTACAAGGAATCGGGGATGCTCTCTGGATGTGGTGGAATTTGACTTGAAGGATCTCTTTGCTTGCAACTCTAGAGAGCTGAAGGGCAGGGAGTTTAAAGAGAGAGTGCAGCACCCACCCCCCCACCCCCCATGCTTGGGAGAAATGATGTACAGCAGTTAGCTGCAGCCTGGACATGTGACGGGTTAGCAGGAACGCTTCTGGAAAGGTGGGTAGAGGCCAGCGCTTGAAGCAGTGGTGACCTGAGAAAAGCTGAGCTGTGAGGACACTTACCCAGCGCCAGAAGCTGCTCTTGATTTTTCTTTGAAGACCCAGCAGCGCAGCAGAAACAGGAGGTCAGCCAGGCAGCCTGATGGTGGGAGGTTGGTCCAAACTGACGTGATGCAACTGCTCCAGAATCAAAGTTCCATTGAAAGAGGGGTTCAAGGGAAAGCTGGCTTAGGGCATCGCTTCAGAAAACCGCTGGGAAGGACAGAAATGAAACAGGATCACAAGTCGCCCCAAAAGTGATGGAGAAAGCTGCTTCCTACCACAATCCTCCAGAGGCCGAGAGGAGCTTTCATCTTCCCAAGAAGCCCCTGTGGCTGAGGCTGTCGCCCGCTAGGCGGGAGGTGAGAGCTGCTAGCACACTTTATCCCTTCAGTTAGAGATGGAGTGAAGAGAAGAGCCAGCCGGTGGCACCCGCCAGCCTGGAGACCGCGTGGTCGTGCTCAGCGCCTCCTGTCCCCGCGGAACCTGTCTGTGCAGGCAGGCAGCACTCCAGGTCCATTCCAGGTCCCAGAGGGTCCTCTTTTCGCCTGGACCCCTTGGCCTCCTCCTCACCTCTCTCTCACTTCCTCCCAGGCCCAAGCCTGAGGGCCCAAAGATTTCTAAGACTCTGGGCACCCCGATTGTCATCTCAGTTTCTTTGCCTCTCAAGCAAGGGGTTCAGCTGTATTTTTTTTTCTTTTTATTAAACTTCCAGATTTGAGGACTTAATTATCTCGATAGCAGGCTCTGGCATAGCAAACCTCGAGATGAATTTTAGACCTTTCTTGCACTGGATTCCAGACGAAAGGAACAGGAGTCATTGTACTTTGTCTAGGAAAACCTGCATTTGTGGCACTTTGGGGGAGTTTTTTAAACACTGTGTCCCCAGAAGCTAACAGGCACAGAGAAATGTTCAGCGAAGACTTGTAATGGATGAATGAACGGATGAATGGATGGCGGTGGAGGACAAGCTGAGGGGGGAATTCCATCTCGGGCACCCCTTTCCCACTCTAGGAACCCTCTGCTGTTTCTCCTACCTGTGCATCACAGATACCTGGCTCCCTTCAGAAACTTCATTCCCATCCAGGGATCGAGGGCTGAGAACGCATCAAAGCTGAGGTTCCTGAACGTTGAAACGTGTTGCAATTTCAAGAAGAGGAAAGGGAAATAACAGCATGCATTCTGTCAGCCATTGGCAACCCATCCAGTACTCTTGCCTGGAAAATCCCATGGACAGAGGATCCTGGGGCGGCTACAGTCCACAGGGTCGCAAAGAGTTGGACACGACTGAGCGACTGACCAGGTTTATTAGGATACGGATGTGTTGACTGTCTGCACCACGTCCACGGTCACCTCTGCCAGCTCCACCACCTCTGCCACCCCTTCCACTCTCACCACCACCATCACCATAATACAAGCTACATGAAGGCCAAGTCTCCGGTGCCTTATGAACTCCTGTATTCCTGATGCTAGATATGGAGAAAATGCCTGGACCGTTTAATGAAAATGAGGAAGGGAAGATAAAGGAAGAGAGGAAGGGAAGAAGGATGAATAAAAGGCAGGAAGGGGGAGAGGAAGAGAGGATAGAGAAGTTCTCATGTTCTCAGCGGGGAGACAGACCTGACAACAATAAGACTTTTCTACGCTGAAATCTGGCAGACCCGGCCACAGGGCTGTGGACCCAGTGCAGGGAAGCATGGTGTTGAGAGCAGAGAGGAGGGGGGTTCAGAAAAGGTCTCCTGGAAGAAATGATGTCTAAACTGAATTTTGAAGATGAGTAAGAATTTCCCAAGTGGGCAGGAAGAAGGTACTGCGAGCCAAGGCCCAGGTGTGTGAAGACAGAATGGGGTTGTTGAGGAGGCAGAAGCTAAGGATTCGGCCCCTGTAGAGAGCAGTGAAGGGAAAAGAGGCTGAACCAGCTGGTGGATTGAAGGGGTGGGGAGTGGTAGGTGCGGATGTTTTAACACAGCATTTCTTCTCTGTTACAACTTTAAAACCTTGGATTTTCTTTCATAGGCAAGAGGATTTTAATGAGAAAATCACATTCATTCATTCATTTGTTCTTTATTCAGCAGTTATTTATTGAGTGCCCTTTATGTGCGGAGCCTAAGGATAGAGCAATAAATAAAGCCACAAAATGTATTTCAGTGATCTCATCAAACTTCACAATAAACCTCAGATGTTGTGACCGATTATCTATTTTATAGTTACTGATAAAAATCACTTCCAAGCCCTAAACTCGACATTCCCACAGTTGCTCTCCATGACGGCCCTGTGTGGGAGTAGGAAGTTCATTTCAGATGAACGTGGAGCTGAGAGGCTGACTGTCCAGTCAAGACGCATCAGCTGAGAAGGGCTATGGCCAGGCTGGTCTGACAGCCAAACGCACTCTTTTCCTTTCAAAGCGCTGTCTGCAGCACGAGGATGAAGCCATGAGGCTGGAACTTGACATCAGGCCGTCAGGTGAGTCTTGTCCTGTGGGATGTTTTCGACACGTAATTTAATGTACTTGCTGTCAAGGGTGCTTCCAGCCTGCCTTCTTTGCACCCGTGCTTAAATGCAAGGACAGTCTTCTCTTTCCAGTATTTTTCCTTTCTTTCCCCACCACCACCTGCCAGGGTGGGGGAAATGCCTTGGGCTCCCCAGGGAGTTTGCTGAGCATGGACTCCCATTGGCTCCTCCCAGCCAGGGGCTCCTGAGGTTTAGAACATCCTCATGAGTTTCATTTCCACACATTTCAGTGCTACATTGCAGCCTGAGCCACCTCTGAAAAACCTGGTGTATCACAAGCTGAGAGCCCCTCCCTGGATATTGAGGATTGCCCCCCATTCCCTGGGCAGACTGTCCTCATCTGCCTCCTGGTTGATGGCTGGCTGGCATCTGCAGGGACAGAAAGTTGGAAACCTGTTAACCTTTGTCTGAAACTGAGCCCGCTCCACGCCCGAGTCGAGCTCAGTCTGCTGAGTCATCATCCTAAGTCTGGGCCATCACTTATACCCAGGGGAGAAACAAAGCAAAACTTCCAGTGCTCGGGAGGGAAGGGAAATATCAACCCAACAGGAAAAGAAAGCAATCAACACCCAGGTAAGCGGGCATTCCACACAGGCCGACGCCCTGGGCCAGTGGTGGTCGCGGTGATCGGGGTCTCTCCCCCTGACGCCACTTTCAGCTTCGCAAGGATGGGGCCCACGTCAGCTTTAGCCCATGTCTGTGTCCCAGTGCCCAGCACAGAGTTGGTGCCAAATGCATGTTTGCAAATGAATGAAATGAAGGAAGGTTGAAGAAGGATTTAACGAGAAAGCTGGGTGGTGCCTTCCTGGAGGAAAGAAACCTGTCCAAGCTGCCCTGTTGGCTTTGACGAGACAGGTGGTAAATAACGAGGCAGTGGTGCTCAGAATGAGCCCCCAAGCCCACCTGGGCTCCTGGTTGTGCTTCCTGCTGTGACAGGTCCTGCCAAGGGTGCCGAGTAGTGTTGGCCGTTGTCCCCATGCTCCGAGGTCACGGTTGAGGGGGGTAGGAGCCGGTGCACACATCCACGCACGGAGACCTGGGGCGCTACGTGCAGTCAGGCTTCTTTCCCGCTCTGGTCCTTGGCTGCTAGGACCCGGAGGACTATGGGTTATGCTCCCTAAAGGACAACTGCATTAATATTTGTAGTCAGAAGACCGGCTGCCCTTCTCTTACTGCTGTTTCTTCCCCACATTATCCTACTAAGGTGTGTGTGAGTGTGTATGTGTGCATAATAACTGAGGTGGCACAGACTTTCATCCTTCCTGTCCTTCTTCAGGAAATCACCCCAGCCCAGGTGCCTGCAGGGGCTGCCATCTTATCACCTGTCCTGCCCTGACCTCTTGTCCAGAGGTTCTTGGCTCAGGACAGGACCCTTGAAGGGGACGACAGAGGACGAGATGGTTGGATGGCTTCACCGACTCAATGGACATGAGTCTGAGCAAACTCCGGGAGATGGTGAAGGACAGGGGAGGTTGGCATGCTGCAGTCCTTGGGGTCGCAAAGAGTCAGACACAACTTAGCAACTGAACAATAACAACAAAAGGACCTTGAGGCAGACAGGGAGGATTCAGGTCCTGGGATGAGGGATTTGGACCAGGGAGAATTAAGGCAATCTCTCTCATGCAGAAACTGGAAGATACACACCGGGAAAGATATTGGGAGCAACAGTTCCAGCCAGATGTGTCAGCTGAGTTCAGAAAGGACCACACTCCCAGAATTTCCTTTCCTGTGTGGGTTCCGGGTGAGGGTTGATCACAAGGGAAGTGTCCTGGAGGTTTGGAAGGTAGAGGTCAAATGGCAGCCAACACTCTTTAAAGGGTAGCGTGGGTACCAGGCGCTGCTAAGCTCACCTGCCAGGGAGCCCTGTCATCTTAAAGCAGCGTCCCCATCAGTGGCTCCTCCCTTGGCGTCTCCACATCCCCACTAGGTGGGGACACCAGCACCATCACAGACGGCCGTGTCATCCAGGCTGAGAGACAGGTAAAGACTCAGATCTGCCCTCCTGGCTTCTGGCCAGTCCTCACCCTCCCCCACCTCATGCCCAGGGCTTCTTCCCAGCTGCCCGCTGACCTGCAGTGACCCAGGCTGACCACCAGATGCAGGGGCCTTCCACAGACTTCTCACCAGTTCCCAAAACCCTGGAGAACCTCATCCCTGTTGTAAGCCTTTATTTCCCATCATTCACTGGGTGCCTTGGTGGACACCCAGCTGATCACAGAGGAAGTCAGTCTGCAGAGAAACAGAGGATAAAGCTGGCATACAAACCAGTGTGAAGGTCAGGGCAGGTGGAAGGTTCTGGCAGCCTCACATCATAGCTCTCGATTCCCAGGCCACCTTGAAACTGACTATCGCCCACTACCCCTGATGCTGTGAGCTGACATTTCCTCCTTGCTAAGCTCCATTGAGATGGGTTCCTCTCTCCTCTTCCCAACCACCCCAGGAAGTGGACAGTTTTCACCTGAATTATGCAGGTGAGAAAACAGAGGCTCCAGGAGGTTGAGGAATTTGCCAGGGCTGAGGTAACTGGCTAGCAGCTGAGAGTTATTCAAGCCAGGTCTGTCTGACATGAAACCCACAGCATCTCCCTGCCACACTCCCTCTCATGAGTCCCTGTCCAGTGTCTGACTAGAGTCCCTGGGCTCACTCAAGTTTCTCAGCACCCCATGGGCCCATGCCCTGAGCATGCGTGTGCGTGGGTGATAAGTTACTTCAGTTATGTCCGACTCTGTGTGACCCTATGGACGGCAGCCTGCCAGGCTCCTCTTTCCATGATATCCTCCAGGCAAGAATACTGTGGTGGGTTGCCATGCCCTCCTTCAGGGGATCTTCCCAACCCAGGGTTCGAACCCATGTCTCTTATGTCTAGCCTGCATTGGTAATTGGCAGGTGGGTTCTTTACCACTAGCGTCACCTGGAAAGCCTGCCCTGAGCACACACCTAGTCTGTCCCAGGAGCTGGGGGTGCAGCTGTGATCAGCGCCAAGTCTATACTCAAGGAGCTGGTATCCAAATGCTGGAAGGCCAACAGGGCAGAAGTAGGCAGGCAGGTGAAAAAAAAGACCATTTCAGAAGTGCCGAAGGCTATGAATGAAATAAGCCAGGGAGATGTGCTTCAGACTCGGGGAGATGGAGCAGAGACCAGAGCAAAGAGAGAGAATCACAAGGTCAGAACCACCCGCCCTGCCCACCCCCCCACCGCCCCTCCGCTAGAGTGAGAACGTGGAAGAGAACTGTCTCGATGGCATAGAAGACCTCTGGAGAGCCATCTTCCAGGTCTTGGTTTATTGCTTCTTCTCCCTTCCTGATCCCCCCACCTTCTCGTCCCCCTGCCCATTCCCACCTCCTGTCACCTGGACTCCATCCCCCAAACTCCTGGCTACTGAAGCCCTGATTCAAATGACCATGGACTTGCACAAATGAACATGGACTCACGCAAATGACCATGGACTCGAAGCTCCACGCCCTGCCTGTGTCTAGCCACCAGCTGCCACCACCTCTGAAGCCCCTTGGCCCTGTACTTCCTGTGGGCTCCTTAAGTACCTACCTTGGCCCCGATCAAGTCCCTGAGATCAGAGGCACTGGTCCAGAGGACATGTGGCCCTCATGCCAGCCTCCTCCCCGACACCCATGTGGACCCAAATTACATCTCACCCCAGTCCCCACCCCAGGGTCAGTGACCATGCCCAACTCAGGCTTCAGAGCCACCTCCAAGGACCTACCCAGGTCCCTGTCCTGCCGCAGCTCTGTCCAGTTTCTCCCACACCCCAACCCAGTGTTGAGGTTAGACCATTGCTCTCCACCTCTGCTAGCTGTACCTGAGAGGTGAGTCATAGCCACCAGGGGCTGGCTGAGAGTGCCTGCCTCCTGATGCTAGCATCCAGCCCCACAAGTGCATCCGTGGCACATACCTCCTGCCCACCCCAAGGCTGCTAGGGTGTGCCAGGCAGGAGACAGCTGTGACTGGGAGGTGGGGTGGGTGTGTCAAGAAACTGTGGACATATCTGTGGAGATGCTCTGCCTTCTGGAGTTCCATCTCCATGACCAGTGTCACCATAAAATAATACTTCAAATGATATATAATAATGATAATGATCAAGCAATAAAACCAGCTCCCACAGAGTGCCTCCACATGCCAGGCCCAGCACAAAGGCTTTGCATGGGTTATCCCAATGGTGGGGAGGGAGGGATGCCCATTTTATAGGTGAACAAGTTGAGACACAAAGATATGGTGAGATTCAAGGAGTACAAGGAGTATGACCCTTTTCAGACACACATCCCTTCTCAGGCTGTGACTGACAGGAAACATCCAGAATGGCTTATGGTCATTTGAGGTGGAAAATCATTTCTGGCCTTGGAAGTCACACAGAGGAGCTGACAGGTCACTTTTTTTCCGGTGTTTGGAAACATGTCTGGAGGGTGTTGGCAGTTGTGTGATGTATAGGTTTTAGTCCTTACACTGCAGATTTCCAGCTGGGCACACAGTATGTTTGTTTTCATTTATCCCAGAAGGGAAGGGTATGAAAAGCAACTGGTCTTGCCTTGAGGGACCCTTGCAAAATTCCCAAGTCATGGAACAGCTTATCCAGAGGCGGGGGTGGTTTATACTGTGCTGATCACAGGCTCTTGCTTGCTGAATCCTCCCAGTGGATTTCTCAAGCATTTCCCTGGTTTTATGGGTGAGGAAATCAAGATCCTAAGAGATGGAGTAACTACAGGAGGTTGTGAAGCTAGACAGTGGCAGATACGGAGCCTGGACCCAGATTGTCTAACTCCAGATTGAGTCTTCTGACTACCCCCATCTCTGCGTCCCTGTTCTCTGATTTTTTCCACCTGGGGGTCTTTCTCCCTTGCTTCAGATTCCCAAGGCTCTACTGCTTCTTTCCTTGTCTCCATTAATGACATCAGTTATTTACGTCTTAGTATGATATAGTCTTTTCATACTGTTCATGGGGTTCTCAAGGCAAGAATACTGAAGTGGTTTGCCATTCCCTTCTCCAGTGGACCATGTTTTGTCAGAACTCTCCACCCTGACCTGTCTGTCTTGGGTGGCCCTACACGGTATGGCTCATAGCTTCACTGAGTTAGACAAGGTTGTGGTCCATGTGATCATATTGGTTAGTTTTCTGTGATTGTGGTTTTCATTCTGTCTGCCCTCTGATAGAGAAGGATAAAAGGCTTATGGAAGCTTCCTGATGGGAGAGACTGACTGAGGGGAAAACTGGGTCTTGTTCTGATGGGCGGGGCCATGCTCAGTAAATCTTTAATCCAATTTTCTGTTGAGGAGTGGGGCTGTGTTCCCTCCGTTATTTGACCTGACTCCAAACTATGGTGGAAGTAATGAAGATAATGGCGACCTCCTTCAAAATGTCTCATGCACATGAAATTAGAAGATGCTTGTTACTTAGAAGAAAAGTTATGACCAATCTAGACAGCATGTTAAAAAGCAGAGACATTACTTTGCCAACAAATGTCCATCTGGTCAAAGCTATGGTTTTTCCAGTAGTCATATACAGATCTGAGAGTTGGACTATAAAGAAAGCTGAGCACCAAAGAATTGATGTTGTTGAACTGTGGTGTTGGAGAAGACTCTTGAGAGTCCCTTGGATTGCAAAGAGATCCAACCAGGTCATCCTAAAGGAAATCAGTCCTGAATATTCATTGGAAGGACTGATGTTGAAGCTGAAACTCCAATACTTTGGCCAGCTGATGGGAAGAACTGACTCATTTGAAAAGATCCTGATGCTGGGAAAGATTGAAGGAAAGGAGAAGGGGATGACAGAGGGTGAGATTGTTGGATGACATCACCGATTCAATGGACATGAGTTTGAGTAAGCTCCGGGAGTTGGTGTTGATGGCTTCCAGAGCTCTGTCACACCTCATTCCTGCACTCATGGCTCGTGGCTGGTCCTGGGCCCCAGGAGGGATTTGTAGAGCATTGCTGGAGAATGGATATATAGCCAAAAAGGGCCAGCTTTTCCTGTGCTGTTACCTACAAAGCTTAGCCTTCCTTGAAACTATTCTTGCTACCTGATTATTAATTATAGCATTTTTCCATTCAATGGGGGAAGAACAGTCCTGCCCCCGGGCCTCTAGCAGCATTCAGCCCCCAGCACTCTATCTCCGATGCTGAAGCTGAAGCTCCAATACTCTGGCCACCTGGTGTTAAGAGCTGACTCATCAGAAAAGATCCTGATACTGGGAAAGATTGAGGGCAAGAGGAGAAGGAGCAGAGGATGAGATGGTTGGGTGACATCGCAGACTCAATGGACATGAGTCTGGGCAAACTCCAGGAGATGGCGAAGGACCGAGAAGCCTGGCGTGCTACAGTCCATGGGTCACAAAGAGTCAGACAAGACTGAGCGACTGAACAACTACTCACTCTCCCTAGTGCCAGAGGATGAAAATGATGAGCAGTGTGTGACTTGGAAGAGCAGAATCAGCTGTTCCTCATGTCCATTATCACTACTACTATTATCATTATTTTTTACTGCTATTATTATAATTATTATCAAATTGCCACCTTCATATTGCCCATTGCATTTGGTAGCATTGCTAACATCTTGGTGGAGTTGACAAAGCAGGTGCTTCTGTGATCCCACTGAACAGACGGCAGCAGTGAGGCAGAGAGAGGTGAGGGGACGTGGGCAAGGCGGCCCAGCTAATGGACCACCATTAGTCCAGCTAGTGGACTGACCAGGATTAGAACCCAGGTCTCCATGACTTCAGGAGCTGAGCTGCACCTGAGTGTCACAGTACGTCCCTGAGATTGGGGCTGAGGAGTAGATTGGGGAAATAGATGGTGCTGGGTTTTTCTTACAGGCCTCGACTTCATTCATTGTGCACCTGTGATGGGTGCAGGCAGCATCGATCCCACCCCGCCTGAGTCTCTGCCTGTCTTAGATCTGTGGTGGCCGCAGTGTGCAGCATCTTAAGGCCAGATCTTAGTTCCCTAACTGGGACTCGAACTCTGGCCACAGTGGTACAGGTGCTGAATCCTAACTCCTGGCCCCGTAGGGACGAGAGGCTAGAAGCAGGCTCTTCTCTTCTTTGGAGGAAGAGTTCCAGCAAAGAGATGGGAATTTGTAAAGCAGATAGAGCATTTATTAAGAGTAAAGTACTTGTGGTGAAGAAACATGGGCAGGCCCAGAGGGAGCCACATGCTTTTGGGGTGATTTATAAGGGGGCAGTTTTCCGGGTTCCCTCTGGCCAATCATCTTGCTTTGTCTGACTCCATGTCCATATCTGGTCTGACTCAGGGCCCTTCCAGATGTGCACGGCATCTTTTATTCCAAATAGAATCAAGCGTGGGAATCTCTGGGAGGTTGGCAGGACATATTATGGGTAATGTCCTCTCCCTTTGCTGACCCCAGAGAAACCTTCCTGCGCATGTGAAGTTTGTGAGGCCTCCTTGACCTTGACTGCAAGAATGAGAAGTACGTAGGCTCCTTAACTTTTGATCCATGTGAGGCTCAGCTCCTCTCTGCTCCTGACATTATCTTTATCTTGAAGTGTCTGTC
Source organism: Cervus canadensis (assembly GCF_019320065.1). Taxonomy (NCBI): domain Eukaryota; kingdom Metazoa; phylum Chordata; class Mammalia; order Artiodactyla; family Cervidae; genus Cervus; species Cervus canadensis. Next base: position 10,609,993 of record NC_057402.1, read on the forward strand.
CTCAGGGGATGAATACCAGCCACTCAGCCTGGGGCCCATCTATCTGCGCCCTCATCCTGTCTGTCCCCACTTCCCTCCTGCTAGCCTGCTCACATCTGCCTCTCTCTTCTCTCTGTCCCCAAGCCCAGGGTGATGGGAAAATTTGACAGAAAAGCTGCCAAGTGTCGCCAAGGGCTCAGCACTTGATGGCAATGTGGAGCTGTGGAGATAGTCCTAGTTTTTCCTCAATTTCTCCCAAACTTTTTCACTAAATGGCTTCTACATTTAATTTTCTTCTTTCTTTTATATCAAAATATTCTTAAGAGTACATACATCTACTTAATAATGATATGATATTCTGGGGATTGTTCTCTATCTGGCTTGAGATAACTTCAATTTTCTAATCCGTATAATGGGAGTGAGGGGTGCCCAAGTGGCAATAGTGGTAAAGAACCTGCCTGCCAATGCAGGAGACATAAGAGACATGGGTTTGATCCCTGGGTCGGGAAGATTCCCTGGAGAAGGGCATGGAAATCCACTCCCATATTCTTGTCTGGAGAATCCCATGGACAGAGGCCCCTGGCGGGCTCCAGTCCATAGGGTCTCAAAGAGTCAGACAAGACTGGTGACTCAGCACTCACACACACCTAGTGGGAGTGACAGCAGTCTATCCCACATAGGCTTGTAAGAATTAAATTTACGTGTATGCATTTGTGTATAAATGGGCACACACTGCCAGAATCAAATTGGCAGGTGTAATATTGTGATACAATAAGAAATACGTGTTTGGTCTTTACACATCCGCCATCCATGAAAGAGAATTCCACTTTTCCACACCAGGGAGTTGTCAGTCCTAGTAATTTCAGCAATTCTGGTGGGTGGGTAGTGGTATCTTGCTGTGGGTTGTTGTCATTTTATTTGGTTGGTTTTTGGTTTTGGTGGGGTTTTTTGTGCATTCCTGATGACTGATGATGTTCGGCCATTTCTCAGATGCCTCTTGGTAATTTGGATATCCCCTTTGATGAAGTATCTGTTCAAGCCTTTGCCTTTGCTTCTAAGTTATGGTCTTTTCCTTACTGACGTGTAGAAATGTTTAAGACTCGGGTAGTATTAGCCCTTTATCAGACAGACATCTTGTAAGTACCATCTCCCAGTCAATGTCTTGCTTCTGCATGCTTTTAGGTTACTTCTGGTGGACAGAAATTCTTAATGTTCATGAAGGTCAATTCATCACTTTTTTATGGCTCATATGATTTGTGTGCCATTTAAGAAGTCTTTGCTATCTCAAGCTCATGAAGATATTCTACCACACCTTCTTCTAGAAGACCGTGTTGACAGCTGTAGTGGGGTTTTCTGTTTGTTTTTTTGCCGCACGGTGTGGCATGCAGTATCTTAGTTTCCCATCCAGGGATCGAACCTGCACCCCCTGCAGTGGAAACACATATCCTTAACCACTGGGCCACCAGGGAAGTCCGATACTTGTAGTTCTTAAGGTAAAAATAACACTGAATATCAGCAGTTAATATGGTTCATTCTACTACCTTTCACATTTGGGTCTATTATTTCTAAATTAGTTTTGTATGTGGAGTGAGATGAGGTCAAAGTTCATTTCCCCCATGTGGATATTCAGCCCTTCCTGCACTATTCGTTGCAAGGACCTTTCTTTCCCACTGAATGGCAGTGGTCTCTTTGCCTCATAGCAGGTGACTCTTCCTAGGCGTGTCTGACCTGGATTCTCTAGTCTACTCCATTTGTTAAGTCGTACGTCTGGGCCAATACTGCACTGTCTTAATCTCTATAGCTTTACAGCCATGACTGATAGCTGTTCATGTAAGAAAGCTCAGTGTTTTCAGAGATGTCCCAGAATCTTCCCACGATCATCAGGCAGGAATTATTTGCTTTAGAGCAGAGAATCTCAAACGTGGATGTTTATTATAGCCCCCAGGAGAGGTTCTTAAAAGCAGCCTCTCACTGGCTTTTTCCCAAACCAACTAAATCAGAAGCTCAGAAGGGATGTTCAGGGAATGAATATTCTTAAAGCTTCCAGATGATTCTAACATGCTCCTAGACCTGAGACAACTACTTTAGAGATAGGATATGCTCACTTTTTGAAAAAAGGAAATAGAAGAGGCATTTTTTTTTCTAGATCATCCACTCACTTTTTCCAGGCTGCAAGATCTTTGTTGTGCTACCCTTGCTCTCAGTTTTCACTTAGAGAACTCCTTCAGGACCCAGTTCAAGATTGCCCCATCTAAGAAACCATCCCAAGTACTTCAAGAGGAATCAGGTGCCTCTCATCTGCTCTCACCTCCCAGAGCTACCTCTACCTCAGCATTTACCAAGCTTGTCTGTATCTCTGGACGCCCCTGTGTTCCCATCAGACTTGGGCTCTTGGAGTCAGGGCATGGCATAGTCATTAATATGTTCCTAGATCTCTCACAGGCCCAGCATCTGGGAGAACCAAAGAGCAAGGATAAAATGAAAATTCCTTGCACATGGCCAAGCTGTAAAAACATATTCAAGCCACCGCCCAGTCTCAGGGCATTGCCTCTCGTCCATCAGCTGCCTGCAATGTCCCCAGACTTGCTTGTCATCTTTATCCTCCCAGCCACTGATGGACACTAGGCTCCAATCCCATTATCCATAGGGGATTGGGGAGGCCTCAAGTCTAAGCCCTGGTCCCTTGATGGTGCTAGATGGGGGCTGGACCTCCCATAGCTGTCTCCCTGATGCTCCACACTGATGCTACCCATGCAAGCCTACCTTGGCTGATGGAGGACTCCAATATGGCTTCCTCCTGCAAGGGTGGGCGGCTCCTCACTGAGATTTAGTGCCTGGCCTGGCCTCCAGCCCACCTGCGGCTCCCCTCCGCTGTGACCTACTGGCCCCTGGGAGCTGTGTGTGCTTGGGCATCACCAGTGGCTCCAGGGGCATCCCCACTCGCCCGGGTACTGACCCGCCCGGCCTCGCCCATGCATCCTCATGGGAGTTTGCCCTGGAAGCGAGCGCGTCTGGGCCCGGCCGACAGGTGTGGTTGGCAGACACCCACTGGCCTCACCCTGTCATTAGCAGGCAGGGTTATTTCCGGCCTGACCTGGATTCTGGGCCGGCGTCCGTCTCCCGGCGGTCAGCGCCCATCACTGTCAGGACCGCCTTCCCGTCCGCCCGGCTGTCGGCCAGGGACTCAGCGAGCAGAGTCACACGGGGAGGCCTCTCACCTGACCCAGATGCGTCGCAGCGGACAGGCCCGCCTCCCCGGGTGAGTCGTGGTGGCAGCTTCCTGCTTCCGGCAGCTCTGGCGCCCACATCCCCATCGCCTGGTTAGCCTGGTCTGTGAGCGCGTCTGGGGCTGAACCCAGCTCAGGGAAGAGCCAGGGTCGCCTCTCTTCTAGAAGTCATTGCTGGGTCATCTGCGCTGTACATTGTTGGGGATGAGAGTCAGGTCCGCCAGAAGTAGTATCCCAAAGGAAGGAAAACGCCTGGTGCTTCGCTCATACAACCTATTGTGAAACACCTCCAAATGGGGAAGGAATATTCAAATTATTTTCCTCCTCATTAGCATTTATTAGTGAAAACAGACTTGAAAAGAGGTCCCTTGGATCCACTGCAGCATCAGTGGGTCTGAAACATTTTCAGACACCATCACCAACCTCTGATAAAGAAGATAAGAATGCCATCTTATCTTAAATCTTCCTAGAATGAACTCTAAAGTAATACCGGTTCCCGAAGGACAACTTGGAAAATACAGAAAAGCCAGGGGGCAGAAAACCAACCCTCGTCTCATCACTCAGAGCAACAAATATGCCATCAAAAACCAATTTGTAATTTTCTTGAATGATCAAAAACTTTCATGTGAATTTTTGATTCCTGTTTCTCCCTTACTGAAACTATATACTGAATTGTCTATTCATCTCTCTCTGAGTTCTCTTTTCTCAAAGGATTCCATGTGAGCTAAGCTGATAGAACTGACAACCGTAAAGAACCTGAGAAAATTATCAAAAGAAAGAAACGGAGGTTAGAGGCCAGAAAATCCTGTTTTCCACCTCTTCCCACTGATGACAGTGGTGATATTTGGGTCGAATATTTAGCATCAGAACTACAGAATGATCTACCTGTAGAATATTCCAGGTTGTATGGCCAGTGTGATTGGGAAATATAGTAGTTGCAAAAGTTAAGAATGGACTTCATTAGGGAAGCCACACCCCAGTGGGTGTGGTCTAAATATCAGGCAGCTGCCTCCTGAGATGAGAAGCCCCAGAGGAAGTGGTGTGGCCTTTTCTTTGGAACCTCCATCAGCTGCCCAATCAGGCCGTCTAATTTTATTGGCCTACAGTCTACTTTTCCAAGAGGCCATGGAAGTATAAATAATAAAGCAAGAAAAGCAGATCCATTTGGCTGGCTGCGTAGATTTCTTCTGAATGTACTGTGAGTATGAGAACTTCTCTTTGAAAAGGTCAAGCGCTTCTTGCTTATTCCACAAAGTTTGCTTCAGCTTGCAGGAGGGTACAGTCAAGTCCTGGAGGAAGAAAATTCTGGAGGAGTTCTAGAGCTTGGAAACCCCTCTTTTGAAGAGGGTACTGAGCATCTCCAGTGAGGCCCTGATCATTTTCCCAGATGTCTATCTCTTGTGCTTTTCTAGAGGATGTGGGGATGGGGATTACCTAGGAAAATCAAGAGGCCCCTCCAAATCGGGTCTGTGTCTTCCCTGTAGTTCTGGCCATAGCCAGTTCTGTGTGTGAGCTGTTCGTGTATCTTATCTCTTCCCAAGGATAGAGGCTGCAGCCATCAATGTACTATTCCAGCATTGGAAAAGACTCTGATGCTGGGAAAGAGTGAGGGCAGGAGGAGAAGGGGGTGACAGAGGATGAGATGGTTGGATGGTATCACTGACTCAGTGGACATGAGTTTGAGCAAACTCCGGGAGACAGTGAAGGACAGGGAAGCCTGGCATGCTGCAGTCCATGGGGTCGCAAAGAGTTGGACGTGAGTTGACTGAACAACTAACAACAACTATTCCATGGAGAAAGTGAGGCCGAGCAGCCCGTTTCATGAATTTTTGCAGAATTGCCTTAACAGATTAGATTCCTGTTCTGATCCATCAGAATGCATGTTTTGACCTCAGAGAGCTCCTTTGTCCACTCAGGGCCTCGGTTTTCCCTTTATAGCACAAGTGGCCCAAAGCTGATGGTCATTCAACCCACACAGTCCCTCATCCTAGAATGAAGTTACAAGGCAGGAGGAACAGGCCAGGCAAAGAGCTGGAAAGTGGTTGAGGATTTGGAGAAGTCTTCGGGGATGGCTGTTGGCACTGCCTCAGGAGAGGGAGCTTCGTGCTTGGGTTTCAAAGGAGACCATGAGCTAGTCAGCAGCACTGGCATGGACCATTTCTTGGGCATTGCTCAAACGCCCTAGTGCCTAATGCATGACGAGGGCTCAGAATAGTTCTTAAAAGGATGAAGGCAGAAATCTCCAGAGTAAATCCAGAGATGAGGTGATGGACCTGTGTCTCAGCCCCTTCTTCCTGGGAAGGAGAATGAAGTCTGTTGCCATAGTCACTAGAGTTCTTCACGTGTCGGTCTCTCTCACTTCCAACAGGGGAAAGAGGATGTGTCTCACCACCACTGAGATCTAAACTTGTTTTGAAAAATAATAACTTCTAATGTGTCCAGAGTGATCGCTTTTAACAATGTCAATCCCTTAAAGCAGGTTGGACCACAGGGCATCCCTGAGATGTCTCCTCTGGTGGGGAGCTTTTGTGCTAGTCTTTTGGGATGTTAAGGCACATTTTTAGGAAGGAAGGGTCCCTTGGGTCCCTTCTGAGTTTATCCAGGTCCTATGCACTCTATGGAGAACTTTGGAAAGGCTTAGAGAAAAACTGGGGTCTTGGAGGGCCTGCGGTTCCTTGGGATGGGGCAGGACACCTGTGTCCAGCCTTTGAAGACAGAGATTCCCACCGCTTCTGGGAGATGGTGAGGGAACAGGGAAGCTTGGTGTGCTGAAGTCCACGGGGTCACAAAAAGCTGGACATGATTCGGTGACTTAACGACAACAACCTTCTCACTGAGTGGGGCCCTTGGGCTGGTGGACCTCACTCATTAGCCTCGAGTTTTAGGGGATGGGAGCTCGTCCCAAGCATCGTAAAACTTTGGCTTGAGGACGGATACCGCCTAAATTTTTCCTTGTTGCTCGGTTTTATCACAGGGAAGAGAGATAGAGCAGACAGTCAGGAGACAGGAGTTCTGGGGAGGGTGGCGGAGGTCTTTTCTCTTTGAAGGCGATGGCTCCAAAGCACCATGCGTGGAACAGTTCTGCTGCATCCTGTGTGTGCTCCTTTTGTTGGTGTTGTTCCCTCAAACTACTGGTGACAACAAGGATGAAAGTACTTTGTAAAATTACAACTATTCTTAAGAGTGCTATTTTAGCTCACTGGCCTCTGGTAGCTCAGACAGTAAAGAATCCGCCTACAATACAGGAGATCTGGGTTCAGTTCCTGGGTCAGGAAGATTCCTTGGAGAAGGGAATGGCAATCCACTCCAGTATTCTTGCCTGGAGAATTCCAGGGACAGAGGAGACTGGCGGGCTACAGTCCATGGGGTTGCAAATAGTCGGACGCGACTGAGCAGCTAACACTTTCACTTTCACTCCCTCCCTGAGTTGCTGTGATAAGGAGATTCCAGTTGCTGGGCTTGGCAGGATGGTGTTGCGGGTAAAAGCAGTGCCGGCTGCCTTGCCCTTCCTTGGGTAAACCCACCCCCACCCCATATGTAGACTTCAAGTACCTGAACTGCTTGTCCAAAGGGCTTCTCATTTATACCTGGAACATATTTGGTTTGGATCTGTCTTTAGGATAAGTAAGTCCTGAGTCCATGCCATGCTATTACTACTAGTAAGAGAAGAAAAATTTTTCCCCAAATTACTAGGGAATGTAAAACCAAAATGGTCAGAGATGAGCTGAAATTCTGCTACAGATTTATCTGCCCCCTGTGTACTCCACAAAATTAGGTTTCTAGTTTGCTCTTTTCCTTTATTTTATTTACCTATTTATTGGATTGGCCAAAAAGTTCATTTGGATTTTTCCATGGGATGTTATGGAAAAATTCGAACAAACTTTTTGACCAACCCAATATTTTGATTGACAGCCAAATACACACACCCCAAAATAAAAATGAGTAAAGACTTGCTCAACTTGGACAATCTATCAGCTTATTGGGAAATAACCAGTCCCTCAGGTATTTTAATTGATGGGATAAAAAAAAATTAGACTCTTTGGGCATCAGGGCCTGGTACCCATCTGAGGAGTTTGGGTCGGTTTAGGGCCTGTGATGACAGATGGAAGGGCCTGGAACTGGGGGTAGAGTGGGCTGCTTGCAGGGGAGGAAGGCCAGGCTGTCAACACTCCATGAGCCTGAGCAGGAGGCCTGTGGGGACCGCTGTGACACAGGTTATAGAGGTAGGGGACACTAAGGCTTGGCAGGGTGTGGGCTGTGTCCTAAGGGGTGGGCGCAGCGAGCTGATTACCAGCATCCAGTGGGGAGAAGGGTAAGATATCACTCCTTCCCCATTTATTAGATGAAAAGATGGAGGCTCTGTAAAGAGTCTTCTTGGGAGTCGCTGAACAAACACGTAAGCCAGAGAAAACCAATATCCAGACTTCCTATTCCATGTGTATATGTATTAGTCACTCAGTCGTGTCCAACGCGTTGCAATCCCATGGACTGTAGCCCCTCAGGCTCTTCTGTCCATGGAATTCTCCAGGCAAGAATACTGGAGTGGGTAGCCATTCCCTTCTCCAGGTCTTATTCCAATAGTCAGATCTTATTCCTGAAACACAGTGAAATAGGGAATCGACTTTGAGGGTCACTGACCAGGCATCGCTGTAGAGCTATGTATGTGAGCTGTCTGTGCTTCTGGGATGGAGTTCCAGCATTTTCCTTTCCCTGCTCCAAGTTCTGGCCCTGTCCTGCCCTGATCCGTGCTCGGTTCCGGGGGCAAACTGCTCAAACCACTTCCCACCCCACCTGGCTGGTCATCCTGCTGCTAGAATGTTCTCTCAGCTCTTTGTCAGCCATGTCTTCACTTCTTCATTCCCAGGCATTGGAAAATAATGCATACGAAGGTGGCCTGCCCCTCTGGATGGAAAAAACTTCTATTTTTAATCCAAGCAGTCTTTGTATGGTCCAGCCCACTAATCTGAGACACTGAATCTTTTCCATTTTCTTGTTTTCTTCCCTTTGTCTGAAATAACCCTGAGGATTTTACTGATCTTCATTTCTATAATCTAGTTTCAGACAGCCCCTGGAGGCTTGGTTCATCACTGGCTGTCTTTAATTTTTACTAAACAGTGAGTTATTAGGAATGAAAGGTATTTGGAGATCACCTAGGCTCAGAGAGGGGAAGGCGCTTCCTCAGCATCACACATCAGAGTCAGGACTCCTGTCTGCCTGAAAACCCCAACATTTGAAATAAAACAAAACTTGCATTTGTTAGGATGCTTTTGCCTTGAAGTAACTGACCACATATCTCACATCGGCATCACGGAAAGTCTTGGGGTACAGTGGGCTCCAGGTGAGCTTACCCTGGGATCCCCAACCTCAGTTTCTCAGCAGAGCCCTTGTAGGCACCCTCTTTGTGTTCTGGGTTTGTCCTAGAGTCATTCCCCTCATGGGACTAAGGGCTGTGGTAGTCCCCGGTGTCTACATCTCCCTGGTCAGGACATCCAGAGGAAGAGAGAGGACAGCAGCACCCCAACATTCCAACAAAGATCCCTGAAATACCCCCTCACTGGATCACTTAAGTCCTCCGTCCCTCTCTGAAAGCTAACAAGAGAAACTCTCTATGCGCTGATTGGATTAGGCCCGGCTCAGGCTCCGGTCAGTAGTAAAAGAGTGGAGGTTACCCTGCCCCATTCAGGGCTACCCTTAGAGCTGGGGTCGGGGTCCTGTCCCTGAGGCACATGAGCTGCCCGAGGGAAGGGTAGATACCTGGAAAAAAAGTTTTCTTAGGAAGACAGAAAGGGATCATGGGAAGCAAAGGCAGTATCTAATAGAATTTTCAGACACAGGGCCCCAAGCTTCCTGAAGACTCATGTCTGCTGTGAGGATGACTGTATCCACAGGACCTGGGCCTAGAGGGCTTGGGGGCATGAGGAAAGTGAGGATTGGGGCTCTCCTAGGTGCAGGCCTTGTGCTGATCATCATTTATTCTCTCTTTCCGTCAATTGAAAGGAGCCTAATTGGCGCACGTCCCTGGGGCTGGTGATGCTGTGAGAGCTGGCTGCTACCAGCTCACAGCTCCCCTCCCCTCTCTAGGAAACTTCAGCTCTGGTTGTAAGGGAAAATAAACTAAATCAAGCCAGCCAGCTCTAAAAGGGATATTTATTGGCTCTTATAACTTGGAAAAATGGAAGTGGGTGAGCTTCAGGTAAAGTTCAATCCAGGAACTTCAAAGATGTCACCAAATACATATTCTTCTTTCTCTCCCTCCACCTCTCTTTCCATCTCTCTCTCTGTCTCTCTCTCACCTTTCCTTCTATATGTGGAAGTCAAGTTCACATTCAGGTCCCAGGCTTTAACATTAAGCCAGTTACCCCAGAGTTAGAATGGACTTTGCTTTCTCAAAGAAAGACACTGGTTGATCCTATTTTTGTCAACTTCTCATTCCTTAAGTACTCAGGGTGGCAGGGGAATGGAGTATTATGATGACTTAGCTTGGGTCAGATGGCCACACCATGGATTATTCTTACTGTGATCCAGTGTAGAGAAGGAAGCAGTTCCTTAAAGGAACTGAGATCCTGTTACTATAAGACAGGGCAAGGGGTAAACAAGAGCTATCCTCTATACTCAGACTTCTCTATTCATGTAATCATTTCTAGTCTCTGAGGTGATTGCAAAGGCTAGATGCTGTAATGAATGTCACAGCATTTATGAACTGCTATGCACAGTACATGCTGGTCACAGTATCACTTCTTTCATTGGTCTTCCTTGTGGATAAGACAGGGGTAATGGAGTTCTTTTGTTCTCTTTTCTGCTAACCTTGGGTCTACTACTCAACAGGACAATCTCCAAGAAAAATGAACCCCTTGCTGGGCCTGGGCCTGCTTCTGGCTGGCCTCCTCACTGTGGAAGGTCTTCTGAAGCCCAGCTTCTCTCCAGAGAATCATGAAGCTGTGAGTCAGGGCCAAGGAGGGAAGGGAAAGGGGACAGTCGCTCAGGAGCTTGCAAAGCGCAACGCAGACTTTGGACTCAAGCTGTTTAAGAAACTGTCCTTCCACACCCCTGACAATAACATCTTCTTCTCCCCCTGGAGCATCTCTATGGCCTTCTCCATGCTATCTCTGGGGGCCCAGGACTCCACCCTGGCCGAGATCAAGGAGGGCTTCAACTTCAGGAGCATCCCTGAGAAAGACCTCCATGAAGGCTTCCATTACCTCATCCGCAGGCTGAATCAGAGGAACCCGGACCACAGGCTGGGACTCGGGAATGCCTTGTTTATTGACCAGAAGGTAAAGCCCCAGCAGAAGTTTCTGACAGAAGTCAAGAACATGTATGAGGCAGACACCATCCCCACCAACTTCCAGAACTCAGAAAATGCTCAGAAGCAGATCAATAACTATGTCAGTCAGAAAACCCAGGGGAAAATCAACAACCTAGTCAAGAATATAGACCCTGGCACTGTGATGCTTCTTATCAACTATATTTTCTTTCGAGGTAAGGCTTAGGGTATGTTGGCATGCAGACTTGAGTCAAATTCATGGGTTGTCCACTTACTTGCTCTGTGACCCTGAATTCACATGTAATTGCTCTCTTTGAATCCAACTTCTCCTGTCTGAAAAAGGAGTACCTTGATACATAGCTCATAGGGTGGTTATTGGGATTCAAAGTGAAAATATATGATAAATGAATGTTTTGAAGTCTATTCCCCATGTGTGTGTGTTTATGATTACTGATTATCCTAACACAACATTGGTTGTAGAGGTTGAAAGGTCATCCTTTTCCCCATTTCTTGGATCAGGAAAGTGAAATTCAGAGAGAGATTAATTAATTTACTCAAAGCTACAAAGCCAGCCGGTGACAGTCAGGAGTTGCATCCACTTCTCTTGACCTGACGGCTGTGCTTTCCATCACTCCAAGTGGATGCCCAGGATGGTGACCGTGTTGATGGTCAGGTTGTGATCACTGTGACCACGATCACATTGGTAGGTGCCTTGGTCTTCCCACCACATGTTATAGATTCCCCAAGTCTGAGGGTGAGGTATTGAAAAAAAAGATGAAAGTATATTCCCTAATTCAGGCTGCATCCACCACACTATACACACCCACTCACACCACACACACACACAAATGTTGGCCAGCATAGGTGAGAATGAGAAGCCAGCATCCCTCAGACCAGGCAAGCCTGCTGGGCTGTCAGCAATATGGTCCTGAATATGGAAGTTCGGCTCTCCCAAAATCCACAAGGAGATTGATGGTTATAGGGGAAAACAGGAGTGATAATGGTAGACTGTCCAAAGCAGGGAATAAAGGAAAATTAGGAATTTCCCAAAGCCCCTACATCCTCTAGATTATAGCAAGAACCATAGCAACAGTGATGTAATGATGCCTAGCATCCACTCAACGCTTGCTACGCAGAGTCAGTAATCTGTGTTGCCTTTCCCCACTAAGTCTCACAGCAGCCCTGGGAGATGCCCGTCAATATCCCCAGTTGGCAAATAAGGACATTGAAGCCCAGGGAGGTTGAGACGCTTGACCAAGGTTTTCCTTCTAGAGCAATAAAGCCAGACATTTGAGCTTGGGAACTTGGACCTAAGGGCCTTATATTGGGGACTCTGAGGGTAGCACATGTGAAAAGACCCAGGTCTGAGTTTATGCCATCAGAGAGTTCTGAGGGTCAAACAGAGAGAATCAAAATGCCCAGTTTTAAGTGTTCACTGCTCTTCAGCATGCTTCCCAGGGCCGCCTGTTAGTTTAGTTTTCTTAGCCTTACATGAGTGTGGCTTCTCCAGGGCTAACTTGGAATAGACATGAGATTTTTCACTCAGACCCAAATAGTCCCCACTGACTGTGATCCGGGGTCTGCTTCTGTAACAGAATCCACAGGCTTTCTCAGCCTCAGGAGCCTTGAAGCTTGGGGAAATCTGAAGTTCCTCTCTTAGTCAGCAGCCCTTGTCTTGGCTTCACTGGGATAAATGATAACTGGAACCAAGCTCACATCACCTGAAGTGTTCAGGGCATGGCATGAGGTCAAGGATTCCCGTGCACCTGCTCTGATACCCCAGAGCAACCATACTCCTTCTTTAGGTCCGTGGGGGCAGATACCCGATGGTTAACTGGATCCAGTAGCACTTTCTGCTTATGTCACTTTGTTCTTCTTCAATCTTAAGCCAGGTGGAAACATGAGTTTGACCCAAAGGAAACAAAAGAGGATGATTTCCTTCTGGACAGAAACAAGACCGTGAAGGTGCCCATGATGTTCCATGTGGGCATGTATAAAGTGGGGCGTGACGACCAGCTGTCCTGCACTGTCCTGGAAATGCCCTACCAGAGCAACTTCACGGCCATCTTTGTTCTTCCTGATGAGGGCAAAATGAAGCAAGTGGAGGAAGCCCTGGGGCTGGACACTTTTGACAGATGGCAAGAGTTACTCGTACGAAGGTAAAGAGGGTGCCTGACATATGCAGTATCTTCCATCTTCCTCCCTCTCCTCCCGCTCCTTCTTTCTCAGACTTATTGAGCTCTTACCCCATGGATAAGGCCATTCTGGGCTTCATGATGAATTTATCTTTTGGTAGGAAGTACGCTAGAAAACAGGTCATAGAAATGTAGGTGCTTAAACATTGTAAGAATGCAGAGGATGAAGCAAACTTGGTGGGCAGTGGTGGTCGGGGAGGGCTTCATGGAGTAGGTGGCATTGGTGCCACATCTTCGAGGCTGAATAGCAGTACACATGGAAGGATGAGGAGTGACAGAATCCTAGGCAGAGGGAAACTGTGAGGACAAACACTTGGGGTGTCAAAGGGAGCTGTGAGTTGTACATTGTACATAACATATTTTCAATTGTGGTGTCATAATGAAACCAGTGAAGTGTGAGCCAAATAAGTTGTCTTAATAATAGTTGAGGGACTGAAGTCACTAAATACTTTTCTTTTCAAATATAAAATTAGAACAGATTTAAGGTAAGCCTCCAGAATCTCACCCAGGCACTTGCCTACTGACAGCTTTTCTTGGGAAGGATAAGAGCTAGAATTAAGAACTGGGGACTTGATGTCAGCGTAGACCTGCAAGGTGCCTCGGAAGTTTCTGGGCTAGGGCAGGCAGCTGGGAGACGTGGTGATATTACCAAAAGTGGAGGTCTTGCTGCTCACTCCTCAAAAGCCAGTAAAGAGGCAAATTGATGGAAAGGAAAGTTTGCTTTACTTTGGATGCCAGCAGTGGGTCAGGGAATGAGAGGAAGGGCAGACTGCTGTCCAAAGGCCAATTGACAGTCAGCGACCAAGAGCTTTTATAGAAGGAGGGAGGGGCCTCCATGCAGAAACAGCCTAGTCACCTCTGGCAGTCATGTTGAAATTGGCCATCAGTGGTCTGATCATCATCTTGATTGCTTTAAGTACAGTCTTTAGTTTCAGGGTTGGTTCGTTCCCTTTCCTTTGAGGCCAGTTCTCGGAACTGTGACAACTTACGTCATGGCTATAGTCTGATCAGTGTGTAGTTAACTTCTCCTACCTGGTAGGAGTGTCAGTATCTACAAGACAGCTCAAAGGATATGGTTCAGGATATTAACTGAACCCTTGAGGAGGAAATAAAAGTCCTTGACCTTGCTTAATGATTAAACTATTGTTATTTGGTCTCATTTGACTGCCTTCCTTTGTTTCTGCATTTTCTCACTTCTCTGATTAAAATTATTCTTTGGTTAAAGTTTCCCCACAGACAAAAAGCAGGTGGAGGACATGCAGGGAAGAGACCACAGGGTCCTGCTCCATTTCAGTGGGTCTATGAGATGGAAAGGGAAGCTTCCACTTTGGTAGAAACAATGTCAGGATATCCTTCTCCTTGGTCCTTTTGTTCTCTCTTCCACCTTGACTCCACCATGATTCTCCATCCAAAAGGCCTTTACTGAAAACCTCTGCCATGCCCAACATGCTGTCAGGAGTGGAGGAGGGTTCTAAGAGAGGCAGAGACGATGTTAGGACTGAGCTGGGCTGTCCATGAATGATAACTGAACCAACAGAGTTTCCTTCACATGAGAACAGACCTTTGGAGAAACTGAAGAATGCATCTCAGATACCCAGATTTAGCTGCAAGCTCATGGGAGAGAAATTCTATTTCTGAATGATAAAGCCTAATTCTACTACGACTCCCCCTTTCTTTCAGAAAAAAAATTAATGACCACAGAAAAAATAACTTGCCAGACTCCTTTGCCCCCTTGAAAGCTTGCTCAGACTTTCCCTCTTCTCCCGTATTCCTGATCCCCAAGTCAATCTGTACTTTTTTTCCCATGGCACTTACTGAGACTACCAACCCATGTATCTGCTCTTTTGTCTGCCTTTTGTTGTGATGGTTTTATTGTCTTTCTTCCCTAGTAGAGCACAAGTTCACGAGCATGGATTTTTGCCTGTTCTAGATGCATCTAAGCATGTAGGACAGAGCCTGGTATACAGTAGGCAGTAAATAAGCTTGTGTCAAATGAACGGATAAGTGGAAAGGTAAGTCTGAGAGTCACTGGGCCTATTGTTGGTGTTAAAATCCAAGGCGCAGAATGAAATCCCCCAAGAGGGACATAAAGATAAAAAAGAGGATGGGGAAAAAAAAAAAGGAGGACCCAGAGGGAGGCAGCCTGGGAGCACTACAATGATGAGAGATGAGTGAGGAGGTGGAGCCAGCAAAGGATGAGAGAAGGAGCACCCAGGGATGGAGGGGGGAGCAGAGGGCATGGATCTGGGTGGGAATGCTTCCAAAGGGATTGACTATGACGTGCCACTTCCTAATTTTTGGCCACTGGCTCTAACAAGCCAAGGTCAGTGGCTGCTCTGGAAAATGTTTTGAGCCGATAATGGAAGTGGGTTCCCTAGAGGCTCAGTGGTAAAGAATCTGCCAGCCAACACAGGAGCCAGGGATTCGATCCCTGGGTTGAGAAGATCCCCTAGAGAAGGAAATGGCAACCCACTCCAGTATTCTTGCCTGGGAAATCCCACAGACAGAGGAACCTGGTGGGCTACAGTCCATGGGGTCGCAAAAGAATCGGACACAACTTAGTGACTGAGCGACAACGGCAAAGAACAATGGGAGGAAGTGTCTTTTTTTTCTCTCTCTGCTCTGAAAGAAAGATGTGGGCTGGAAGCTGGAGACGTGACTAGAGGCCAAGGGAATTGTTTTTGCTTTTTGAATTGAGGGTGAGGGTTGTTAGAGCCTGCGGTCTGCCCCTGAGGGTGGTCCAGAAGCCATTTATGGACTGTGCAGGAGGAAAGGAAACATAGGCAGGAATGAAGTCCTTGGAGAGACAGAGAGAAATGGGGTCCATGACCCCGTGGACAGGAATACAGGTGCCACAGATGCCTCAGCACGGCCGACCCCAGGGCAGGGGCGCCAACCCGGGTCCCGAGCGCAGAGGATCTGAAGCGGCTCACTCAGGGCTGAGAGGATGAACACTTGCTTCCTCACTGACTGCTGAGCCTCCGATGCATGCATTTTAGCCCCCTTCCGGTCCGTGGCTGCCATGGTCACCATCCTCATTTTCATACAAATGGCTTCAAGAGGAGAGCTCATTTGATCCAGAGCTCCTGGAAGGCAGAGTAGATCTGAACTCAGTTCTGCCAGCTTCCCATCTCAGGGCCTTGCTACCTCTAGCATGAGATGGCTGGGGCTGGGATCAGCTCAGCACGTGGGTGCGGCTGAGGCTATAGTGGAGAGACCCTCCATGGCTCTGCTGAAGGGGTCCTGAGACACGGGGGCTCGGGGACATTGCTGTGGATGAGGGCTTGGGCAGTTTGATAGAAAAATAAGAATGCAAGTCAGAGAGCCTGGATGTTTTAACACCCCATCCCAGGAGACTTCTTTGGTGGTCCCGTGGTTAAGGCTGAGCTCCTGATGTAGGAGATCCCTATTCAATTCCATGTCAGGGAAGTAGGTCCCACCTGGTGTAACTAAAAAAATTTTTTTTAAAGTCCAGGCTTAAGGAGTCTCTCTTTATTCTGTGGATAGAGAGAAGTTCTGAGACCTCAGGGGCTGGGAGGACAGATGCCTCATCACCATCAATCCTAAAGCCTGCCTGGAAAAATGGCAAGGTCCCGCTGTTCACCTTTGTCACTTTCTCCTCCCTAGGGTCGCAGATGTGTTTGTGCCCAGGTTGACCATCACCAGTAAGTACGACCTGAAGAAGATGCTGTCCCACCTGGGCATCAGCAAAATCTTTGAGGAACATGGTGATCTCACCAGGATCTCCCCTCATCGAAACCTGAAAGTGGGTGAGGTAAGCCTGCCTGGCCAGGTCGCTGCCCACCTCCAGCTCAGGGAGCCTTCCTACAGCCCCGGGCCAGACACACTATCACAGCAGCTGTGATGAGCCAAGAGTTCCCCCACCAGTCAGGCCAAGCCTAACTGCCCTGAACTGCCTATGGTCCTGGGCAAATCAAGTACCCTCCCAAGCCTCATATTTCTAGTCTTCAAAATCGGACCTGTCGATCTCCTGGTCCTACTTTGGAAGTTGATTCAATGCAACAGTGGATGGAGGCTTGGAGCTGTCATCAGGTCTAGGAGTGACCGAGGCTTGGGAGGAGTAAGTTGTGAACATTTTTCTACATAATGAAGAGATAAGCGAGCTCAGGACCCCTTGGTCTCCAGCAAGACTGAGCATTTGCCTGCTGGTGACAGTCAGAAGGACCACATGGTGGAAGTGCCCAGATGTAGCAGACAGACTATAATATACCAGGGACTGCCCTGGTGGTCCAGTGGTCAAGATTTCACCTTCCAGTGCAGGGGGTTAGGGTTCAGTCCCTGATTGGGAGATCTAAGATCCCACATGCCTCGTGACCCCAAAAACCAAAACAGAACAGAAGCAATGTTGTCACAAATTCAGTAAAGACTTTAAAAATGGTCCACGTTTAAAAAAAAAAATCTTAAAAAAACACAGGACATCAGCGAAATTCAAATTTCATATAAGTGATGAATGAATGTTTTGTGTATAGCCTAAATATTGCGTGGGATATACTTATGCTGAAAATTTCATCATTTATCTGAAATTCAAATTTAACTGGAGATTCAAGTTTATCCGTACTTTATCTGGCAATCCTACTTTTAGTTTCAAAGGGCATTGAGATCAGGGAAGATTTCAGCAAGCAGAGGCAGGTGGGAGGAAGATCTTCCAGGAGGAAAGCACCCCAGCCTGAGGCTGGTAGGTGAGACGGCGTGGAGTCTAGGGGGTGGAGTTGACAGCTGTGATTCCATGTGATTCCAAGACATCAACTATTGACTTGCCAGTATCAGCATTAGCATTTCTAAAGAATTAGCATTCTTTAGAGCAGAGTCACTAGTGGTAAAGAACCCACCTGCCAACACAGGAGATGTAAGAGACTCGGGTTCTATTCCTCAGTTAGGAAGATCCCCTGGAGGAGGGCATGGCCACCCACTCCATTGTTCTTGCCTGGAGAATTCCGTGGACAGAGGAGCCTGGTGAGCTGCAGTCCATGGGGTTGCCAAGGGTTGCACATGACTGAAGGGACTTAGCAGCAGCAGCAGAACGGACTGAAATGTATCAACATTTAACAGAGGCCCATCAATGTTCCGGTTGATGCCTTTGGGGTGGATCTGGGGCCTGAGTCATCTCCAACAGCTACCCTGGAATCAGACTCCCTCTAAACATTCCACCAGGAGGATGAAAGGCGTTCAGAGGGGGCTGGCTGCTTTGGGCCGGGGGTGCCTTCACATCCCTCTCATCCAGCTAAAGTCCAGCACAGCCTTTCCATGATTAGTACCATTGATGAATCCCTGCAAGTCTTGGGAAACATAGCAAATCCCACTCCATCTCCCCTCCCTGTAACTGATGCTCTCCTGCATCATTTTTTCTTTCAAGCTGCATCTGCTTGTTGAGTATCCTTAACTGATGACAACAGAACAGCCATGAGCCCTGGGGCTGAGTTACTGCTATGCTGGGTGACTCAGGCAGAGGCCTCCTCTTCTCTGAGCCTTGTTGACTTAAAAAGTAGTCACAACCTCGAAGTTGAGAGTTATGTTTTATTCAGTGGGAATTTTTAGGACTGCAAGCCTGGAAGACAGCATCTCAAGTAACCCTGAGAAAACTGTTCAGAGGAGATAGGGGTGTTGGGGGTGAAGGAGTTAGGTTATATAGAAGTTGGTGACAAGGGGCAGGTAGTCTGAACATCAAAAGATTATTGTTAATTAAGGAAAACCAGAGATTTCAAGTTAGGGAATTTACTGTTTTTCTATGTCTGGGAAGATGCAAGAGTCTGGGCTCACTGAAATCATTCCTTTCATATGTATCTCAGCTATCTGGGGCCAGCATCCTATGATTTGCTTTTTCACAACTTTAGTTCCTTGATCATCATTGGATCCTAGGCGTTGTTCTTTCTGAGTGCCCTCCAGGCTCAGAAAGTCCCATCTGGAGGGCAGGAACAGCTGATGGCTCTGACATCCTTGTTTATTGATATGGCAGGAAATACTCCATTTCAAGGGTTTCCCTGGTGGTGCTAGTGGTAAAGAACCTGCCTGCCAAAGCAGGAGAAGTAAGAGAAGAGGATTTGATCCTTGGGTCAGGAAGATCCCCCGGAGGAGGCCATGGCAACCCTCTCTAACACTCTTGCCTGGACAGGGGAGCCTGGTGGGCTACCACCCATAGGGTCACAAAGAGTCAGACACGACTGAAGCGCCTTAGCATGCGTGCACGCACTCCATTTCACAGCCTCTTGTCAGCTTTCGCCCATCCAGGGCCTCCGAGTGGCTTCCCAAGCACTGACCCCACTCCCGTTTCCCACAGGCGGTGCACAAGGCTACCCTGAAGATGGATGAGAAGGGCACAGAGGGGGCTGCGGGCTCCGGAGCGCAGACACTGCCCATGGAGACACCAATTCGGGTCAAGATAAACCACCGCTTCTTGCTGATGATCTGGGAGACTAAAATGAATAACCTGCTCTTCTTTGGAAAGATTGTTAATCCTTCTGGGAGATAAGGCAGAAACCCGACTTCCTGCAGACCCCAGCTATGTCCTGGGGTTGGATGCACTTTGTCTCCTTGAGACCACAGGGACTTTCTCATCTCATCTCACATTATCCTGAGCTCTCCACACCACCATCCAAAGAGGCAGCACCACTGGCTTCTGGGCACCATTTCCCCCCCTTAGCCCCCTCACCACCCATTCAAATTTCAGGATTAGACGCCTCAGCCCCACCCAGTTGATAGTAATCTTCTCCCCCGCCCCTGGTAGGCAGAGGGGTTTTGTGATTTAATAAACAACACTCCCAAGATCTGCTGACTGTTGGTAGACAATATGGGGATTCTGTGAGCCAAGGAGAGTACCAGCTTGGGTTCAGAGTGAAGGAGACCTGGGTTCAAATCTCAGAAACACAGTCTTTGGGAAAGTCATAATAGGCTCTCCACACTTCTGTTTCCCCATGGAACTAGGCCAAGACTGAGGACAATGATACTTCTCGAGGGCTCCGAGGAAGCTAGCACACCACTTGAGAAAAGTTAGTTCCCCTTTGTGAGCCCTTGGCTTGGGGTGTTTGGCGTGTGAGCTACACAGATATCCTCTGCATAGGGTCCCTATGGGAGCTGTGGGCTCAGCCAAGCATCCAGGCAGATGACAAAGCAGGAGTGGGGCTGGTCCAGCATTAGGCAGATGCAACCCAGAGTAGCAGCAGCCAGGAGACTCAGTGCCAGGTTTGTCTGACTCCAGAGCCGCTGTTTCAGGCACAGCGTAGAGAGCGTGGGGTTTGAGCCAGTCAGCAATCTCTGCTGAAGAGTTAATCGTTTCGGTGCACCTGGCCCGGAAAGCATGGGCGTGCAGGGTCTGCCTATAACCACTAGAGGGCACCAGTGTTCACAGGACCAAGGATGCGATGCGTGTGGGTTTCTTTAAGCACCCGATTCCTTGCTGAATACCCAGCCAGTGCTGAAGGTGTTTAGGGAGCAAGGGATCCTCACTGGCTTGGCACTAAGAAGTCTGAGCTGGCACCAGTTGCCATCCCCTGGCAACTCACAGCTCACCATGCCTCTTCGGTCCTGGTCACAGCTACCCTGCCCGCTGTGGACATTTGTATGAGAGATGTGGAAAGTGAGGCTCAGAGAGGCGAAGTGACTTCCCTGTGTCCTTGTGGTTAGTGACAAGCAGCAAACAGCCATGTCATCTGGTCTGGGGCGGGAAGGGAGGGGTTCCACATAGACCTGGGGGCCCAGTTAGTCATTGCATTCCTCAGATCCAGTCCCAGCTGAGAGAGCTGCCCTGTCCCATTTGGGGTGTGTGTGTGTGTGTGTGTGTATGTGTGTGTGTGTGCACGCGTGCGTGCATGCATGTGTTCAATAAGCATCTCCTCCTCTGTCCCTGGCCCTTGCAGGGCCCTGGAGACCCAACTATCACACAAGCTTGTAGGGAAGGTGGCCTAGAGAGGGAGAGGACTAGTTTAGGATGCTAAGTGCTAAGATCAGGCAACACCAGAGTAAGCAACCTCTGTTTGAGAAGGTGGAAAGGGTGAGAAGGTTGAGATTCTGCACCCAGGACACAGATGTGGGGGCAACAGCACTCCCTGAAGCACTTTGCTGACCATCACCATTTCCCAGGCATTAGCCTGGGGGCTGGGGGGTGGGAGGACACCAGGGCAGCACCAGAATCCCCAGGATTCACTCAAGTCCATGACATGTGCCACTGGGGACATGGGACAAGAGGGTAAGCCATTTAGTAGCTGGGTGACTTGGGTATGTCGTTTAAAGCCTCTGAGCCTGAGCACCTCCTCATGTGTTGAAAGTTGCTATCTCCTCTACCGGTCATGCTCACCTCCTGCCTAATGAGCTCCTACTCATCCTTCAATGCCCAATCCATAGTAATCTCTTTATGGAATTTTGTCTACTAAGCAGTTGTTCGATAAAGTACTCACCTCCCATGCATTGTGATGGCTCCTGGATCTGAATTTTCCTACCGCTCACACATGGGTTACAATCAATCCTGCATGGAATGATGATTCATGGGACAGCAACACTTGGGCTAGTTGTTGATACAAACAGACCTGGCCCCTGCCTTCATGGACTTAATAGCCGATGAAAGAAACAAGCATGAATCAAATAACGACATGACCATGAGCTCTAGTGAACATGATGAAAGGTGGTCACGGGTGCTTTGAGAGTTTGTAACAGGTCGGTCTGACCCAGCCTGGGGACTCAGACACTGAGAACACGACAATTGGGAAAAGCTCTGAATGTTGAGAGCATGCCTGTTTTGAATCATAGCTATTAACTAAAACTGCATAAGGGTGTGTTTTTCCTCATATAGTTAAAAATATGTAAAACCCTGATTGATCTTTCAAATATTAATATAAATGAAGGTTAATGTCTAGTGCTTCATTCATCTTTATTTTAACCAGCTTTATTCTACATAGGACTGGTGGTGTTGTTCAGTCACTAAGTTGTGTCTGACTCTGTGACCCCATGGACTGCAGCACACCAAGTTCTCTTGCCCTTCACTGTCTCCCAGAGTTTCTTCAAATTCATGTCCATTGAGTCAGTGATGCTACCCAAACATCTCATCCTCTCCCTTCTCCTCCTCCTGCCCTCATTCTTTCCCTGCATCAGTGTCTTTTCCAATGAGTTGGCTCTTTGCTTCAGGTGGCCAAAGTATTGGAGCTTTAACTTCACCACCAGTCCTTCCAATGAATTTTCAGGGTTGATTTCCTTTAGGATTGAAGGGTTTGATCTCCTTGCAGTCCAAGGGACTCTCAAGAGTTTTCTCCAACACCACAGTTGATAAGCATCAATTCTTCAGTACTCAGCCTTCTTTATGGCCCAACTCTCACAACTGTACATGACTACTGGAAAAACAAAAGCTTTGACTGTATGGACCTTTGTTGGCAAAGTGATGTCTCTGCTTTTTGATATGCTGTCTAGGTTTGTCTTAGCTTTTCTTCCAAGGAGCAAGTGTCTTTTAACTTCATGGCTGCAGTCACTGTCCCAGTTTTTCTGTAAGATTTCCTACTTGTTTGTTGTTCAGCCATTCAGTCATACCTGACTCTTTGCGACCCTGTGAACAACAACACACCAGCCTTTTCTGTCCTTCGCTATCTCCCAGATTTCACTCAAACTCATGTCCATTGAGTCGGTGATGCCATGAAACCATCTCATCCTCTGTCATCCCCTTCTCCTCCTGCCTTCAATCTTTCCCAGCATCAGGGTCTTTTCCAGTGAGTTGGCTTTTTGCATCAGGTGGCCAAAGTATTGGAGCTTCAGCTTCAGCATCAGTCCTTCCAATGAATATTCAGGGTTGATTTCCTTTAGGATTGACTGATTTGATCTCCTTTCGGTCCAAGGGACTCTCAAGAGTCTTCCCACCACCACACTTCAAAGCATCAATTCTTCATTGCCCAGCCTTCTTTATGGTCCAACTCTCTCATCCATACATGACTACTGGAAAAATCATGGTTTTAACTATACCAACCTTTGTCGGCAAAGTGATGTCTCTGCTTTTGAATACACTGTCTAGATTTATCATACCTTTCCATCCAAGGAGCAAGTGTCTTTTAATTTCATGGCTGTAGTCACAGTCTGAAGTGATTTTGGAGCTCAAGATAATAAAGTCTCTCACTGGTTCCATTCCCCACCCCCCATCTTTTTGCCATGAAGTGATGGTGCTATATGCCATGATCTTAGTTTTTTGAATGTTGAATTTTAAGCCAATTTTTTCACTCTCCTCTTTCACCTTCATCAAGAGGCTCTTTAGCTCCTCTTTGTTTTCTGCCAAAAGGGTGGTGTCATCTGCATATCTGAGGTTATTGATATTTCTCTCAGCAATCTTGATTCCAGCCTGTGCCCTTCCAATCTGGCATTTCACATGACGTACTCTGCATATAAGTTAAATAAGCAGGGTGAGGAAATACAGACTTGACATACTCCTTTCCCAATTTAGAACCCATCTGCTATCCCATGTCTGGTTCTAACTGTTGCTTCTTTACCTGCATATGGGTTTCTCAGGAGGCAAGTAAAGTGATCTGGTAGTCCCATCTCTTTAAGAATTTTCCAGTTTGTTGTAATCCACACAGTCAAAGGCTTTAGCGTAGTCAATGAAGCAGAAGTAGATGCTTTTCTGGAATTCCTTTGCTTTTTCTATAATCCAACAGATGTTGTCAATTTAATCTCTGGTTCCTCTGCCTTTTCTAAAGGCTTGTACCTGGAAGCTCTCGGTTCACATACTGTTGAAGCCTAGCTTGAAGGATTTTGAGCATTATTTTGCTAGCATGTGAAATGAGTGCAGCCATATTTTCACTCTTCACTACAGAAATAAATTCTATCTAGGTAACCAAGAGAGGGAAGGCTGTGGTAGGGAGCAGAGGGAAACTGTCCCAAGCAGAGAGGACGGTGTGTGCAAAGGCCCTGAGGTTAGAAGGTGATGTGGACAAAAAACTGAAATGAGGTGAATGTAACAGAATAAAGCAAAAGAAGTGGGCAGTGAAGCTGGAGAGGTAGCCTGGGTCCTCCTGGGCTACAGGGAGAATGGTGGTCTTGAATTGAAGGACTACGGGGAACTTCAGCAGGCGTTTAGTTAGAGGGTGACCCAGACAGACTCTGTGCTGTAAGTGTCCCGAAGGCTGCAGACTGGGCATCTCTGAGTCCCCAGGACCCAGGTGCCAATGCATGAAATGGAGAAGATGCCCAACACATGTTTATTGAAAAGAAAGATTGCCCCAGTCATCGCCCATGTTCCAGACACGGCCAGCTCCTTCCTGAGCTCTCCCCTCCTCAGGGAGGGAAGGCCATGTGCCTTAGCCCGCCTGGCAAGCCCATCATGGGGCTCGTCCATGCCTCTTCTTCACATGGATCTGCAGAACACACCATCTGCGTCACCCCCTCCAGCCTCTGTTCCTGCCATCCCCTCCCCCCAGATACTCCCCATGTTTCCCATACTCTCTGCCTCCCACAGTTCCTTTCAGCATGTTACTCATCTTTCTAGAAAGGAGTCAGACCTAGGCCTCACCAGGCCACATGTTTGTGGACTGGCAGACCTCTTGAACAAATGAATATGTTTAAATGCCTCTTAGCAGCCCGGCACTGGATAGGACCTGCCCCCAAACCCCTGTCAGCCCAACTCTTCAAGTTAGTATGGCCATTCCATTTTACAGATGAGAAAACTGAGGCTCAAGATTGCTTAATTTGCCCAAATCCCCACAGTTAGAAAGCCACAGAGTTGGAACTCTGGAACATCTGTCCAGCCAGCCAGCCATTCATCCATCCAACAAATATTTGCCATGTCTATACGGTGCCAGGGACTGTTCTAGGGGCTGGGACATATCAATAAACAAAATATACCAAACTCCTTGCCCTTACAGGAGTTCCAGGCTTGGAGGCAGAGGCGGATCATAAACAGTATGAGTAATAAATAAATAAGAACATTGCGTAGAGCAGGTCGGGGTGATTGCAGGGACAGTGATGGTCAGTTTGCCCTCTTTGGGAAGGTGACCACCGAGATGCTCCTTCCCTTGGTCTGTGAGGCAGCGCCTGGAGCCTTCTGAGCCGGGAGATGCCCACAAATGGGTGTACTCTCGAGAGGAGAGGGGTTAGTCTCCATCCTCCACCCAGAATGGAAGTGCCCGACATCACAATCCCAGAGTAGGAAGGACCCTGGGATGTGATCCAACTTAACTTTCCAAATAACACAGAACGGCTTCGGGCAGCTTCCGAGCAGATGGCTTTTCGAGTGCCCGCCGGGTGCCCGGAGGCTGACTTCCTGTCTGCCCGGGTGGAGGTCATTCGTGTGGTCACATACTGGAAGTGACAGGCTGGCGTGCTGGCGAGGGTAATCACAGTTGAGAAGCTCCTTCGCAGCCCTGCTCTTCCCGCACAGTGTGGTTCGGGCAAACACCTCCTTCTTCCCGGGCCTGTGCTTCCCATTTGTGCCATAATGGGGTGTCCCTGGATGGTCCTCCAAGGCCCTGCTATCCCAGACAATACTTTGACACTCATATTGGAAATCGACAGAACTAACTCCAGAGCTTTATCTGCATATTCATTCTTCCATGCCTTTAGTCAACAAATAGTTTTTGAGCATTTGAGTCTGTGCCAGGCAGGGTGCCAGGCTTCCCAGGTGACCCTAGTGGTAAAGACCTGCCTGCCAATGCAGGAGACATAAGAGATGCAGGTTTGATCCCTGGGTCGGGAAGATCCCCTGGAGGAGGGCATGGCAACCCACTCGAGTATTCTTGCCTGGAGGATCCCAAGAACAGAGGAGCCTGGAGGGCTACAATCCATAGGGTTGCTAAGAGTCGGACATGACTGAAGTGACTTAACACGCACCCATGCAGGCAGGGTGCCAGTGTGGAAAAGCCAGGTGAGACTTTAGGGTCCCTTGGCTGGCTTCCTCTGGCTCAGGCCCAGTCAGGAGAGCGTTTCCCACCCCCCGGGTCACCAGGTCAGTGATCAGGTGTGACTTTAAGCTGTCAAGGCCAACACATCCTCTCCCTTTGTGAAATGTTCTTTCCATTTCCACTTAATTTCCCAACTTACATCCATTCCTGACCCCTTTTTCTGATTGTGGCTGAGTCCTCCTCTCTTTCCTTCCATTATTTACCTAGATTGACCTTTAAATCAATCCACATTTTAAAAAATAATTTTAAACAGAAAAATTAATATCACAGTCAGATATAGAAACCCCCCCAAAACTTGACATAAATAAAAATTAATTATAAAAATAAACAGCAAAATCAAGCCAGTGATTAAATTCCACAGAGACTGTTGTTTCTTAAAGTCTCTGAATGTTAAGCCTGGTCCACTTTGTTGAAAAGGAAAGTCAGCAGCCATCCAATGGCTATAAAGACTTGCTGGAACCAAGGAGAGACTGTCTCCTTGAGGAGATCAGGAAGCAGTGCTGGTAAGTGAAGGATACTGCCATGGTGTGGGTCCAGGTCAGGGGCAAAACGCACAGAGGTTGTTTAATCTGTGAACGCAAGGAAGTTACCTTCCCCACCCCATGCCCTGGAGTGTCAGACCAACATTGGAATGTGTTCGTGACTTACATGCCTGATTAGCCATTCTCTTTAAGATAAATTTTAAATTTTTGAATAATTTTAGACTTACAAAAATGTTGTGAACATAGTATAGAGTTTCTGCATTCTCTGGCCCCAATATCCTCAATACTAATATCTTATATAACCAGTAAAGTGAAAGTCGCTAAGTTGTGTCCTACTCTTTGCAACCCCATGGACTATACAGTCCATGGCATTCTCCAGGCCAGGAAACTGGAGTTGGTAGACTTTCCCCTCTTCAGGGGATCTTCCCAACCCAGGGATCAAACCCAGATCTCCCACATCAAAGGCGGATTCTTTACCAGCTGAGCCACAAGGGAAGCCCAAGAATGCTAGAGTTGGTAGCCTGTCCCTTCTCCAGGGGATCTTCCCCACCCAAGAATTGAACTGAGATCTCCTGCATTGCAGGACGATTCTTTACCAACTGAGCTATCAGAGAAGCCCTCAAATAATCAGGAGACATTTGACACAAAGAACAAAAGCTGGTACAGTACAATTAACTGAACTTTATTTGGATTTCAACAGCTTTCTTCACTAATGTCTCTTTGTCTGTTCCAGGCTAAAACCCAAGGTATTGTGCTGCAGATTAATGAACTTTCACTTTAAAGGCTTTGGCAGGGGCTTCACGGGGCTGGAGATTGGGGCAGGAAGCCCTGGTGTCAGACAGGCTGAAGTTCATGTTCAATGCTCTGCCTTGCACTTGGTTTGTGACATTAGGCAAGGCACTTTATTGGGTCCAACCCTTAGTTTTTGCTCTCTGTGAAGTGGGGATGTGGAGAAGGGAATGGTAATTCACTCCAGTATATTCTTGCCTGGAGAATCATCATATCCATCTCACAGGGCATTTGAGGGGGATTAGGTGATGAAATACATGTAAATCTACTTTGCACCTGGTGGGCACCCATCCATGTCTGAGACGCCTGTTAAAGGCACCAGACTGGTAGGGCAGTGTACTGTGTACACTCCCATGAAAGCTGCTTGCCCTTCCAGCACGAGTCACATTTTGGCTGTTGTTTTTTCTTGGCATGATGTGAACAGATGACTCACAGATTCCTGGACTAGGAAAAACCAACCAGAAACAAACAGAAAAAAAAGCTCCTCGGGGCTTGGGCATCTGTCTAGACCTGCCTCCTTTCCCCATCTCCACCCTCAGCTTGGCTCAGATTCCTGAAAGTCAGGCGACCATCCAGGCAAGCTAAGAAATGAGCAGTGTTGTAGCAAAAGAGGTTGCCGGGAGCTCTGGGGAGCCCTTCCCCTGGAGGCAGGTGCAAAGGTCCACAGTGGGTAACCTTGGGTCCTTGTTGGGAAGCCCTGAAGGGTCACTTCTGGTTAAGATGGTGTTGCAGGGTCAGCCTTGAGGCACCCAATTGGCTCTACAGTTAAGAGCAAGAATACATTAAATAGGACTTCTCTGAGGGTCGAATGATTAAGAATTTGCTTGCCAATGCAGAGGACATGGGTTCCATCCAAGATCCAGGAAGATCCCACAAGCTGTGGGGCAACAAAGCCCATGTGACACAACTAAGCCCGTGCTCTAGAGACCACAAGCTGCAATTGCTGAAGCCCTCGCAGCCCGTACTGTACAGCAAGAGAAGCCCCCACAATGGGAAGCCCACACACTGCCACCAGAAAGTAGCCCCGCTCACCGCGACTAGAGAAAGCCCCTGCCCAGCAACAACGTCTTGTTCAGTCACTAAGTCCTGCACGGCTCTTTGAGACCCCATGGACTGCAGCACACCCGGCTTCCCTGTCCTTCACCACCCCCCAGAATTTGCGCAAACTCATGTCCAGTGAGTCGGTGATGCCATCTAAACATCTCATCCTCTGTCATCCTCTTCTCTTCCTGCCCTCAGTCTTTCCCAGCATCAGGGTCTTCTCCAATGAGTTTGCTCTTGTTGAGCTTCAGCTTCAACATCAGTCCTTCCAATGAGTATTCGGGGTTGATTTCCTTTAGGATTGACCGGTTTGATCTTGCTGTCCAAGGGACTCTCAAGAGTCTTCTCCAGCACCACAGTTCAAAAGCATTGATTCTTCAATACTCAGCCTTCTTTATGGTTCAGAAGTCCCTGGGTCTGGGTGAGTCAGCAGAACCTGGCCCTCGGGGCTCCCATCTTCCTTTCCATAGCCCCCACCATCTTTATATTCCCCTTTAGTCTTCTCGCCATTACTCCTTGATCATATTCCCTGCCCCAGAGGAAACCACAAAAGGTCCAGACTCTCAGGAAGACACACAGGAAGGAAGATCACTATAGTTTGTTCCAGGGGGCTGTAAAAGGAGGGGCAAACATTCTGTAGGATCCAGGAGTATGTGGTGACTGGGAGATTTGGAACTGGAGCTGGAAGGATGAAAAGGAGTTTGTCAGGTGGGGAGAATGGCCAGGGCAATCGAGACAGATGGACAGTCATGCATGATCATATAGTATAAGGGAAAAAAATGGCAGGGCTGCCTTCATTTCATTTTATTGCATTTAGTCTTTTTTACTTAGGTATAGTTTATATAGGGCAAATGATACAGTATTTCTGGCAATTATTTCCTCAAAGCTTCTTCTGTCTTCCCACACCCAGTTTTTGCCTAGATTACAATTATAAGTATGTTAGACCACTCACTGGGACTTTCGTTTTTTTCCACCAGTTTGCTCTTATCAGTTTGGATTGCTCCTACTGCTCTATTTTCAAGCTTGTTGATCTCTACAATTTAAATTTTCTCATAAGGCTAGCCAGCTAGTTTTTCATTTCAGATACTGGATTTTTCACCTCTAAAAGGTCAATTTGATTCTTTTTATGCATTTGATTTTTCTCACATTATATCATGCTTTATTGTAAAAGCTTCCCCAGTAGCTCAGAAGGTAAAGATTCTGCCTGCAATGTAAGAGACCTGGGTTCAATCCCTGGGCTGGGAAGATCCCTTGGGGAAAGGAATGGTTACCCACTCCAGTATTCTTGCCTGGAGAATCCCATGGAGAGAGGAGCCTGGTGGGCTATAGTCCATGGGGTCCCAAAGAGTCAGACATTCCTGAGTGACTCACACACACAAACAGCTGTTTTAAAGTCGGTGTCTGTTAATTCCATAATTTCACTCATGTCTGCACCTGTTTCTATTGACTGATTTTTTTTCTTCTGAACATGGATAACATTTTCCCATTTCTTAGAAAATTTAGCATTTTTGGTTGGATGCTGGACATTGTGGCATTGCAATTTTTTATCTAGATTTTGTTGTCTTCCTCTATGGTGTGTAACACTGATTTTGACGGTGAAAATTACCTACAAAACTGTAGAATGATCACCCTAATTAAGACCCTAAAAAAGAAAATCTTTTTTGCTCATTTCCGGTCAGTGTCACCCTTCAGAATGGGTACATTTAAACTAGGTAAGTGATGTGTTGACAAGGAGAATGAGGAAGAAGGAGATTCAAGGACAAATCCTACATCTGAATAGCTAATTGAGTGGAGGTGGCAAGGATGGAGATGTTGAAAGGAAGTTTCAGTTGTAACTTTCCTTGGGAGAGGGTGTTTGGAAAAAGAGTGTAAGTTCCATTTGGGTCATATTGAGCTTAAGGTTCACTTGTGACATCAGAAGGAGATATCAAGTAGGTGGTTAGATACATGAAGTTCAGATGAAATGGAGATTGAAAGTAATGAGTGATTTGAATCTTAGTGGTAAAACTGTGAGTGTGATGAAATCAGCTGGGTAAAACAGAGAAATTGAAGTGAGGAGGGCACCACAACCAAGTACAGATGCTGAAAGGCTTGCCAACACATGAGGACATGGAGGAGAAGAGGGGCTAGCAGAGGTGGCCAGGAGGAGGAGCAAAGAGAGAGACCCAGGAGAACGTGGTGTCCCAGGGCCAAGGGCAAGGACTGCTTAAGGGCCGAGTATGGTATCCAGTGTCAGAGGCTCCTGGGAAGTCAGGTAAGATGAGAAATCAGGTATGCTCATGGACTGCTCCTGGGTCTGTGGACCCAGAAGCCAGGCTGGAGTGGACCAAGGAGTGAGTGAGAGGTGGGACCATGAACACACAGCTCCTGTGGATTTGGGGCATGATGGGGAGGATGGAGACAGAGCCCTGGTTGGAAGGGAACATGTTGTTGGTCGTAGTGGTTTGTCTTACTGGACAAGACTTGAGCGTATTTTAAAACAAACTTATGGTTACCAATCAACCCTGAATATTCATTGGAAGGACTGATGCTGAAGCTGAAGCTCCAACATTTTGGCCACCTGATGTGAAGAGCTGACTCACTGGAAAAGACCCTTCAATCTGGAAAAGATTGAAGGCAAAAGGAAAACAGGGTGGCAGAGGATGAGGTGGTTGGACAGTATCACCGACTTAATGGACATGAGTTTGAGCAAACTCCGAGAGATAGTGAAGGACAGGGAAGCCTGGCATGCTGCAGTCCATGGAGTCACAAAGAGTTGGACAAAAGTGAGTGACTGAATAACACCAGTGGTTTCCAAAATGGGGCCAGGGGGTAGGGATAAATTAAGAGTTTGGGATTAATATATACATACTCCCATAAATAAAATAGATAACCAACAAGGACCTATTGTATAGCACACTGAACTATATTCATTATCTTAAAATAACCTATAAGGGAAAAGAATCTGGAAAAAAATAGATATACATGCATGCATAACTGAATCACTCTGCCGAACACCTGCAACCAACACAACATTGTAAATCAACTATACTTCAGTAAAAGAAAAGAAATACATAATTTTTTGAAACGCCTATGGCAAGGATCCAGTTGAGAAGTAGTATTTAAATTCAGAAGAGGGGGCTGTAAGGCTCCTCATCAGACAGACACAAAACTGTGAAACAAAAAATTGCTGAATCAGATAAATGGAAATGGAGAGAAATTTGCAGTTTCCTAAAGTACTTATTCATTCATCAAAAAGATTTCTCAAATTTTAGCTATATTTGGTATGATAAAATGTCCAATTTACATAAATTTAGTTTCATCAAAGAAGCTGTTGGGAATGTGGCTACCATGTTAGGACTGGCCTGACATTGACAAACCTTATTGCCCTCAGTCCTCTGAACAGCTCTACAGGGCTGTATTATTGTCTCGATGTCGCAGAGCAGAATAAGAAAACTAAAATCCAGAGAGGTTAAAAACTTGCCCATCATGGACTCAGAGTTGATACAACCAAAACCTGGGACTTCCTTTGATGGTGGTCCAGTGGTTAAGAATTCACCCTGCAATGCAGGGGACAAGGGTTTGATCCCTGGTTGGGGAACTAAGATCCCACATATTGTGGAGCAACTAAGCCCGAGTGCCGCAACTCCTGAGCTCACGCGCCAAAACAAGCCTTCCCAGATGACACAACAAAGATCCCATGTGTCACAGCTAAGACCTGATGATGCAGCCAAATAAATAAATATTTTCTTTTTTAAATCTCAGCCATGACTTACTCCAAAACTGCTGGAGTTTCCAGTGGCAGTCGGGTCACTGAGTCTAAAATCCTCCTTACGCCAAAGTCTTGTTGGATGACACCTGTAAGGGAGGAGGCATCTGGACAACCAAAGTTGTAGGTAGGCTTCTACCCTGAGTTTTCACTTTTTGAGGGACATCAACACACCAGCAAACACCTCTTGCTAGGGAGAGGCAGCCGTGGTGAAAAAATGATCAGATCTACCCAAAAGGGATGAAGGGTATTTGGAGGAATCTCTAAGGGGTAAGAGCACTTCTGGCTGCTGAGGTTGGGACTTTGCAGTCGGGTTTCACTGTCTCACTTCTTTAAAAAGTAACTCTATGATTAAAGGAAAGACCCTGATTTGGGGAAAGATTGAAGGCAGGAGGAGAAGGGGATGAAAGAGGATGAAATGTTTGGACGTCATCACAGACTCAATGGACGTGAGTTGGAGAAAAACTCCAGGAGATGGTGAAGGACAGGGAAACCTGGCATGCTGCAGTCCATGAGGCTGCAAAGAGTCAGTCATGATTAAGCGACTGAACAACAAATGGTTAGGGAGTTAGGCAGGGACATGCTGTACATTTAACACTCATTTGTGTCTGACTCTTTGTGACCCTGTGGACTGTAGTCCATCAGGCTCCCCTGTCCATGGGATTCTCCAGGCAAGAATACTGGAGTGGGTTGCCATTCCCTTCTCCAAAGGATCTTCCCAACCCAGGGATCCAGCCCAGGTCTCCTGCATTGCAGGTGAATACTTTACCACTAAGCCACCAGGGAAGCCCTTGGGGACATGCCCACTGCTATATTTAAAGTGGGTAACCAACAAAGACCTAGAGTATAGCACAGGGAGCCCTGCTCAGTGTATGTGGCTGCCTGGTTGGGAAGGAAGTTTGGGGGAGAATGGATACATGTATATGAATGGCTGAGTCCCTTCACTGTTCCCCTGAAACTACCAAAACATTGTAAATGGCTATGCCCCTATTTGGGCTTCCCAGGTGGCTCTAGTGCTAAAGAACCTGCCTGCCAACGCAGAAGACATAAGAGATGTGGGTCTAATCCGTGGGTTGGGAAGATCCCCTTGGAGGCGGGCACAGCAACCCTCTCCAGTATTCTTGCCTGGAGAATTCCATGGACAGAGGAGCCTGGTGGGCTACAGTCCGTAGGGTTGCAAAGAGTCAGACATGACTGCAGTGACTTAGTGTGTATGTATACCCTAACTTAAAAAGTTTTTTTTTTTAAGAAGTAACCCTAATGAAGCAGAAAAAGCAGAATGTGGGACCTGGGATTTGAATTTGGGATCATGGGATCTGAGACCTGACTTGGAACCCCAGGCAGAACACAGACTAGCTGGGTGACCAGGGTGTTACACCACCTCCAGTAGTCATGTATGGATGTGAGAGTTGGACCATAAAGAAAGCTGAGCATCAAAGAATTGATGCTTTTGAACTGTGGTGTTGGAAAAGACTCTTGAGAGTCCCTTGGACAGCAAGGAGATCAAGCCAGTCAATCCTAAAGGAAATCAACTCTGAATATTCATTGGAAGGACTAATGCCGAAGCTGAAGCTCCAACACTTGGGCCACTGATGCAAACAGCCAATTCATTGAAAAAGACCCTGATGCTGGGAAAGATTGAAGGCAGGAGGAGAAGGGGTCAACAGAGGATGAGATGGTCGGTTGGCATCACCAACTCGATGGACATGAGTTTGAGCAAGCTCCAGGAGTTGGTGATGGCCAGGGAGGCCTGGCGTGTTGCAGTCCATGGGGTCACAAAGAGTTGAACACAACTGAGCAACTGAACTGAACTGAACTGATCTTCAAAGCTGGACTTGCTCATCCATGAGGTTTACTTCCAGAGCAACCTAGGTTGTTATCTGGGATGTGGTGACTTCTCTAGCAGCAACCAGTGCCTGGAGGAAGAGCAGAGTCTCCTGAAAGGCCACCTAGAATGGTTACCACAGGCTGCTACCACACCCTGTCCTTTATTCTTTTCCACAGGTAGTTAGAAATGTTCATTCCAAAGTTTTCCTTTTCTGCCTCTTATGACCCGGAAACCATCCTCCCATAGATGGGCATCTAGGATGCCTTTGATAAAAATGCTGATTTTCTGGAATCACAAAGACAGGCTTCCTGCAAGTTTCCAAAGTTGAGTTGGTTGAGGAGCATATTGAATGTAAGTGTGAGTCCGAAGGGCCTGGCTTGTGGAGCACCCTCATCTCATTGATTAGGAAATAGAAGCTCCAAGAGGCAAAATGACTTCTCTACAACATAAGTGAGGCTGGATCTCATAGCTACCAGGCCTGTGGCTTTATGGCTGTCATACCACTGATAGGGGCTTCCCCAGTGGCTCAGTCATTAAGAATCCACCTGCAATGCAGGAGATGCAGGAGACGTGGGTTCGATCCCTGGGTCAGAAAGATCCCCTGGTGGAAGGCATGGCAACCCACTCCAGTACTCTTGCCTGGAGAATTTCATGGACTGAAGAGCCTGGTGGGCTATAGTCCCAAGGGTCACAAAGGGTCAGACACGACTGAGTGAGCATACACACCACTGATACACGGGCATCCTTTATCCTTCTTCAAGTAAGTGCTCCTAAGGTCCAACTACAGGACTCTGAGAGTCAAGTCTTTACTTGGCAGGAAGCTATGCAGATGAGCAACTGCCTGACACCCTTCTTCTGCCCTGCATTTGACCTCATCTTCCTAAAGCCTAGGTGCTCACACCAAAGTCATCATGTGACTGCTCATAGGCCAGGGGTACCCTGTAGAGGCATGGTGTTTGGTCTGCAATTGAAAGAAAGGAAGGGAGGCAGAGAGGATGAAAGAAAGAAGGGAGGAGGGAGGGGGGAAAGAAAGGAAGGAAGGAAGAGGGAGGGAGGAAAACAGCTGACTTCTGTAAGATACTGGATCTAAAATGTTAGATTCTGATTCTCTTGAAAGAAACCACCAAGCCAAATTCAGTGAGCCCAAACAGTCAGCCCGAGGGAGTCCTTCAGGTACCCCATGTGGTCTCTGCCCTTACAAGACACCTTCTCATCTCATGGGGGTTACCTGCCCAGCCCCTATACACATGGATTTCTGATCGCTAACCTAAAATTTTATTTCAATAACAGATTATAATGGTCAGAAGTGGTCCTGGCAGAGAAGGGGATCTTCATCACTGGTGCTCAGGGAAAGAGTGCAGAGAGATCTCACTGGAATATGAAGTCTGTCATGGACCTTTCCCATGGTATGCTTCTCTGCACATACAAAAAACAATGATTAAAATTAAAATGTTTTACATAGCTGAAAAAAGAAAAACAAAGGTCATAACTGTTGAGAGTCCTCCAGCCCCCTGCAGTTTAGGAGGACATGAATTTCTTCCCTACCGGACCAAACCAGGAGGTACTATTTAGAAATCTCTAAAGAAATCTCTATCTAGGTTTCCTGTACAACAATGGAAGCAATTGCAATTGCTCAAAACCAGGTCTTTCCAGTCTGTATTTGTAACCATTTAACTCTGTACTTCAGAGCCAACTGACCAGTAACCACCACAACTGCAATTAATCGGGCAAACTTAATGCCACGTATCACCTTGGAGCATCTTGAGGGGGTGTCCTCATTCCTAGACAAAACACAAAAACTCAGTAAATAAAGGTGTCTGAATGGGAATTGCTGATGTTTATTTTTCCCTTGGCAGGTGGCCCACAAGGCCATGCTGGACATCAGCGAGGAGGGGATACAGGCCACAGAAGCCAATGCTACCAAGCTCATCGTCCCGTCAAAGGATGGCCCCCTTTATCCTACCATCTCCTTCAACAGGCCCTTCCTGCTGCCAGCTGTAACCAAAGCCACAAAGACCTTGGTCTTCGTTGGGAAAGTTGAAAATCCCACTCAGTTCTAGGTGGAAAAAAGGCCTCTTTGTTAACTTCTGGGTTTTAGATATACCTAATGATAGTCTTGTTAAAAGCAGAAGTAGAGGTAAGCTTTCTCAAGTTATTAAGAATGCCTCCTCAGGCTTCCCTGGTGGTCCAGTGGTTAAGAATCCTCCTGTCAATGCAGGGAACATGAGTTCCATCCCTGGTCTGGGAAGGTCCCCCATGCCTGGAGCTAACTGAACCCACGGGCGGTAACTAGTGAAGCCCTCATGAGCCTAGAGCCCAGGTTCCGCAACGAGAGAGAGTAGCTCCTGCTCACAGCAACCAGAGAACACCCACACATAGCAATGAAAACCCAGCACAATCAAATAAAGATAAAAAAATTAAAGAATGCCTATTCAGTGTGAGTGGCAGCCGCAGGTCTGTCCTTGGCAGGGTGAGAACTCAAGGTCTAACTGGCTGACCCAATGATGGGGAGTTAATTCTTGATGCAGAATTTGTCTATTCCTAATTTATAAGGGAATTTATAATTTCTTTTTATAATTATAAATTCTAATTAATAATTTGTCTATTCCTAATAAAGGACAGAGATGGTATGGACCTAACAGAAGCAGAGATATTAAGAAGAGGTGGCAAGAATACACAGAAGAACTGTACAAAAAAGATCTTCATGACCCAGATAATCACAATGGTGTAATCACTCACCTAGAGTCAGACATCCTGGAATGTGAAGTCAAGTGGGCCTTAGGAAGCATCACTAAGAACAAAGCTAGTGGAGGTGATGGAATTCCAGTTGAGCTGTTTCAAATCCTAAAAGACGATGCTGTGAGAGTGCTGCAGTCAATAAGTCAGCAAATCCGGAAAACTCAGCAGTGGCCACAGGACTGGAAAAGGTCAGTTTTCATTCCAATTTCAAAGAAAAGAAATGCCAAAGAATGCTCAAACTACCGCACAATTGCACTCATCTCAGACACTAGTAAAGCAATGCTCAAAATTCTCCAAGCCAGGCTTCAGCAATATGTGAACCATGAAATCCCAGATGTTCAAGCTGATTTTAGAAAAGGCAGAGGAACCAGAAATCAAATTGCCAACATCAGCTGGATCATCAAAAAAGCAAAAGAGTTCCAGAAAAACATCTATTTCTGTTTTATTGACCATGCCAAAGCCTTTGACTGTGTGAATCACAATAAACTGTGGAAAATTCTGAAAGAGATGGGCATACCAGACCACCTGACCTGCCTCTTGAGAAACCTGTATTCAGGTCAAGGAAGCAACAGTTAGAACTGGACATGGAAGAACAGACTTGTTCCAAATAGGAAAAGAAGTACATCAAGGCTGTATATTGTCACCCTGCTTATTTAACTTATATGCAGAGTACATCAAGAGAAATGCTGGGCTGGAGGAAGCACAAGCTGGAATCAAGATTTCCAGGAGGAATATCAATAACCTCAGATATGCAGATGACACCACACTTATGGCAGTGAAGAAGAGCTAAAGAGCCTCTTGATGAAAGTGAAAGAAGAGAGTGAAAAAGTTGGCTTAAAGTCCAACATTCAGAAAACTATGGTCATGGCATCCGGTCCCATCACTTCATGGCAAATAGATGGGGAAACAGTGGAAACAGTAGTTGACTTTATTTTTTTGGGCTCCAAAATCACTGCAGATGATGACTGCAGCCATGAAATTAAAAGACACTTACTCCTTGGAAGGAAAGTTATGACCAACCTAGATAGCATATTAAAAAACAGAGACATTACTTTGTCAACAAAGGTCCATCTAGTCAAAGCTATGGTTTTTCCAGTAGTCATGTATGGATGTGACAGTTGGACTATAAAGGAAGCTGAGCACCAAAGAAGTGATGCTTTTGAACTGTGGTGTTGGAGAAGACTCTTGAGAATCCCTTGGACTGCAAGGAGATCCAACCAGTCCATCCTAAAGGAGATCAGTCCTGGCTGTTCATTGGAAGCACTTGATGCTGAAGCTGAAACTCCAATACTTTGGCCACCTCATGCGAAGAGCTGACTCATTGGAAAAGACCCTGATGCTGGGAAAGATTGAAGGCAGGAGGAGAAGGGGTCGACAGAGGGTGAGATGGTTGGATGGCATCACCAACTCAATGGACTTGAGTTTGGGTGGACTCTGGGAGTTGGTGATGGACAGGGAGGTCTGGTGTGCACACGGTCGCAAAGAGTCGGATACAACTGAGTGACTGAACTGAACTGAATTTATCGTTTGTCCTGTCAGACAGAATTTTCATATGTAGTTATGCAGAAGTTATTCAGTATTATTTCTGAGTAGCAACCTGTCCATTATTAAAATCAGTTAAATCTATTTATGAAAGGTTATTGAACCATGAGGTGCTAGTTGCTCAGTGAACTCTTTGCGACCCCATGGTCTATAGCCCACCAAGCTCCTCTGTCCCTGGAATCCTCCAGGCCAGAATACTGGAGTGGGTTGCCATTCCCTTCTCCAGGGGATCTTCCCAATTCGGGGATCGAACCCGGGTCTCCTCCATTGCAGGCAGACACTTTACCGCTGAGCCACCAAGGAAGCATTAAACTGTAGCATGTTTATTTATTTACTTACTTTTTAGTGTTGACTGTGCTGGATCGCTCATGCTGAGACTTCTCTCAGTGGCTACCCTCTGATTGCGGTTTGCAGGCTTCTCGTTGTGGTGGTTTCTCTTGTTGTGGAGCACAGGCTCTAGAGCACGTGGGCTTCAGTAGTTTTGCACATGGGCTTAGTTGCCCCATAGCATATAAAATCTCCCCAGACCAGGGATCGAACCCTTGATTCTTAACCATTGGACCACCGGGGAAGTCCAAGCTTCAGATCATATTCAGTGGCCCCTCCATCCTTTCAGGCGCTCAAGCTAAAAACCCTGGGATCCTCCCTGATCACTCTCTCTACTCCAGCCCCTCATTCAGTCCACCAGGGGATCCCAGTAGCCCCACTTCGAGAAATACCTTCAGTCTGGTCCCTACCCCCCATCTCCATGACCCCCAGCATCTGACTGCAGCACTCAGCAGCTTCCAAATGACAGTGACAGTGGCCTGGCTCCTGTCCTCTGATTCCTCAGAACCAGAGCTGCAGGGGGTAGAGAGACTACTCCATCATCCTCCCCCCCTTCACCCACCCTCCTCTGCCAGACAGCGTGCTCTGGCTCCTTCCTTTTTAGATTCTGGGGCTGCCAGTGTCCCATACCACCTCAGATGTGCTAAGGCGCCTTATGCTGTCTTTTCCAAGTTCTTTTCACAAAAAGAAACAGGGAGAAAGGCAAATCATGTATATTAACACATATATATGCATGTGAAGTCGTTTCAGTCGTGCCCGACTCTGTGCGACCCCATGGACAGCAGCCCACCAGGCTCCTCTGTCCACAGGATTCTCCAAGCGAAAATACTGGAGTGGGTTGTCATATATAAGGAATCTAGAAAAAAGGTACTGATGAACCTATATGGAAGACAAGAACAGAGACATAGACCGAGAGAACGGACGTATAGACTCAGGTGAGGGGAAGGGGAGGGTGGGATGAACTGGGAGGTGAGCACTGACACATACACACTCCATGTGTAAG
Organism: Cervus canadensis; assembly: GCF_019320065.1. Lineage (NCBI taxonomy): Eukaryota > Metazoa > Chordata > Mammalia > Artiodactyla > Cervidae > Cervus > Cervus canadensis. The sequence goes on from NC_057402.1 coordinate 10,649,035, forward strand.
GTAGATAGCTGGCAGGAAGCTGCCCTATGGCACAGGGAACTCAGCTCTGTGTTCTGTGACTACCTCCAGGGGTGGGGTGGGGGGCAGGACGGAGGGGATATATGTATATACTTATAGCTGATTCACCGTTGTTGTGCGGCAGAAACTAATACAACTTTGTAAAGCAATTATGTTCCAATAAAAAATAAATATACAGTGACAATTTTTTTTAAAGAAAGAAAGAAGCAGGGACTTCCCTGGTGGTCCAGTGGTTAAGACTCTGTGCTTCCACTGCAGGGGACCCTGGGTTTGATTCCTGGTGGGGGAACTGCATGCCAGTGTGTTGCAGCCACAAAAAAAAAAAAAAAAAGAAGCATTTTTTTCTAGCCAACCCATATATCTCCCACACCAATCATTTCTTTATCGGAAAATCACTTTTTGAAAAACCATCCATTAGGCTTATTAATGTGGATTTTGGATCCGACATTCCAGATCAACCTAATATTGATGCTAGTTAGCCAGAGCAAGCCAGCCACCTCTGTCAAATGCTAGGTCCCCCTGAAGTGTCTATTACTAATGGGATTCCTCACTTTTTATTCACTATCCCTAGGATGTACAAAAAAACAATTGCCACCTCCCTCATGTCTGTGCTGAGTGTTTTAAAAGGCATCATAAAAGCTTGACCACCCAAAACATCAGAACATCTGGCTTTTCTAGGTGGGTGTTACTTCTCCGCCTGCCCAGTCCCCGGCCCAGGGAGTCCAGGTGCAGCCATTGAGGTGAACTGGGCTCATGCTGGGGTCAGAGAGGGCGCTGAGACTAGGGTTACAACAAGGAACGAATCCTGCCTCATGGGGCTGACAACCCTGGGAGGAGGAGGGGGAGATACTGTAAGTGATGGCTCAATACAGCCCTTCACGAGATTTCAGGACAAGACACTGGAGCCAGCGATGTGACTCAAAAGCATGCTCCTGGGCAGAAGCACTGAGAAAGCCCCCTGATGGCAGTGCAGTCACCCCAAGTGGCATCTCTGCCCCCTGGGGGATGACAGCCACCTGGGTGCCAAGGCAGGCAGGAGCTGGGACTGGGGCTGTGGCACCCGTGTCCCCACCCACCCCTACCCATGTGCTGGACGGTTAACACAGCACAGGGGTGAGGATTTCAAACGGTCCCCAGTTCCAGCTCCCAGTCACGGTCGGACACCCAGGGCTCCTGCATCACTGGGCGGTCATATGAGTCAACACAGAAAGTCCTCAGGACAATACCTTGCAAGCTGTTGGCACCCCGTGAAGTCTACCCGTTAAGGTCATTGTTCTGACTGTTTCCACACCAGGAACATTTTAAAACAACAAAGATGTTTCTTTCTACCTCCTTTCCCAGCTGGGAGTTGAGAAGAAAAGACATCTGTTTGTGCAGAATGTTGTCCTCCACAATATCCCTCACTGTCTGCCCAGCATCCTCCAGCCCATTCCAGCTCAGGACCATCTACAACCCAGGGGACCCTTTGCATTCTGCATTGTGGGACTGATCTCTGGTACTAACACACCCTCCACCTCCCCCAGCTCAGTAGATTCACAGGTAATGTGTTCAGAGGCCCAGGTTTAAAATGAAATGCTACCAAACTTATTCGGGCTTCCCAGGTGGCACTAATGGGAAAGAATCGCGTGCAATGCAGGAGATGTTAAAGACGCAGGTTCCATCCCTGGTCAGGACAGGCCTCAAGCCAAAAAACCAAAACATAAAACAGAAGCAATATTGTTACAAACTCAGTAAAGACTTTTAAAAAAATGGTCCTCATAAAAAAAAAATCTTCAAAAAAATATTGTTACTGAAGATGAGAGGACGTAAAGTTAAAGCCCTTATCTTCGAGAGTTTTCTACACGTAATAGCCCATGATTTAGTACCATAAAGAGGAGATGACTGGCCAGGGGACTCTGAGTTAGGAGCGTGGCTCGGGTGTCGGGTAGACACCGGTGTGAATCCCAGCTCTGTCCCCCACTAGCTGTGTGACTGTGGGTGAGTTACTGAACCTCTCTGAGCCTGGGTCCATAGCTCTAAAACAGGAACAGTGAGAACACTACCTGCCTTGGCGAGATTGTTGTGAGGGTTGAATGAGACATGGAAGATTAGGTGTGATACTCAGTGGCATTCGGCATAGAGGCGGCCACTATGGCTATTCAATGTTCACAGGGGTCTGGGCAGAGGAAGTACTGGATACGGCAGCCCATCCTTCCTCTAGCTCAACTCCTGCTCCCCAATCAAAAAAAGAAGTGCCCCCAAGGGGCCCACAGCATACGGGCAGAGGCATGGCCCCTGGGAGGGAGCGGGGGTTTCTCTGTAAAGACAGGGTCCCTCAAAGTAAAGTAATCTAATGTGCTCATTTGTTCATTTACTGAGTATTTGTACACTTGCTGTGTGCCAGCACAAAGGAGAGGATCACGAATTGCATGCAGATGATTCCAAGGTTTCAGACTGGGAGGAAATGAACCCAAGTATTCAGTGAGACATGGTCATGAGAGGTGAGCACCGGGCATTGTAGGAGCTCGCAGAGCCTAGCCCCTCCCCGGTGGAAGGAGAGAGGGTGGCTGTCAGGAAAGGCTTTCTCAAGGAGAGTTCTGAACTGAGTCCTGAAGAAGGAGCTGAGTTAGCCTGAGAAGGAGGAGGAGTGGAGACCGGGGTCCAGGCAGTGGGAAAAGCAGCTGGCCCCCAGGGGACTCTGAACCCCGTAGAATGTCAGGAGAGCATCACGTATTGGGTACCTACTGGGTACATACATTAAATCCTCACACTCTCAGCATGCTCGGTTACTCAGTCGAGTCTGACTCTTGCAAACCCATGAACTATAGCCCGCCGGGCTCTTCTGTCCATGGGATTCTCCAGGCAAGAAATACTGGAGTGGGTTGCCATTTCCTGCTGGAGGGACAACCTCTCAGAACAAGCTGCAAAATGAATACTATTTCTCCACTGCAAAGAAGGGAGCTAAGGCTCAGAAAGATGAGTAACTCGCTCAAGGGGCCTCACAGACGCCAGTCAGGACTCTGGTATTCACCTTCAGGTCCTTGGAACCCCAGCTCATCATATTTCCTACGTAGCCTGCAGCCAATGCTCATCTTTCTTTTTAAAACGATAGCTTTCCCGAGCCCATAATTTGCATATGAAAAATTCATCCGTTGTGCATGTCTAATTCAGTGATTTTTTTTTGTTCGTTTGTAACATTCTGCAGCATCACCTCCATCCAGTTATAGAACTTTTTTCAATTACCAGAAATGTCCTCAAGCCCATTTTAGCCTGTTCTAGTATGTGTCCTTGTTACCAAAAGACTATGCGGTGGGTCCGGCTGCTTGCTGCTCAAAAGCCAATGAACAGGCCAGGTTGGTGGAAAGGAAAGTTTGCTTTATCTCAGATGCCAGCTACTGGAGGGTAGGGGATGGAGTGTGGAGGGAGGCAGACATCTGTCCAAAGGTTGACTCCTCACCTTTTGGTAACCATGGGCCAAGAGATTATATACCTGGGGGGTGGGGGTGGGGATGGGGGAGCTATAGCAGAAACAGCACCATCATCTCTGACAGTCATCTTGAAATCGGTCATCAGTGGTCTGACCAGCGTCATCTTGGGTGTTTTAGGTACAGTTAATCATCAGTTCCAGGGTCTGTTTGTTCCCATTTCTTTGAGGTCAGTTCTCGGAACTGTAGCAGCTTATGTCATTGCTACAGCCCAGTCATCATGTAGCTAACGTCTTCCAAATGGTGTTTTAGTATCTGTAAGACCGCTCGCAGGATATGTTTCAGAATATTATCTTTAGTCCTTGAGAAAGAACTAAAGGTCCTTGACTCTGCTTAATGACTACATTATTATTATTTGGTCTCCTTTGGCTGTTTTCCTTTGTTTCTGCTTTTCTCATTTCTTTGATTAAACTCATTCTGCCACGCAAGTTTCCCACAGACAAAAGGCAGGCAGAGGACATGGGCCGAGGGGGTTGGGGAGGCAAGGATCCCAAGGTCCTGCTGTTTCATTCTCAGCTCCAGGTCACCACTAATCCGCTCTTTCTAAAACTTTACCTTTCCTGGATTTATTACATTAATGATACGGTATGTAATCTTTTGAGTCTGGCCTCTTTTGCATTTCCTTAATGACTAATGATGCTGAGCACATTTTCATGTTCTTACTAGCTATTCATATGTCTTCATTGGTAAAATGTCTATGGAGTCTTTTGCCCAATTTTAAATTAGATTGTTTTTCTCTTTATTATTATTTCTTATTAATTTTCATTGGGGTGTAATTGCTTTACAATGCTGTTACTTCCTACGGCACAGCAAAGTGACTCAGCTATATGTTTACTTACGTCCCCTCTTTTTTGGATTTCCTTCCCATGTAGGTAACCACAGAACACTGAGTAGGGTTCCCTGTGCTATAAAGTAGGTTCTCCTTAATTATCTATTTTATACACAGTCTCAATAGCGTACATTGAGTTATAAGAGCTATGTGCATATTTAGGACGAAAAGTCCCTAAGTAGATCTACATTTTGCAAAGCTTTTCCCCAAGTCTGTGCCTAGATGTTTCATTTTCATTATGTCCAAAACACCAAAGTTTTAATGAAATCTAATTTATCAATTTTTTTTTAATTTTTGTCTGATTCATGCTTTTGGTGTTAGATCTAAGAAAACTTTGCTTAAATCAAGGTCACAGAAATAATTTCCTCTGTTTTCTTACAGATATGTTATGATTTTTCACACAAACATAAAACTTGGCCCGTTTGAGTTGAATTTGGTATATGCTGAGAGGTAAGGATATAGGGTTTTTGTTTGTTGGTTTGTTTTGCATTTGCATATGAATGGGCTTCCCTCATAACTCAGCTGGTAAAAAATCCGCCTGCAATGCAGAAGACCCCAGTTCAATTCCTGGGTTGGGAAGATCCACTAGAGAAGGGAAAGACTACCCACTCCAGTATTCTGGCCTGGAGAATTCCATGGACTATATTGTCCATGGGGTCACAAAGAGTCAGACATGACTTAGCAACTGAGCACACTCCCCATTTAATTATCTTGGCACTTTCTTTTCTGACATAGGTGTTTAAAGTTATAGATTTCCCTCTCTCAGCTGCTTTAGTGGCATCCCAAAAATTATGATATGCTGATAATTTTGTTTCATTTAGTTTAAAACATTTTTACTTTACCCATGATATCTTCTTTGAACTATGAATTATGCAGAAGCGCTTTGTTTACTTTCCAAATTTTTTTTTTCTTCAGATTTCTTTCTGTTATAAATGTATCATAGTGAGACAAGTTGCTGTTTGATCACTAAGTCGTGTCGGACTCTTTTGTGACTCCATAAACTGTAGCCCACCAGGCTTCTCTGTCCATGGGATTTCCAAAGCAACAATACTGCAGTGGGCTGCCATTTCCTTCTCCAAGGGATCTTCCCAACCCAGGGATGGAACCCATGTCTTCTGCTTGACAGGAGGATTCTTTAGCACTGAGCCACCTGGGAAGTGCATTCAGACAATATACTTCTTATAATTTCTCTTCTCAATTTGTTAGACCTATTTTGTTGAGAAGACTATATACTATCCTTAGCAATATTTCCCATCATTTTAGCCAATTTGTGGCTTTGAATCTAAGCTGTATCTATTGTAGATAGCATATAAGTGGGTCTTGGGTTTTTACTCAGCCTGACTGTTTCAATTAAATATGAAGTTTAATGCATTTGTATATAATGTATTTATTGATATATTTGAATTATATCTCACATTTTGCCAACCTCATACCCATTTTGCTTTTCTGTTCCTTATTTATTGCCTTCTTTGGGGGAAAGTAAAAATTTTTAGTGAATCACTTTAATTTCTCTTTGAATTTTTTTTTTCTTTTTGTTGGCTCTAGGGATTGCAGTATAATCTTAATTTATCATAATCTGCTTCAAAGTAGTATTAACTTAATTTCAGTAAAATATAAAACCTTGAGCCTAATACAGTTTCATTTCCTCCCCCTTCTTTGTACTATTCCATCACGTGCTCAATCATGTCCAACTCTTTGCAACTCCATGGACTGTAGCCCACCAGGTTCCTCTGTCCATAAGATTCTCCAGGCAAAAATACCGGAGTAAGCTGCTGTTTCCTCCTCCAGGTTGTGCTATTATTGTATGTATATTTTGTATGTATGTGCATGCATGCAAAGTCACTCAAGCTGTGTCTGACTCTTTGCAAACCTATGGACTATAGCTCACCAGACTCCTCTGTCCATGGGATTCTCCAGGCAAGAATACTGGAGTGGGCTGCCATGCCCTCCTTAAGAGTATCTTATTGTGTATATATATGTTATAAATGCAACAACACATTGTTCTGTTTATTGCTTTTTACAATCTTATGCTATTTAGAGAAAAGAATAATGAGAATATATATTTAGAGTTTTTTATATTTACCTACATATTTACTATTTTTGGTGGTGGTGGTGGTTTAATCGCTAAGTGGTGTCCAACTCTTGGCGATCCCATGGACTGGGAACCTACCAGGCTCCTCTGTTTGTCCTTGGGAGTCTCCAGGCAAGAATACTGGAGTGGGTTGCCATTTCTTTCTCCAGGGGATCTTCCCGACCCAGGAATTGAACCCAGGTCTCCTGCACTGCAGGCAGATTCTTTACCAACTGAGCTACAAGAGCAATTTTTTTTACCATTGTTTATTTCTTTCTGTAGATTGAAATCACCATCTGGTATCATTTCCTTCCAATCTGAAGGAATTGCTCTAGTATTTACTGTAAAAAAGTTTCTCTAGCAACTATTCTCTGAATATTTATTTATCTGTAAATGTTATTTCACCTTCATTTTCAAAGGGAAGCTTTGCTGGAAAGAATTCTTTGTTGACAGGTGTTTTTTTCCTTCAGCACTTTAACTATGTCATCCAACTGCATTTCTCCCTCCATTGTTCCTAACTAGAAGTCAACCACGAATTGTTTTGTTATTCTTTGGCATGTGATAAGTTATTTTTCCTCTTGCTGCTTTCATGATTTTCCCTTTGCCTTTCAACAATTTAATTACAGTGTCTAGGTGTGGATTTCTTTGGGCTTCTTGGGTTTGTAAATTAATGTTTTTCCACCAACTTTGAGGAGATTTCCATCAGTATTTCTTCAAATATTTTTTCCACTCTTTTCTCTCTCCTTCTTCTGGGATTCCCATCACAGTTATGTTAGTATGCTTGATCTTGTATCACTGGTCAATGAGAGGTCTGTTCATTTATTTTTCAGTTTTTAAATTTTCCTTTCTCTGTTCATATTGGATCATTTCTATTGGTCCAGCTTCAAATTCACAGATTCTTTCTCCCACCATCTCAAATCTACTGTTGAGTCCTTTAGTGAATTTTTATTTCAGTTATTGTGCCTATTTTTAAATCCAGAATTTCTATTAAAAATAATTTCTATCTCTTTATTGAGTTTCCCTACATATTGTATCACTGTCTTCATTTTTCTTTCATTCTTTAAACATGGTTTCCTTTATTTCTTTAGATGTATTTGTTATAGCTGCTGTGCACTTTTTGGCAGCTAAATCTAACATCTTTGGACACTCAGAAACCATTTCTATTGATTTCTTTTTTTTCCTGAATATGGGTCACACTTTCTTTTTTCTTTGCATTTATCACACATTTTTTGTTGTTGTTGAATACTGGATATTTCAGATAACATATAGTAGTAACTCTGGATTCTGACTCTCCCCCTCTTGTGGGTTTTTGTTTTTGTTTATTTAGAAATTTGCTTGGACTGACCTGTGAAATGTGGTTCCCCTGCAATTACTGACGAGTGGTGTTTCTTCTCAGTCTTTCTTTATTTTTATACTTGCTTCTTAGAGGTCACCTTGTGTCTGCAATGCTTTTTATCCTCATTTGTTATGTTTTTTGATTGGAATATAATTGCTTTTTTCTTTGGGATGGTTTTGGTCACTGCTTCTTGTACGATATTGTGAACTTCCACCCATAGTTCTTCAGGCACTCTGTCTATCAGATCTAATCCCTTGAGTCTATTTGTCACTTCTACTGTATAATCATAAGGGATTTAATTTAGTTCATACTTCAATGGCCTTATGGGGCTTCCCTGATAGCTCAGTTGATAAAGAATCCACCTGCAAGGCAGGAGACCCCAGTTCAATTCCTGGGTCAGGAAGCTCCCCTGGAGAAGGGATAGGCTAACCACTTCAGTATTCTTGGGTTTCCCTTGTAGCTCAGCTGGTGAAGAATCTGTCTGCAATGAGGGAGACCTGGGTTCGATCCCTGGGTTGGAAAGATCCCCTAGAGAAGGGAAATGTTACCCACTCCAGTATTCTAGCCTGGAGACTTCTATGGACCATATAATTCATGGGCCCACAAAGAGTCAGACACAACTTAGCAACTTTCACTGCCCTGCACTTCATTTCAATGGCGTACTTCTCTTCGGTGGTTTTCCCTACTTACTTCAATTTAGCTCTGAATTTTGAAAAAAGGAGCTCATGATCTGATCCACAGTCTGCTCCCAGGCTTGTTTTTGCTGACTGTATAATTTCTCCATTTTTGGCTGCAAAGAGTATAATCAATCTGATTTCAGTATTGACCACTTAGTGATGTTCATGTGTCGAGTTGTCTCTTGTGTTGTTGGAGGAGGGTGTTTGCTTTGACCAGTATGTTCTCTTGGCAAAACTCTGTTAGACTTTGCTCTGCTTTATTTTGTATTACAAGGCTAAACCTGCCTGTTACTCCAGGTATCTCTTGACTTCCTATTTTGCATTCCAATCACCTATGATGAAAAGGACATCTTCTTTTGGTGTTAGTTCTATCAGGTCTTGGAGGTCTTCATAGAACCGTTCAACTTAAGTTTCTTTGGCATTAGTGGTTGCAGTACCTACCACTATTAGTGGTAGTTCTTTGGCATAATTAATTTGATTACTGTGATATTGAACGGTTTGCCTTGGAAATGAACCAAGTTTATTCTGTCATTTTTGAGATTGCACTCAAGTACTGCATTTCAGACCCTTTTGTTGACTATGAGGGTTACTCCATACCTTCTAAGGGATTCTTGCCCACCTAATTCACCCATTCCTATCCATTTTAAGTCACTGATTCCTAAAATGTCAATGTACACTCTTGCCATCTCCTGATTGACCACCTCCAATTTACCTTGATTCATGGATCTATGAACACTCCAGGTTCCTATGCAATATTGTTCTTTACATCATCAGACTTTATTTTCACTACCAGTGAAATGGGTGTCATTTCTGATTTGGCCCAGCCTCTTCATTCTTTCTGGAGCTATTTCTATGCTCTTCCACAGCAGCATGTTGGGCACCTACTTTGGTATAAGTGGACCCCTTCTTTGGTATAATTGTTCTCCAGTTTACGGGTCACCCACCCAGTGGCTCTATGGTAGGGATAATAGCAGTCTTCTCCAAGAGGACTTATGCCAACATTCCATACCTCCCAGAATTGCTGCTGCCAGTGCCCCTGTCTCCACAGCAGGCCACTGCTGACTCATGCCTCCACAGGAGACCTCCAAACACACACAGGCAGGTCTGGCGCAGTTTCTTATGGGGGCCGCTGCTCCTCTCCCCGGGGTCCTGGTGTGCACAAGGTTTTGTTTGTGCCCTCCAAGAGTCTCTGGGAGGTATGGGGTTTGATTTTAACATGGCTGAGCCCCTCCTACCATCTTGTTGTTACTTCTCCTTGGTCCTTGGATGTCAGGTATCATTTTTTGGTGGGTTCCAACATTCTCCTGTCAAGGACTGTTCAGCAGCTAATTGCAAATCTGGTACTCTCACAGGAGAAGATAAGTGCACGTCCTTCTACTCTGTCATCTCGGCATGGGCTCATGTCACATGCTAGCAAGGCATTGCTCAAAATCCTTCAAGCTAGGCTTCAACAGTACATGAACTGAGAACTTCCAGATGTACAAACTGGATTTAGAAAAGACAGAGGAACCAGAAATTGGAATCAAATTGCCAATATTCCTAGCTCATAGAGAAAGCAAGGGAATTCCAGAAAACTGTCTTTTTCTGCTTCATTGACTACATTAAAGCCTTTGACTGTGTGGATCACAACAAGCTGTGGAAAATTCTTAAAGAGATGGGAATACCAGACCACCTTACCTGTTTCCTGAGAAACTTGTATATGGGTCAAGAAGCAAATTAGAACTGAACATGGAACAGCAGACTGGTTCAAAATTGAGACAGGAGTACATCAAGGCTGTATACTGTCACCCTGCTTATTTAACTTACATGCAGAATACTTCATGCAAAATGCCAGGCTGGATGAATTACAACCTGGAATCAAAATTGCTGGGAGAAATACCAACAATCTCAGATATGCAGGTAATACCACCCTAATGGAAGAAAGCAAGGAGAAACTAAAGAACCTCTTAATGAAGGTGAAAGAGGAAAGTGAAAAAGCTGACTTAAAACTCAACATTCAAAAAAACCAAGATAATGGCATTCAGTCCCACACTGCATGGCAAATAGACAGGGAAAAAAAATGGAAACAGTGGCAGATTTTATTTTCTTGGGCTCCAGTATCACTGCAGACAATGACTGCAGCCATGAGATTAAAAGACACTAGCTCCTTGGAAGAAAAGCTATGACCAACCTAGACAGCATATTAAAAAGTGGAGACATCATTTTGCCAACAAAGGTCTGTATAGTCAAAACTATGGTTCTTCCAGTAGTCATGTTTGGATGGAAGAGTTGGACCATAAAGAAGGCTGAGCACTGAAAAATTGATGCTTTTGAACTGTGATGCTGGAGAAGACTCCTGAGAGTCCCTTTTACAGCAAGGAGATCAAACCTGTCAATCCTAAAGGAAATCAACCCTGAGTATTCATTGGAAGGACTGATGCTGAAGCTGAAGCTCCAGGTCTTTGACCACGTGATGCAAAGAGCTGACTCATTGGATAAGACCCTGATGCTGGGAAAGATTGAGGGCAGGAGAAGGGGACAAGAGAGAATGAGATGGTTGGTTGGATGGCATCACCAACTCAATGGATATGAGTTTGAGCATACTCTGGGAGATGATAAAGGACAAGGAAGCCTGGTGTGCTGCAGTCCATTGGGTTGCAAAGAGTGGAATATGACATAGCGATTAAACAACAATAATTGCTTTACAACGTTGTATGTGTTTTTGCTGTACAATAATGTGAATCTGCTGTATGTATACATATATCCCCTCCCTCTCAAACCTCCCTCCCACACTAGGAGGTCATCACAGCTCTAGGTCATCACAGAGCTGTATTGCCTATTGTTCAGCCATATTTTGACAGAAATTGCTTTCAAACACCTCAAGCCAACAAAAGTTCTACTTTCTGCTGATGGATCTGTGTGCAGGACGATAAGCCCATTCAAACCTCAAGTACCACCATATTTTACTTTCTATCTTTCTCTCTTACTTCCCCAAGGGCCAGGGAGGGGTGGGTACCTTGGGTCTTCTCCAGTCTCTGGTGCCCGTGTGCAAAAGCACCTTTTGACCTGGGACATGCAGAGAGCTTATCAAGCCCCCTACAGCTGTCACGCCTCTTGGAACTCCTTGGTTAATCCCATGTTAATCCGCTAGTCCATTTATTGATCTACAGCTGCAGGTTAACAGAACCACTGCCCCCCAATCCATGCTCATACACGCTTTGCTTGCCACCAATATTATTACTTTAACTGACAAGGTTCCAAGTCAGGTGAGTCTGCTCCGGCAGCAGCAGTCGGACTCTGGATAGACCACCCACCAGCAGAACCCCAGACAAGCATGTAGACACTCACTCTGTCCTTACACAGAGTTCAGTACTTTTGTTAATGAACGTTTATCTTCCTCACCCTTCATCTTTGTTGTGGGCCTTTGGTGAATTTCTATAGCACTGAAATGATTGTTTTTTGTTGATTTTGTCCACTTCTTTAGTGGCTATTGAAGAGAACATTTGGCAGTCGCTGCACCCCACCATGTCAGAACTGAATTTTGCCTAGACTTGGGGAAAACTTGCAGGTAAAGCCTTGACCACCACTCTCCCAGGGAACCCCACCCAACCCCAGCATTCAGAATCCCCTCTTCACGCTTCCTTGACAATATGTTGACTCCTGCCTATTTTTTATGACTTACAGGAACAGTTACTCAATCTCTCTGAATTGTCCTAGGTTATTAACTGTGCCCTTCTCTTTCCAAACACAACTCCTTAGTGGTACTGTGTGCTCTTCATGAACTAGCCAAAATGTAGCCCACGGGCCTTTTACATGTTTGTTGCTTCTTCAAAACTAGGATATCCTTGAAGCTGGAGGTTCTCCTCAAGGGTGAAAATCAGGCCTTAGGCATAATGCCCCCGCCCCCACCCCGTACCTAGCCCAGAGCATGGATCTTAGTAAAAGCTAAGTAAGTGTTTGTTGAAATAATGCATGAGTAATTGAATGAACGGCAGCTCAAACACTACCACAATCCATTGATTTGTTCACTGCTTCACCGGAACTGAAATGATTCAGTTCTTGTTTTGTCTGCACCGTATTTGAACACAACTATTTGGCCAAGTTAGTATTAATTCAGGTTTATCCATTTCACTACACCAATGGCAGTATAAATAAGTCACTGACAGAGGCAAAGAGCAACATCATAGATAACGGCGGGCTCCCCTGAAGGGTAAGTCAGCTTTCTTCTCTTGGGGATAGTGAGGGTGGGTGTTTTATTGCTCTTTTGCTATAGGTCAAGCAGCCTCTGCCTTGGGTGAGATGATGAAAGATCCAGGATAATAAGGATGTGTATATTTTCTAGAATCTCCTGCATCCACTGCTCTCCCCACCCCATAGCTCTCTTCCACTCTCTGGCCCCCTCAACCACAATGTCCTCCATTCTCACCAACCCTTCTCCCACTTAGATGAGGTGGATGGGGGAGGTGATGAAGGGGGGAAGGCTGAGAGAACAATGGTTGGCAGTGAGAGGTAGGGGCTAATTGGAGGAGACAATGAGGGACTGACGTAGACTGCTTAGGACCAGGTTGCTGAGTCGGGCTGGCAGGAACCAGGGTATGGCAGGACTTCTCTGCCACCTGAAGAATTTGGACTCCATCCCCTTGAAACTCGTGGGGAACCAAGAAACAGAAGTGATTGACACTCTGAGGAGCCCACTCTGGCTGTAGGGTGTCTGGAAATGTTGGTGGGGGGAAGATTGACAGGTGGGTGACGCTGTCATGGCAACTTGGGCTGCATAACAAAATGCCATGACCTACGTGGCTTAAGCAATAGAAATTTATTCTTTCACAGCTCTGAGGCTGGAAGTCCAAAATGAGGGTGCCAGCATGGCTGGATTCTGGTGAGAGTTTGGGCTTGTAAATGGCTGTCTTCTCATTGTGTCCTCACTGGACCTCATCTTTGTGGTGCACACGCAGGGACGGAGTGGGGACAGCCCGTACTCTGGTGTCGCTTCTCATATGGGAAACTAATATATGGCTACATGCAAGGGACACTCATGACCTCATCCGACTCCAATTACTTCCCAGAGGCCTTCCTTCAAGTACTGTTACATTCAGAGCTAGGGCTTTCAACATAGGAATTTTGAGGGGCATAAACCTTCAGTTCACAGTAGATGCTATTTCATGATAAGGGACACCAGGGTGGCAGGGATAATGCAGAGAAGTGGACCCTGTACCTGGAACTGAGCTGGGTACCATAGGAGACTAAGGAAGGGAGGAGAGGCCCTGCCCTAAGGAGGTAAAATTGAGCACAAAATCAGGTCATGGTTCTCATCTTTTTCCTTCCCATCAGTGGAGCCAGAAATCCTGCCATCTGCACTCCCTTCAGATGCAAGGCCTGACTTCTGGTCTCAGTCGTGGGGTCACGTATGGGGACATTCATTCCTTCATGTGTGGTTGCTCGCTTAGTTATGTCCAGCTCCCTGTGACCCCGTAGACTGTAGCCCTCCAGGCTCCTCTGCCCATGGAGTTTTCCAGGCAAGAATACTGAAGTAGGGTGCCATTTTATACTCCAGTGGATCTCCCTGACCCAGGGAGCAAACCCGTGTCTCTTATGTCACCTGCAATGACAGGCAGATGCTTTACCACTAGCGCCATCCGGGAAGGCCGCATGAGGACAGAGAGGGGTTTTTGCCCCAACAGTGGGTGAGGGGCCGTGGCTGACAGCACGGACAGGGCGTAAGTGAGGCGACTGGGATTCCTGAGCCGACCTCCGCCAGGCTCTCGGTTTAGCCGATGACCAAGTTGTCTGAGCGCCACCCGGGATTCACTTTAGAAATCACACCAGCATCTCTAAAGTCAGATTTGGCAGGCCTGCATCTGGACTTTGGGCTGCTAGCAAGTTGCTTTTGGAAAGGTTGAATTTTCACGTAAAAATCTGGATTTTTAGATGCTTCAGAAACAATAAAAACAACAAAAAAGATACCCAGCACCACTGCCCCAGAACTGATCCTAGTCATAGCTGGAGCTAAGTAATGCCAGCCACTTCAACCTGGGCACATTGGTCTGTTTTCCCCAGCCCCCAGCATGCCTTATTTCCCTACACTTGCTGTCTTTCCATGGGGGTATTTCTGGTCAGACCTCTGTGGGTGTCTGAACCTGCAATCTTGGCTCATTCTCTCCTCCTGTTTCTTTCCTTTCCACACTTTTCAGGATAGTGTCATGAACCCTGTACTTAAAAAGAGAAAGAAAAAAGTGTGGATGGAGAAGACTCACTTGCAGGGTCAGCTAGGGGCAGAACTAGCTGCCCTCTTAATCAGGTCACTTTAATTTGTCTTTAGTCAGGTTCCAAAATCCTCATTAGACCTTCCTCATTGGACTTAGCTGGCATCCTCCAATGCAGGACTAATAGCAACCCCACCAGGTGAGCTGCATATAGATAAAGTGAGCCTTTTTCAATCCCTACAGCATTGAGAACACGTTCCATGGAATATTCACCCACATACCTCTTCCTTCCAATAGCAGCTCTGGATTGCCGCAGAAATGTCCCACAGGAGAATGCATCTGGCCCTGTCTCTGGTCCTCATCCTCTGTGGCCTGTTTAATAGCATCTTCTCTGAAAAGCAACAACACTCTCAACAGCACATGGACCTAACCTTATTAAAGAAAATTGCAGCTCTCTCCCAGAAGACGGAAGCTCACCCTAAGGCTTTTGCCCAAGAATTGTTCAAGGCTTTGATAATTGAGGATCCCAGAAAGAATATCATCTTCTCCCCTGTGGCCATGACCACCACCCTGGCCACTCTCTCCCTGGTGATCAAATCCACAATGAGCACCAACCACCCTGAGGACCTGAAACTTGACCCTGAACTGTTGGATGTGCACAAGCACATACAGCATCTTGTCCACATGGGGCATGAGCTAATGAAGAAGAAGCAACTGAAGCACCATGACATTCTCTTTATCAACAGCAAAACAGTGGTCCACCAGATGCTCCTTCAACAGATAAGCAAGCTGCAGGGAGTGGACATTCAGATGATTGACTTTACAGATACAGAAAAAGCCAAGAAGGCGATCAGCCACCACGTGGCTGAAAAAACACATACGAAAATCACAGACTTAATCACCGACCTGAACCCTGAGACCATCCTATATCTTGTCAACCATGTTTTCTTCAAAGGTGAGGCTTATTAAGTGCATGAATTCCTGTTTTGGTAATCTTTGCCCTTGTGTTTCCTAACAGGTTTAAGTCAAAAAAAAAAAACAAACAATTTTTGTCAGTATCTCCCATTTTCTCAGAAACCAGTAGATTTAAAACTTTTTTAACTGACTTTGATATCACTGCATTGTCTAGCATTTTTCAGTGTTTCTTCTCTTAATCCTCTCAGTCATCTTGTTTGTGGTGCTTAAGATATTTTGGAGTAAAACGTGATCATTCTTGCTGATAAAAAAGGGGGGAAAAAGACATCTTTTTTTGCAGAGCCATGAACATTGGCTAATTCGCTTGTCTTGTAAGGTCGGATTAGTGCGAGATGAGATGCTTTCTGCATCTGTGCCCCGTGTTGAATTTAGGGTCACACACCACGTATCTAAAATATCAGTGTGGATTCCTGGTCACAGATCTTGACACCAGTGTTTCTTCGGGTGGCCTCAGAGTTACCCCTCGCTGGTATCTATTTACATCCTCTTCCTCCACTCAGTATCACCTGCCTCCTTCTTCCACTGACTCTCAGCTGTGACCTCTCCAACTGCCCGAATGCGGACAAGAAAGCAGGTCAGGCAGGATGTCCTCCACGTGCTGTCCAAGGCTCACAACACCTCTCCTCTCACCCTCCCCTTCCATCACAGCGAAGAAATAGTCGTGCCCTCGTCGTCCTCAAGGCGGCGCCCCTTCTGTCTTCCCTGTCCAAGCACTCCTCCCACCTGCCTCTTACCCCAGAGCTTGTTTCTTTCTTGTCTCCTTTGCTGTTTTCTCTTCTCCTGACTTCTAAAAGTGTCTCCCACCTCACCTGGGCTCACAGCCTCAAACACCATCTGTACTCTATTCCCTAGTCTCTAGATGAGGCCCGGACCACCTCCCCTGAGGGCCAGATTCTAATACCTTTGGGGGGGTGTTTCACAGACCTCCAAATACAACCCCCCAACCTGGTCTCCTCATCCTTTGTCTCCTCATCTCAGAGAATCACAGCACCATCTACCCACCTGCTCCACACAAAACCTCCAGATCCAAGAACACAAGTCATATGGATTCTGCCTGCAGAGTCGACCTGGAATGTGTTGACTTCTCACCATCTGAGAAACCTAGCCCGGAAGTTTCTAGCCCAGGCCAACACTATCTCTTGCCTAGATGACTTTCCAAAGTTAATTACTCGGTTGCCATTCATGCCTGCCTCCAACCTCTTCTCCATTAAAAGGCCAGAACAGTTTTCTTAAAACATAAATCAGCTCTCTGTGTTATTCATTGTTCTAACCTCAGTAGGTACTATGGTACCTGGAACATTTTTTGAGTTCTAGGAATTTTAGGTTTAAATGAGTCAATTCATGGATATTCTATTACTGATTAAACATGGTTCCTACCAGGACATGATTAGTGTTTGTCCTGTGCATGATAAGTGAGGGAACTGCTCACCAAACAGTGCTTTCCAGCATAGGATGTTTGCTGAAGCCACTGGGACCATCTGTTATTCATATTTAGGCCCACAGTTCCAAACTACATTCCTGGGACATAAAAAGTGCTCCACAAATGATCCTTTTTTTTTTTTTTTAACCATACTGTGTGGCCTAAGGGATCTTATTTCCCCAGCCAGGGATTGAACTTGTGCCCCCTGCGTTGGGAGCAAGGAGTCTTAACCACTGAACTGCCAGGGAAGTCCCAACATGAATGATCTTGGAGGGATCATTTCTCTGGATATTCCAGAGAACTCTGCAGCATGATTCTCCCTTGGTGGTGGTGGTTTAGTCGCTAAGTCATGTGCAACTCTTTGCGACCCCATGGACTGTAGCCCACCAGCCTCCGACAGTTTTTCGAAAGCTTTACCATACCACTCTCCAGAAAGCAAGAAGCAAAAACAGAACAGAGAGGACTTCAAGTCTGCCTCTAGAATCAGAAGCAAGACTAACACTTGTAGAGATTTTCCAGACCAGACCAGATGGCCATTACTCTGGGTGATGGATGCTTTTTTTAACTGGCATATGCTTTGAATTTTTCTTAAAATCCACTGGGAATTGCATTATTTAAAATAGAATTTCACACAGAGATGTGCACGTGTACTGAGGTGTGTGTGCCTTTCTGATAAAAAGCTTACCTCCTTGAATAAAATTAATACACTTTATTTTAAATAATTAATTTTTTGGAGTGTGATTGCTTTACAATGTTGTGTTGGCTCCTACTGAACAGCAAGTTTAATAAATTTTAAATAGATTTCTTTACCATTCTTTGAACTTTTAAAACACTCATATGCAGTAGAAATTTTCAAGGAAGGGATGCTGTGATCAATGTTTCCTAAATTATTTGATGACAAAATCCTTTCTTGGTGTTATAGTTCCAGAGGCAGTTATTTTGGTAAACATCTTTTGAGAAATACAGATTTAAAGAAATTGTAGGGTGATTATTTTTGAAAATCATGTGTTTGCCTTTATGTCCTTTGACCCGTCTAGAATTTTAACTATTCTGCTCACTAGAGTCAAGGTGTCACCTTAGCAGACTGCTTCCTTCTCAAGCAGATCACCTCTGGGGGCCCCAAACATGAAGGTGATGATGACTTTTCCACCAGATCACTCTTTGACTTTTCCTTCCTGATTTTCCCAGGTATCTTGAAAACAGCTTTTCAGGCCAAACTCACCCAGAAGGAGGACTTCTTTGTGAATGACCAAACCAAAGTGCAGGTGGACATGATGAGAAAGACAGAACGGATGATTTACAGCCGGTCAGAGGAGCTACTTGCTACGATGGTTAAGATGCCTTGCGAAGAAAATTTGTCCCTAATTCTTGTGCTCCCAGATGCAGGGCAATTTGACTCTGTTCTAAAAAAGATGACTACTAAGCGAGCTAAACTTCAGAAAACCAGTGACTTCAGGTATGTTATTCTGAAGAAATACTTTAGATTTGAATTAGATTTTTGCTCAGCCCTCACTTCCTCTATGCAAAAGCCTTATTTGGGTGGCAAGGGTGGACAAGTTTGGCATCTGGTTATTTCCTAGGATATGTGTAGAAAATGAAACAAACCAAACAGGAAGAATAGTGACCTGAATCCAATTACCAAGTTGGAAGCCCCTTCAACTGTTAATTATAGTTCTTTTGGTGACATGTACAATATCAGAAACCCACTTTGTAAAAGATCAAGTGGGATACAGAGAGGAATTATTGGAAAAATACATGAGAATTTCACGAAACTTACAAAATACATGAAATGGAATTTCAGGGAATAAACACAGCCAGGTCTCATGAGGGAGTGGAACAAGGGACAGCAAAGTCACCTGGAACTCCGTCTCTCTTGTCACAAGTCCTTGTTTCTCCCTCTCCAGCTCAGCAAACCAGCTTTCCCCCCACACTAGCACACAATCCACTCACCCCCAAAATATTTTCTGAGCATCTATTCTGTGCCAGAAACTGCTTGGTGCTGGGAATACAATGATTAGCCAAACACATCTCTGTTCTCACGAAATTTTCAGTCTGGTAGAAAAGCTACAAAGTCAACTAACAAATACGCAACTTCAAACTGTAGAAAAGCTATGAGAGAATGGGTAGGGTATATAACAGAATTCAGTGGTGGAATGTTCATCAGGGATCTTAAGTAGGAAATGATCTTAAGGAAGTAAATGTCAAGCTGAGACCGCTGTGGACAGACACGACTCTCCTCCGTTCAATCAGATGCTCCAACCCACACTACACTGAGCATCTTTCAGTTCCAATTACATAATCCTGGAAGAGAGAATTGAATCAATCCAACTTGAGTAACGTGTCCATCAGGCTCCAATTAACGCAGATAAATTACATAGCGAAAGTGTGATCTTCAATGGCCCACTGATCTTAGTGGTGGGAGTCGGGGAACAGTCTTCGGGCAACAAATGTGCAGATTGGGAAGAAATCTGTAAATAGCATTTAATCCTACAGTTGAGAGCCATCTCAGAGTGGATCTGTCATTTTCTGCCACAGTTGTGCCTCCCACAGTATTCCTGGTTGGGGCAGAGGGGATTCAGCAGTGGAGGAAGCCAGCTGAGTGGGTTGCTATCCAATCAGAAGCTCAACACGGCATTGACACAGGCTAAGATGGATTGGTTTGTGAGCAACTAAAAATGTTGGGTGAGAGGGCTGGCACTGCACATTGTAATGTTTTGCTCAGTTGCTAAGTCATATCTGACTTCTTGCAACTGCTTTCTAATACTCTCCCTTAGTTAGAGCTGCTGATCTGTAGAAGGAGGGGTCCTCCTTTCTGTTCCAAAGAATATCATCTGAGATGGAACTTCCTCTCCTGTGAAAAATCCCTATGCTCTACCTGCAGCAAGAGGATCCCATGTTCCCCAACCCCCTCAGCACGTTTAGGCTCACCACCCAGTTTAAACTGCTGCTTCCAGATGGAGGGTTAGAGGGACTCCGGGCTGAATGCCCTTGGTCTGACCCTCATCTTCTCTTGTATAGAA
Source organism: Cervus canadensis (assembly GCF_019320065.1). Taxonomy (NCBI): domain Eukaryota; kingdom Metazoa; phylum Chordata; class Mammalia; order Artiodactyla; family Cervidae; genus Cervus; species Cervus canadensis. Next base: position 10,669,027 of record NC_057402.1, read on the forward strand.
AGCCTGCGAAGGGAATCATTTGAATAGTAAAGTGTATTCTGAGTTAGTGGTTTGCTTGGAAATTCAACATTGCAGCTCAGACCCCAGCATCTTTAATCTTCCCCCCAAGCAAGCCCTGAGAACAAACACTTCTATAGGAAAAGATCTATCAGCCTAAGCAAGGTACAGCCCATGGACCCCAGGACAGAGACATAGCTCAGCTTCCTTGTCATTTTCATTCTTAACAGACTGGTGCACTTAGTTCTGCCCAAGTTCAAGATCTCCGTCAAGATAAACTTAAAGCATCTACTTCACAAGATTGACCCCAAACATATGCTGACTACCACAGCAATTTCACGGGACATCACATTGAAGGCTCCCCTGCCTAATTTGGAGGTGAGTGGGGCAATTTCTAGGGTCTCTGTTTTATTATCCATCACAGCCCTGATTGAAAATCAGTTTTTTAATACAGCAGTTATACCTCTTATCTGCCCAGATCCCTGGGCTTTGGGGGTCCTTTCATCATTCATTCACTCAAAGGTTATCGCTTCAAGCCCTGGAGGCATGCAGGGGTAAAGTCATGGGCCAGCCAGACAATATCTTACTCTCATAGCTGTTATGTTCTATTGACAGGGCAGACAGTGAGCATACCCACAGACCTTTATTCTCTGTGTCCACCTGTGATACATCGTCTGAAGAAAAGAGAGCAGAGAGACCAGGAACAGTGGGCTGGGGTGCAGTGGGCAGGCATTAGAAGGGCTGGGTTGGCCTTTATGCCAAGTCCTGGATAAAGGGCGAGGGAGAGCAAGGGGGCATATGCCTGGGGACTTGTGTTCTGGGCAAAGAGACCAACCAGGGTATCTGGAGGGGATGTGAACTTGACATTTTTTAAGAACCCCAAGAAAGCCTAGGCAGCTAGAGTGATGAGTAAGACAGAGTCTGGTAGGAGGTGAAGGCAGAAGTCAGGCAGAGCCGGGTCACTTGGGTCTCCCAGGCCCTGGATACGACTGGGGTTTTATTTGATTGACATGGGAGACCACCAAGGCTGACATGAGCTGACACATTTTACAAAGATCACTTTTTGCCATGTGGAAAACAGGCAGTGTCCCTGGAGGAAGAGGGACCCAGTAGGAAGTTTGGTGGGTAACCCAGGTGAGAGATATTGGTGGTTATACGGGGCATTCAAGGGAGAGTTAACAGTGATGAGAAGGTGCTGTGGGCTTTTTAGACAGAGCTGGGGAGCGGGAAGGGGAGTCGGGTTTGTGAGCTAGAAGAGTGGGAAACAATGGAGCCAGTGTCTGAGGCAGGAAAGACGAAGGAGGGGTGGGTCTCGGGAAGGCAGAGACTAGCTCTGCGAAACTGGAGATGCCGGTTAGACATCGGGATGCCAGGAAGCATCTACTCGTGAGATAATTTTACCCGCCCTGGCAGACACAGGGGTTGCCCTCCAATGACTCCGCCAAGGTCACTAGCTAGCTGGCTGCCTTGTGGCTGCCCTGTAACACTGCCCAGAACGTAAATAGCAATCAGAGTCTGTCATCCTGGTGCAGCACCTGACAAACTATAAAATACTTTCTCACGGTTTCTCTCACTCAGTCTCCCAATGAACCCAAAGAACCCTGGTCTTTAGTTGGGAGATGAGGGACCTGTTGCTCAGAGACATCGATGGAGTTCCAAAGTTGGGACCCCACAGGCATGCTGTGCTTTCCATGGCCCCGTAAGCGTTAGTGGCTCAGTCGTGTCCGACTCTTTTGCAGTCCTGTAGACTGTAGCCCGCCAGGCTCCTCTATCCATGGGCTTTCCCGGGCAAGAATATTAGAGTGGGTTGCCATGCCCTTCTCCAGGAGATCCTCCCAACCCAGGGGTCGAACCCGGGTCTCCTGCACTGCAGGCAGCTTCTTTACCATCTGAGCCACTAACAAAATCCACCTAGCAGGTGTGCCCTGAGTGCTGGGTTTGGGAGATGTTGAGCTCTTCACAATCCAATACAAACAATGTCATAGCCACGTTCCCCAGCAGGGCCTCCTGCAGATCGGGGGTCATGTGTGTTCTGGCAAAAGTGCTTTTTCTCAGAGGGCAAGTTGTCCTTGGTTGGATGGAGACAAGAAAACCTAGCTCCCTGGTGGTTTTCATCACATCCTTTTCTAAAAGTGTTGGAAAGGACTATCTCTCAGTTATTTTGCGGGAATTTTTTCTAAGCCTTCAGACCACCCAGGCTTCCTCTGTGTTTTATTCCCCTTTCCTCCCTTTTAAACGCACAGACTCCTTGAGTCATTTGCCCAACCCTGAGGATGTCTGAACACAACAATCACCAACCCTAGTATTGACCCCTCTTGGGGACATCTAACGTTCAAGGGCAAATCCAGTTGCTGGGAGCCAAAGGCAGCTTTCCAGGAGTGGAAGCCAGCCTTCCTCCAACTGCTGGTGGCTTTTCAGGAGTGGAAACCAGCTTTCCTTCACCTGGCATCAGCTGTCGGGGGGGGGGCTGCCCCCCGATCTTAGCCATAGGAGATTGCTGGGCACACCCCACCCCCACCGCCTCCCCCACTCCCGCCAGCTTGGTCTGGGGCTAACCCAGAATCTATGTCTTCCAGGCCCTGCATCAAGCTGAGATAGAGGTGAGTGAGCATGGCTTAGCTGCGGACGCAGCCATGCACACAGAAAATCTGCTGAAAATCCCCCTGAACGCAAAGGAGGTCCCCGTGGTCGTGAAGGTCAACAGACCCTTCTTGCTGTTTGTGGAGGATGAGATGACTCAAAGAGACCTCCTTGTGGGCACAGTCGTCAACCCCCAAGTTGACTAGAGGCGGGGCCAGGCTGTGCAGTGCAGGAACTTAGCGGGCCGTGAATAAAAAGAGTACAATTCACCAGCCGTGCGTCAGAGACCCTGAGACTGAGACGTGTGGTCTGGGAATGGAGTGGGGACGGGTCTTCACTGGTGTCTGTCCAGGAACAGAGCGGCGTAAGACGGGGGCCGAGGGGGTCTGCCAGGGACATTTGGCCAGGAAGTCTTCTATCCCCAAACAAGGCTGAAGTAGGCAGAGAAGCAATTCTGAATGGTTGAGCAGGTGCGGGAGGGCTGTTTCAGTTGGGGGCTGTCTCACAGCCTTGCTTCCTGCCCAACTGGCAGTCAGAGCGTGGCCCCTCATCCGTACTTTCCCCCTGCCCCCTGCCCCCTGCCCCCAAGAGCCCCAGACAGAGGAAGGTCCCACTGCAGAGAGGAGGCTGGGAAGAGGACAGACCCCTGGGGGGGCTTCTGTGTGTTCACCCAGCTCCAGGGAGAAATGGGGGTACCAGAGAGGCTGAAAATCCCAAATATGTTGACAGCATCTTCTCCGTCCCTCATCTGGTTTCTTTTCATCTTTATACCAACCTTCTAGTAGTAGTTGTTGTCGTTCAGTCGCTAAGTCCTGTCCGACTCTTGCAACCCCACAGACTATAGCCCGCCAGGCTCCTCTGTCCATGGGATTCTCCAGGCAAGACTACTGGAGTGGGTTGCCATTTCCTTTTCCAGGGGATTGTGCCGAGCCAGGGATTGAATCCGGGTTTCCTGCATTACAGACAGATTCTTTACCAACTGAACTAAAACAGCCTTCTATGAGAGAGTTATTATTGCCCCCTACCGCACAGGAAGTAAAAGTGATGTGGGAAAAAGAGGACAATCATGCACAGGATAGGGTGGGTGTGTATGTGTGTGTATGTGGCTGGGACTTGGGTATTACCCGGCTGGCTATGAACTGCCTTGGACATATAGAATCATGGAGTCTGATGGCAACCAGACATTTGACAAGTCAGGTCCAGGGGTGAAGGGCACAAAGACATTGGCCAAACAGGCTGACCCAATAGTGCTATCCATGCAGCAGGACCTTGCCTGGATGGGCTAGCTCAGCATAGCAGCCAGAGAAGACTAGGCCAGATGGTGAAATGAAACTCTTCTGGTAGAAATTCCAGCTTCAGTGCTGAAAACACAAGGCCAGGAGTGAGACGGGTGGACAAAGGTGGGGCAGGGAGCACTGACTTCTGAGCCGTGCAATGACATGACCAAGACAGAGCCTCCTGGGGGCCACCAGGAGACCCAGGAGCCTTGGACTGGACAAGAGAGACCTGGGCCCCCTCAGAACATGAGAAGTCCCTCTGTGGTGGGATTTAGGACACAACCCAAGTATGCTCTTCTGGGGATGATATGAGGCCGAAGGAACCCCATCCCCTACCAAAGGAGTCGTTTCAGGGCTAGAACTTTCATTCTTTTAACAAAGATGCCCAAGAAAAGGCCTTGCCACTTGCATTATCACTTAAATCCAAGCTACAGGAAAGGAGAGGCCTGGGAATGGGCCACAAGAGTACCTTGGAAAAGTAGTTCAGTAAAGCAGCTAACTCAAGAGAGGAACCCTGAGGTGGATTGTTCTAGAAAGTGTGGAGGAAGTGGAGTCAGAAGCATAAGCAAATGGAAGAAGGCCAGGAGACCCATGCTTGGGCACAGATCATATCCAAGCAGATGCATGGCAGAGGCAGAGAGGGAAGGTGATCATAGAGGATGTTGAGGGCCTGGTTCTGATCTTGGTGGCCCCGACCTGCCATGGCTTGAAGCAGGGTTTCGGTTCCTGGTCAGAGACTGAGGTCAGGTTGCTGCAGGGAGAAAGCCAGTTCCTAATCACTAGACCAGTGGTCAGTGACAAGGCCCTGGCCCCTTGGCTTTGCAGAAAAGAATTCCCACAAATACAGAAAGTACTGAAGCAATTACAGTGTTTACTTGGGGAAAGAGTACAAGACATGTAGACAGACATGGGTAGACTCAGAGACAGAGAGAGAGAGTGGTGCCCTCGTGGTAGTTTTAATCACTTATATGGGGCATTTCTTCTGGGTTTGCCTGGTTCTGAACCATTGTTGGGCTTCCCTGATAGCTCAGTTGATAAAGAATCCGGCTGCAATGCAGGAGACCCCAGCTCGATTCCTGGGTTGGGAAGATGGGTCCTCTCATGTGTACACACGCATCTTTCAGTCAAGATGAGTTCCATCAGAGAGGCCTATGGGTAACTGGCATCACTTATTATGGGGTGGCGCCCCCTCCCTTTTTAACCTCCAAGGAGCTTTCCAGTCAGGAAGATTTTCTTGACTTTATGTGGTCCCTCATCTCTTATCTGGGCAAGGCCCAGCTTCCTCTCCTGATGGTCCTGCTATTGACCTTTTGGAGTTTTGGAGCTTGGATATTCCACAGGGAATAAACTCCATCTGCTTACCCTGGAGGAGGGGGTCATCTACCGCCTGCCTCAGTTCCATTTAGTAGAGGGTGTCCATGAAGGATTTGGTCAAGGTGTGCAGCATGATGGTTTGACTTACACATATTGTGGAATGATCACCACAGTAAGGTTAGTTAACATCTCCTATTCAGAGTGATTCATGAAGAACATGGCCCAGAACACACAAAACACTGGTGATGGGTCAGCAGCTGCCACATCACGACCCCCTGACGTCACATCGGTATGCGAATGTCTTCACTCACCAAGCCGGGTCCAGGATCTCAACTCACTCTGCAGGACAGGCCAGCAGGACGGAAACTGTAAAAAAAAGGTCACTTCCTGTCTTCATGCCAGTTCTAGGAATTGACCTGACAAATATTAACTAGGCTGCCGTGATCGTCAAACACTATTTTCCTGTGGGTAGGAGGCGAGGCGGTGCTGAAGACCCAGGTCCCCCAGCCCAGGGACCTTGCTGTGAGTACCACGCTTGTGTCTGAAATAAAGGTGGGGGTGACAGCACTCTCTCTTTCCCTCCCTCCCTCCCTCCCCTGCAACCCCCCCCCCCCCCCCCCCCGCCAGCCCCTCCTTCTCACTTTGGCAGAATAAACAGCAGAACTGAGTTCCCTAAAGGAAAAATGCAATGATGTACTGCATCTAAGTCTTGAAGCAGGAACTTCAGGTTTTAAACAACCTTTTATAAATAACTTGGCCTTTAAATTTCTTTTGAGAAACTCCCAGTATTTCTCACAGTTAGACAAGAAAACAGAGCAATACAACCCAAAGCAAAATGATCACATGGTTGTAGCAACTTTATGGGACATTTTATCATATGAAATAGGGATGCTTCAGGGCCCTGGTCTGGAATTTGACCCATGCTCCTGCCACTTGTGTTTGTCTCAGCCCCGAGACTCAGTTTCCCCGTGGGTACAACAGGGATAATATTACCGAGGGCTTAGGTTCTCATAAGGATTCCCTGAAAGGATATGAAGCAGTTTTCCTCCACTGGGGCACTGCTGACATGTGGGGTGGACCGGGCTTCCTGGCTTGCGTCTATTCTAGCATTTCCAGAGCTTTCTCTCCCCCTCTGCACTGCAGCTGCACCTCCTTCTCCAGGCTTTGAGATGATCCATCCCCGCCTTCGCACACATCCCTCCCACAGCATCTGAGAACAGGCTGGGAGCTAGTGATCCAATACAGCTAACATCTCCATCTCCACCACAAAAGAAATGATAAGTAGGGATGTTATACCTAATTCATGGGCTTCTTAATTTTCTTCTGAGATCTTTTGGGGAAAGGAATAAAGGAATAACTTTGGTGTGACTATATCCAGCCTCAGTAGAAAGGGGTGAAAATTAGCATTGCATGCTTCCTATATGCCAGGTGCTCTTTACATTATATTACGTCTCATGATCCTTAAGCAACTCCACCCCCAGGAGGTAGGCATTGTCATTTGCATTTTGCAAATATCAACCAGCAGTTTGGAAAGCTTCCTTAACACAGTGTCACCCGATGATTTAACTACAGAGCCTTGATTCAAACCCAGGCCCTCTGACTTACAGTTCAATCCTTTGTGAAATAGATACTCTGCAGGTCTGGGTGTCCTCGGGGTGCAATAAGTAGAAAGTGGTGGTGAGTTCACTGGGATAAAAAGAATAAACTGGAAAAGTTAAAAAAAAAAAAAAAAAGAATAAACTGGAAAGTTTTATTACAGCTGCATTTCTAATTTTCTCTTTTCTCCAGGGGCAGTCCAATATTTAAGCTGTTCCGTTTCTCAATATGAACGAGAATCATTACTAAGTGGGCCTGTTTAGTTCAGTTCAGTTCAGTCACTCAGTCGTGTCCGACTCTTTGCGACCCCATGGACCACAGCACGCCAGGCCTCCCTGTCCATCACCAACTCCCGGGGATTACTCAAACTCATGTCCGTTGAGTCGGTAATGCCATGTACTGAGCTGCAATGGAGGAGTTAGGACGTGGCCTTGGGGATCTGCCTGCAGTACTTTGACCAGCAAACGTGTTTCGACATAATCGATAATGAAGCTACATTCCTCCCTCCCAACAACTGGCCTTGGGGGTTTAAAGGGATTCCTAGGGCACCAGGTGCTATAAACCATCTGCAAAAATATGTAAACGTTCCAGAGATCATTGGTTTGGGTGAAAGGCATTAAAGGTGCTGATTAAGAACTTACTGACCAGAGAGACATCTTTTGTTACTGGAACGTTATTGACCGAGTCATTTCAATATTCACTTACATAGCAAAACACCAGCCACAGGATTTGGTTTTTGCAAAATCCCCTAGTCAGTAAAGTGTTAAGACATAAAATGCATCAGGAGAGACAAACGAGGATGGGGTGGTGAGCTGTGGATGGCCGCTGAGGCATGGAACAACAGAAGGGTCAGTCTTAGAAGGAGCAAGGGGCCGAGACTCCTTACGGAGGACAGCAAGTGGGTGTGGGGGGCCGAGTGCAAGCTCTGTGTCGATGTGGGGACCCATGTGTGATAACCTTCACCCCGAGCTGGCGCTGCACTCCTCACCCCGAAGCACTTTGACCCTCTACGGGTGGCATGAAGGCTCTTCTGGCCACTTCATATTAATGGAGTGATATTAATGGTATCATGATACTATGGATGATATTGATGGAGTCATATTAACAAGCTCCTTAAAGCACAGGAGCTATTGTATATGTTTCCTAGGCAGTATTAACAACCTTCCACAAACTGGGTGGCTTACACAACAGAAACGGATTCTCACAGTTCTAAGGATGGGAAATCCAAGATCGAGCTGTCGGCAAGGCTGGGTCCTGAGGCTCCAAGATGGGAGTCGGCTCCAAGCCTCTCTCTCTGCTCCTGTAATCTTAGGTGCTCCTTGGCTTGTAGAATCATCACCCTGATTGGTCTCTGCCTTCATCCTTACATCACCTTCTCCCTGTGTGTCCCTGTGTCCAATTCCCCTCTTTATAAAGGACATCAGTCATATAGATTAGGGCCCATGCAACCTCATATTAGAGCTTCAGAGACATAAGAGATGTGGGTTCCATCCCTGGGTCAGAAAGATTCCCCTGGAGGAGGACATGGCAATCCACTCTAGTATTCTTGCCTGGGGAATCCCATGGACAGAGGAGCCTGGCGGGCTACAGCCTGTAGGGTTGCAAAGAGTCGGACATGACTGAAGCTGCTTAGCCCGAATGCACACAACCTCATGTTAACTAATTACAACTCAATGACTCTACTTCCCAACAAGACCACGTTCTGATATGCTGAGGATTAGGACTTCAATATTTGAATTTGTGGGTGGGAGATTCAATTCAGCAGATATTTTTCCTAAACCTTTCCATCAGTTAAGATACAGGTTTCAGCCCCTGCAAGTGACAAGAGCTACTGGAGATAACAGAGATAGAGTAAATCTCTCTCCTCTCCCTCCACCCCCAGGCTCCATTCATCCCATGGCTTTGCCACCCCTCATGGGCTGCCCTCACCCATAAGGTCTCTGAGGTCAATCGGTCACATCCACACTCCAGCTCACAGAGACCAGAAGAGCAGAGGGCATGTCTCCTTCTGGGAGAGCCTGGCCAGGAGGCCCATGCAGCGTCTTACCCCCTCCGGTAGGCAAGACGCTAGTTAAAGGCCACACCCAAGCGCGGGGGAGGCCAGCATCACTCCTGTCATAGTGCCCTGACTTTTGTCCCATACTATTGAGGGTCTCTCCAGTCTTTGAAAGTTAACAAATTGTTGAAAGAATGACTAGATAGTAGAAAGAAAAAGGAAGGAATGGAAGGAAGGAAGAAGGAAGGGAGGCAGGGAGGAGGAAGGCAAGGGGAAAAGACCATGGAAGATGTTGGAGTTTATTTTGGGGGTAGGGGGGTTAATCGTTCAGAAAAAGCAACAAAATCTTATAGATGAATCGATATATAAAGCTGAGAAGGGGCTCCTGCTGTGACCTGGGGGAAAGTGTCTGGAGTCAGCTTGCTCACCCCCTCCTCACCCTCTGCAGGGCCCCACTTGGCATCTCTGTGGGATCCAGCCTGGATGTGGTGTACTGTGTAAACACGAGGCTGTTTATGAAGAAGGATGATGTGTTCCCCATCTTGTTTTCAGAGGATGGGGCCAGCATGGCTGTGGCTGCTGGGAGCTGGGATCCTGGTCTCTGTCCACTGTCAGCCCTTTCCTGCCCATGGAGAAAAGAGCCCGAGGGTGCCTGAAGCCCCCCATGGTCAGCTCTCAGAGACCCTCCCCGCCTACCAGAAAATCACACCCACCCTTACCAGCTTCGCTTTGCGTCTGTACAAGCAGCTGGCAGCAGAAACCCCAGGAAACATCTTCTTCTCCCCAGTGAGCCTCTCCAGCACCCTGGCCCTGCTCTCTCTGGGAGCACAAGCTGATACCCGGACTCAGATCCTGGAGGGCCTTGGCTTCAATCTCACCGAGACCCCAGAAGCCGACATCCACCGGGGCTTCCAGAGCCTCATCCACACGCTTGACCTACCCAGCCCCAAACTGGAATTGAAACTCGGCAACTCTCTGTTCCTGGACATGCAGCTGAAGCCGCAGCAGCACACTTTGGACAACATCAGGGAGCTGTATGGAGTTTTTGCCTTTTCTGCCAACTTCACAAACTCTGATGCAACTAGGAAGCAGATTAATGACTACGTGAGAAGGCAAACGTACGGGCAGGTTGTGGACTGCCTGGAGGAATTCACCCAAGACACGCTTATGGTTCTCTTGAATTATATGTTCTTTAAAGGTGAGGGCTGGCTCAAGCTCCTCCATCTCCAACCCTGCCCCTAAAAGCCACCTATCTAAAAGTCTATAGCTGTATCTTCTGGAAGTTACCTCTACTGTATTTAAATACTGGTCTTATTTGTTTTTATTGTTGTTTAGTCACTAAGTCATGTCTGATTCTTGCCACACTATGGGCTGTAGCCCTCCAGGCTCCTCTGTCCTTGGGATATCCTAGGCAAGAATACTGGAGTAGGTTGCCATTTCTGTCTCCAGTGGATCTTCCCAACCCAGGGATTGAACCTGCGTCTCCTGCATTGGCAGGTGAACTCTTAATCACTGAGTTACCAAAGAAGCCTTGATCTTATATCACTACTTCTTAATTTATCAATATTTGATTTCTTTTGCCAGGTTTTTTCCGTTCTACTTTTACTCTGATTTTTTAATACAATTTACAGCTAATCTTGCTTTTCTCTTAGTAATTCACTATTAGGGAAATATTTTATGTCTTATATCATTGCCTATTTCAAACCTACAGAAATTTGTAGAGAACAATATAAAAACCACCATGTACCAAGAATTAACACATACTAACATTTTGCCATTCACTTCAGTTTTTTTTTAAAGCATTATTGCAGATACATTCAATTCCTTCTTAATCCTTCCCTGGTCCCATTTTCTTCCTTCCATTCCTCCCTAAAGGCAACCAGTACCCTAGGGTTGGTGTGTATTCCTCACATCCTTGGGTTCACACCATTAGGGTCTGAGTCTAAATCATGATTGGTTCTCCTGAGTCTGACACAGGTTTAAGGATGTGTTCAGGTTAAGGACATTTGCTGAATGAATGATTTTCAAGGTAAACTTTGGCTTTATGTTTAAGGCCTCTAGGAATGTCATTCATTCATTCAAAAGCATACATTCAGTACTAACTATATTACATGGACTTTGATTACCTTTTGGGGAAATCTGCTGGAGACAAAGTTTCAATCCCTGGGTTGGGAAGATTCCCTGGAGAAGGAAATGGTAAGCCACTCCAATATTCTTGCCTGGGAAATCCCATCCACAGAGGAGCCTAATGGGTTACAGTCCATAGGGTTACAAAAAGTTGGACACGACTTGGCGACTACACAATAACAATATGAATAAGGCAGAGTTTTCTCATTCTTGTGTAGCCCACAGTCCCATGTGAGTTGTAAGTAAAAACACAACTACAACTCAGTGGGAAAGTGATAGTATTCTGGGTAGATATGGTTGTCCTGGAGTTCTTGGAAGATACAACTTTCCAGATTCAAAGAGTGAGGGAAGCCTTCCTGGAAGAGAAGGCATCTAAGCTGAGACACACAGGGTGAGTTAGACTTACTCAGGCAAAGAGGCTATGGGAAAAATGAATGGAAGAGGGTTCAGCTTGAAATATACTGTGTGCAAAGATCCAAGGAAAAGAGTTACTATTGCATTTTCAAGAAAGAAGCAAATTTAATTAGACTGGTGCACGTTTAGTCTGGCTACAATCTGGGAAATGATATGGAGGAGAATAAGGGTAGAACAAAGACAAGTCAGGAGGTTCCTGAAATGGCTCAAAGTCAGATGGTGGCCTCAAATAAAATGGTGACTTTGGAGACAGAATCAGCAATACTTGGTTGTGGATTGGGGGTGGGCATGAGGAACAGGATGAGCCAGCCCCCTCCCCCATCACCAAGACCAGTGTTTTCAGGAGGTCAAGTCAGGAGATGATTGTGGGTAGAGATGGTAAGTAGAAAGAAAGAAAGTATTGCACACGTGGCCAGGACTGTGAGAGATTCTGCATCTCTAACCAGCCTGGCTGGCTGAGTGTATGTCTGCCCAGGCTAGCCCTCTTAGAATGTCTTCTCATGGTTTTGTGGGTTTTGTGTCCTAAGCCAAGTGGAAGCATCCTTTCGATCGTTACCAGACCCGGAAGCAAGAGAGCTTCTTTGTGGATGGGAGGACTTCTCTCCGCGTCCCCATGATGCACCAGAAGGAAATGCACAGGTTCCTCTATGACCAGGAGGTGGCCTGCACTGTCCTGCGGCTGGAATACAGCGGAAATGCTCAGGCCCTGCTGATCCTCCCTGACCCGGGGAAGATAGCACAGGTGGAGGCCGCTCTGCAGCCAGAGACCCTGAAGAAATGGGATAAATTGCTCCTCCCCAGGTAAGTGCCAGAGCGGAAGGACTCTGGCTGACTTTGTATGACAAATCAGCAGGTCTTGATCAACTCCAGTTGCAAGATCCTAAACCCTAGCTTGGCTCTCTGCACTGCCAGTTAACCAACTATGTGATCTTGGGCAATTCTTGCTATGTGGGTCTCAGTTCTTAGTCGCTCAGTCATGTCAGACTCTTTGTGACCCCGTGGACTGTAGCCCACCAGGCTCCTCTGTCCATGGAATTCTCCGGGCAAGAATACTAGAGTGGGTTGCCATGCCCTTCTCCAGGATGCAGGTCTCAAGTTTTCTCAAACGTAAAATGGGGCCATTATAACCACCACACTGGGTTGCTTGGAGGATTAATCAAGTTAATACGTATAGAATATGAGAGTGGTACTTGGTGCAGGAGAAGGGCTCACCAGGTATTAATCATGTTTACCCCTTCCTGGACATCTTTCTGCTTTTCTTCTTGTCTTTTTCTCCGGATAATAATTTACTATGAGAAGACAACTAAGTGTACGTAACAAATCAGATCAACGACAACTATCCAATATTAAGAATAATTATGATTCACAGAACAGTGGGTATTTTTTCAGAGTGCCTCTTTTTTAGTTAAAACATTCCTTAAAGAAGCTAAATACCAAGAAGAACATTGTAAAAATAAAAATGCTGATTGCCAGTTTGGGGGAACTCTACCTAACCCCTTCTATCTCACTTGCTTTTTGGCTTGTGGTTTTTCTCATAGTGGTTTTAGCCTTTTCTGGTTTCCCTAGACTGCATACTCCAGCTAACCCATTCTTGAGATGTTTCTTCCTTTATGGGGTACTCTGGATAAAATCTGGCCTCAAGTTCTAATTACCTCTTGCTGCATAACAATCCACCCCCAATAGACTAACTTGAAAAACAGCCATCTAGTATCTCTCTTGATTCTGCAGGTGGACTGGGTTCAGCTGGGCGGTTCTCACTTGGGTCTCTCGTGGATGGAGTCAGATAGTGGCCCGAAGTGGAGCACTGAAGTCTCTTCCACTTGGATGTCTAGAGCCTGGGCTGGCTGGCTGGCTGAGCTAAGAGCTTAGCAGGCATCTCTCTCTCTCTCCAGGCAGCATCTCCATGAGGCTAACCTGGGCTTCTGCACAGCAGCTCGGCACAGTTGGTATTGTTATATGACAGCTCAAGAATCCAAGAGGGAGCATTCTGAAAGGCAGGAAGTGAAGGCTCCCGCTCTTTTAAGGCCTGGGCTCAGAAGTTAGCCAATGTCATTTCTGCCATATTCTATTGGTCAGAACATTCACTGGCTTCAAAGGGGTGAGGTATAGACTAAACCTCTTAAATCCACCATCACTACTTGATAGGTATCAGTCACCCTCATCCCCACGGGAGCCTTCTCTCAGCACCCCAATGACACAGGTACCAAGGATAGAGAAATGGTGTTTTGTGTTTGGGTAGAGATTCAAGTACCAAATAAAAGAGATACAGGTCAAGGACAGAGGCCAGAATTTAAAGTATTATTCCTGTTGTTTGTGAATCTACACAGCTCTGGTCAGTTTGATTCCAGCGCCATATTCTCAAGCTCTCTTGGGATGAACCTGCCCTTTCCCCCATAAGAGAAGGAAGTACCATAGAATCTTCTAGACCAGTAGATTTTTTTTTCCTAAGAAGGGTCTGTTTTGACCTTCCACTTTGACCTTCAAAAATCAAAACCAACCTCGGTTATTTATCTAAACCTCAGTGGTTCCCCGATACCATTTGTTGTGCCAGAGAGTTACAATATCATGATAGCGTTTGAATGGGCTTCCAGACATGGAAAATTCAAACTTCCAGGTTTCCCTTTATCCAGCTATGAGGAAGGCTAGTCTGCCCACGGGAACTGTGTTGTCTGATAACTCCATTTTTTACTTACATTGATTGAACACCTACTCTTATGTTGGGCTCTCTAAAAGCCACACTCAGCTAGGCTGTACTCAAACCCTGCTCCGTGGCGGGACCTGCCCTCCAAATGCTGCCTGTAAAAATTGTGTCTGGTTGGCTCAAAAATTGGCCAAGGTAATTTCTGCCATACTCTATTGCTTTCTGTCCTCCACATTGTTTCTTTTTTATCACTGTTCAACCCCTGACTTCCCACTACCTCCCACTTCAGTTAGACATCTGTAACGTCATGTTGGCCTAGGAGTTAAACCAGTAAAAAATAATCTGAATTGGCATCTCTAATTTGAATTTATTCGAGGCACAAGTTTCCAAGCTGGCTTTAACTAAACCAAGTTTGCAGGTGTCATGACAACTGTCAAACAGTAATTTCAGAGATGAATAATCCCAGGAAGAAAGGGACAGAATTCTCTGGGTCAAAGGAAACTTGTGAATATAACACTAGGAATAAGACAATCTGATGGCGAAGGCATGGCAGTAACAGGAGAGAGAGTTACTCTGGATTCATGACGTCACTTTACATGCAAGGTCTCTCATCAGATCTTCAACAGCCCCTGAAGTTCAGATGGATGAGAGATGGTGTAGCTTTATTAGGGGTTTGCCAATAGATGGGTTTAGGATATAGTTCAGAAACTGAGCCAACAGAACTTGCTAATGAATCAGATATGGAGGTGGGGCAATGTTAAAGCATTTACTTTCCACGGTTACTATGTGACTTCAATCAGCAAAGCCCTGGAAACCTAACCCAATGTTCAGCACCTAGAAAGTCCTCCAGAAATGTGATGAAGATGAAGACCTCTAGCTGTGCCAGGAGTCTTCTTAGATCCAGACAAGATACTCTGTGTGGTCTGAAGAAAAGGGAGTTCTGGATGGTGGGATGTTCTGGCATAGTAGGTGGTATCATGAGAAGCCTGGTTCCCCCACCCTGGGGAGCACATCTCCCTCCCAAAGCTCAGGCTGCCCACACACAGGGCAAGAGCAGCATGTATAATGAGATAGTGGCTCTTCTCCATCTGATTCTCTCCCCAGCCTGCTGGATTTGCACCTGCCGAAGTTTTCCATTTCTGGAACATATAACCTGGAAGAGATACTTCCCCATATTGGTCTCACCAGCTTATTCAACTCAGAAGCTGACTACTCAGGAATTACCGGGCAGCTCAACAGAACGATCTCCAGGGTAAGGTGGTGTGTATGGATGTGCGTGTTGGCTGGGAGAGGGAAGGTATTTTCTCTTTGACATAAGGTTCACTTGAAAGTCAGGTGCTCCTTTTTTTCGTTTCTGGTTCCTCAATATCACAGTCTTGAAGGCTTCTTTTCACTGGCAGCTCCCTTTTTACTCCCTTTTCTTCTAGACTTCTGTTTTTCAAAGAAAGAACAGAGTCTTGAATAGAGTAGACGCCCATCCATGGAGCCAGAATTTCCCCAGGGGTGGGACCAGCCTTCTTTTTATCCTTTAAACTTCCTCCAAAGGCAGGCAGTGAGATTCTGTCTGCCTTTGTTAGAACTGTAGAGAGTAGTGGGCGTGAACAGGAAGTGTATCCATCAGCTTTGCTGTAGTAACAAACAATCCCCAAATTTCAGTGTCTTCTTATAACAGAGGTTTATTACCTGTCCATGTGACGTATCAGAGGTGTATCACTACATCTTGCTACAAATCTACTTGCCATGTCTTCTTCATTCTAGAATGCAGGTTAAAAGAATGTAGGCTTCTATGTGGGACATGCCATTCTCATTGCAGTGGGGGAAAAAACAGAGAAAATATGCAATGTCTCTTAACACTTCTCCTCACTCATGGCCTCTGTCAAGGCCACTCATCTGTCATTGACTAAGACGACCCCACAGTTAAGACAGCCATCAGTGGGGTGGGCTCATGTTCTGTTGCAGGAGGCACTGCAGGCCACAGGCATGGGCCGGGGCTGATGGCAGCCTACAGGAAGGGAGAGTTTGAGAAGAAGAATGCAATTTTCCATAAGAGGGAAGACCAAAAGGACCCTTCTGTTCTTCCATTACCTTCCTAAGGTAGAGTCATTATCAGTTTAGTCTTGGCTAGGAATCTCATAAAGAAAGTATACTGTCTTCAATTTCGGAAAGAGCAGCTGAGATTTGGAACATGAAACTAGGGAATAGGGACAGGGTTTTGAGTGTGTGTGTGTGTGTGTGTGTGTGTGTACATCTGCCCACCATGGAGAGAACAAACAAGAGGAAAAAGGAATAATTTAACCTTTTAAAGGATTTATTTTATGGTAACCTTCGTTGTTAGATTTATCTCTTTACAGATCTTTTTAGAAATGAAAGAGACTGTTAAAGCCAATATTTTCAATTTAATTAAATTTAAAGCCTCAGAAACCTTCCTAAGGAGTTGTGTGAAAATGAGTCTTTAAAGGGCTTCCCAGGTGGCACTAGTGGTAAAGAACCTGCTTGCCAATGCAGGAGACATAAGAGATGCGAGTTCAGTTCCTGGGTCGGGAAGATCCCCTGGAGGAGAAAATGACAACAAACTCCAATATTGTTTCCTGAACAATCCCATGGACAGAGGAGCCTGGTGGGCTACAGCCCATAGGGTTGCAAAGAGTCTGACGTGACTTAGCATGCAGGTACAAGGTTTTAAAAGAGCAGAATTTTTTTTAATTAATTAGTTTATTTTAATTGGAGGCTAGTTATTTTACAATATTGTGGTGGTTTTCACCATACATCGACATGACTCAGCCATGGGTGCACATATGTCCCCCCATCCTGAAACCCCTACCCGCCTCCCTCCCCTTCTCATCCCTCTGGGTTATCCCAGAGCACCAACTCTGAGCACCCTGCTTCATGCATCGAACTTGCACTGGTCATCTGTGTTACATATGGTAATATACATGCTTCAAAGCTATTCTTTCAAATCATCCCACCCTCACCTTCTCCCACATAGTCCAAAAGGTTTCTTTACATCTTTACTATCTTTCTAAATTCCATATATATGTGTTAATATATTGTATTGGTGCTTCTCTTTCTGACTTACTTTATATAATGGGATCCAGTTTCATCCACCTCATTAGAACTGACACAAATGTGTTCTTTTTTATAGCTGAGTAATATTCCATGGTGTATATGTACCACAACTCCCTTATCCATTCATCTGCCGATGGACATCTAGGTTGCTTCCATGTCCTAGCTATTGTCAACAGTGAAGAGTAGAATTCTTTCCATGGAGGCCGGTAGAGGGCTCGGCACATCAGACAACCTGGTTTTGCTGAGCTCATTTTGGAAACCATTGACTTAGGCGGAGCAAGCCATTTTATGAGAAAACTGAGACTTAGAACAAGCACAGCTCATAGCAGAAAATGACTCCCCAGCCTGTGCCTCGGGTACACCCGAGTACTTGGGAAATGCTCCTAAAAGTCGCTGTTGGGTTTTTACAGACTGGTGCATGCTTGAGCAGGCTTCCCAGGTGGCGCAGTGGTAAAGAATCCACCTGCCAATGCAGAAGATGCAGGATACATGGGTTCCATCCCTGGATCAGGAAGATCCCCTGGAGAAGGAAATGGCAACCCACTCCAATACCCTTGCCTGGAGAATCCCATGGACAGAAGATCCTGGCAGGCTACAGTTCTTGGGGTCGGACATGACTGAGCAAATATGCATGCTCGTGAAGCCCTCAACCCCGTTCAGGCCTATCTGTTTCTCCTTCAAAGAGCAAACAACATGGCCAGGGTGACAACCGAGGAGACGATGGAGGTAGAGAAACCTGTGAAAGAAGGAAATGAAATAAAGGCTGGAGCTACTTCCTGGGAGGGCAAGGCCTGAGTGGGGTAACCCCGCCTCCATCTCCCTCTGCCGCAGAAGGTGGCCTCGGACCCCATGAAGCACCCTGACCTCATGCTGTCTCTGCCCCCTGCTCTCCTTCTAGGTGTCACACAAGGCGACAGTGGACGTGAGTGAGCGGGGAACCGAGGCAGGCGTGGCCTCCGGCCTTCTCTCCCAGCCTCGGTCTCTGAAAGCGACGTCGGCCCCACACGCCCGTTTCAACCGGCCTTTCCTCCTGCTCCTTTGGGAGGTGACCACCGAGAGCCCACTCTTCCTGGGAAAAGTTGTCAACCCAGCTGCTGGGTGACCATTGTGGGAGGCCAGGGGGTGTCTCGTCCCCTTTTTTTAAAAACAGGAGGGCCAGCACCAGCCTGCATCTCAGGGCCGCTGTGAGGACCAGTGAATCAGTGTGCAAAGATGCTAATAAAGTTGACCCTGGGTTTTGTGAACAGTGAGGAGTGATGCTTACAGGAGGGGGTTGAGCACCCACAGCAGGGGTCAGTCATTCACTCTACTGTCTCCTCCAATCTGGAGTCAGCTGTGGCTAGAAAGTTGACGATGAGAACAGAATGGCCTCCCTGGAGTTGTCCACTGCTGCTGCCACCACTGCTGACCCTTCCTGAGTGTCCTTTGGGCAGAAGTCCTAAGAAAAGGCACAAAAGACATTAGGAGGAGTAAGTGAATTTCTCACCGCTTGGTGACCCATCTTGGCTATATAGCAAAGTGATGTCAACCTGAAATATCATTGCCTGGATGTGAGAAGTTAGTTCACCTTGAGAGGAGGTTGAAGCAGGGCAGGAGCTGTAAGCTATGTTCTATGAAAAGAAGTGGGTGCAAGGATGGGCCAATGAAATAAAATTCAGAAACAGAGGTCAAGTGTCCAAGGACAACTCCAGATCAAAGAAAGTGGAAAAATCAATATGGCCCGGGGAGACAGTGCACTTATGGTGCAATCTTGATCAGTGGGATGAATTTGCATCTAAGCAATGATGTATCCTTTTGGGGGTCAGCAGGCCCACTCCCACAAGCGTGCCCCTCCAGTCTTATAGAGGCATCTGTCTGGAAGTAGTGGGGAAACTCAGAAATGCCAACACAGCTCCATGTATGTACCATGCATGTGACAGTACATCCCCACAATGAAGTCGGTGCCTAGAGGGTGACTGTGGATGGTACATGTCTAGGAAGAAGTTGTACCAACAAAAGCAAGTGGTAGAACTCCCCCACCCTCATCCCAAGGAGGTAAGACTTGAATTGGATCTTGAAAGCCAGGGAAGCCTGAAATAAAGAGAAAGAGGGTAAGACAGTCTGGGAGAGGATGGAGGAGATATGTTATGGGCAGAGACCACCAGAGAAAATGTATGTTCTGAAAAAAGAGGAGAAGACGAGCTTCATAGCAATAGAAGGCTTGTGTTGGATCACAGGGAGAGTCATGCTAGAGAGGGATACAGAATTAAATGTTAGAGGCTTTGGTTGCCAGGGTAAACGATGTGGACTCTCTTTTGTCCACAGTGGGGAGTGACTGTACCACCGCGTAAGCAGATGTGGGTGTGGACGAAGCAGTGATTGGAGAATCCTGACAGGTGGGTGTGGATGAGACCAGGTGTGGTGAAGCCAGCGTGGGGGGGTCAGCCAGAAAAGGCGTTGCACTAAGTCTAATCCCACCTCATGCCCTGTCCTGGCCCATCCCACCTCCTGCCTCAGCCAGGCCACCAGCACACATGACCCCATGTCCAACCAGCCCCCTTGGGCCCTCTGCACCCCTCTCCCCCTGCCCTGCCTGCCTATGTGGACCATACCTCTCTTATTAGAAAGGAAGGGATACCAGGAGGCCCGCCTCATGTCCTGGCAACCTGCCAAGCACAAAACCTCTCTGTTGCTTTGAACTAAAAACTGAATAAAAGTTAACCTTCAAAAGCTTGAAGAGCTGCCAAAATCCTCTTCAACACTGGAATTGGCCCTTGCAGAAATAAAGAAAAAAAAATTTTTTTAAGTTAAAAAATTAAAGTGTGCAGGTAGGTGGCCATCACACAGGCTACACGCACCGCTTTGGAGACAAACACGTGTTCTACCTCAACACTGATTTACTGAACACCTACTATGTGCTAAGTGCCGGGCACTGCTAGGCACTGTTAGAATAGGGCAGTGAAAAAAAGACAATAAGCCCTGCACTCATGGGGCTTGCATTCTAGTGGCGGAAATGAAACAGGTAAATAAAATAAGCAGTAGAGCAGAGGGTTCAACTTCCAGGATCTAACGCCTTCTGATCTGAGGTGGAACCAACAATATCCTAGAAACAAAGTGCACGGTAAATGTAATGTGCTTGAAACCATCCCGGGCACCACGAGACTTTATCTTCCACGAAACCAGTCCCTGGTACCAAAAAGGCTGAGGACCGCTGCCCTAGAGAGAGACAGCAGTGAGGATGAGTTCTCTGTGGGTGAGAACGCGCCCAGGAAAGTGTACCTCTGATGCAGGTGACCCTTGATGGCGACTGAGCAGAGCACCCAGGGATGAAGCTGAATTTCAGCAGAACATGTTGTGTGCTCGCTTTTATCCTTCCTACCAAGGGAAACTACAACAAGTGGGATCCAATCCTCTCTACTGGGCAAGGGGCTCTGAATTGAGACCAAGGCAGCCAGGGGTCTAGAAATATTTATTAACTCTCTGCTCCAGCCTAGGCATGGTGATCACAGAACCGTTGACCAACCTTTCAAGTCTCCCTCTCTGTGTCCAGCACCCACTGTGCATTCAATACTGTGGATTAAACAGCATTATAGAGTTGACAGATATTAACAAATTTAGCAGCTGCCCCCCTGAAATCATGAGCAGTAGTTCTGCTCTGCCTCCCTCTTCCAGGTGGGGAAACTGAGGCATGGTTTGCTAGCCCATGGCAGAACCTGGAGTTGAACCAGGCTGTCCAGCTCCGGAGCCCATATGCTTCACCTCTAGGGCACTCCGTCTGGACTTCTCTAGTGGCTCAGACGGTAAAGTGTCTGCCTACAATGTGGGAGACCCGGGTTCGATCCCTGGGTCAGGAAGATCCCCTGGCAAGGAAATGGCAACCCACTCCAGTGCTCTTGCCTGGAAAAATCCCATGGATGGAGGAGCCTACAGTCCATGGGGTTGCAAACAGTCGGACATGACTGAACGACTTCACTTCACTTTTACCTGCCAGGAGAACAACTCGAAAGTCACCCAAACACACCTCCTTGGCTCCAATACTGCAAGGACCTGACCCCTTAGGCTGAAGAAGGGAAGGAGGGGGCAGCCCCGAGAGCAGGAGCCTTTGGGGGAGGCGTTACAGGAAAGACCCAGAAGCATGCCTGGAGGACAGAGATGCGCCCTTTCATCTGCTGAGAGCCTTTGAGAGACTGACACAAAGGAAGCGGTGAAACACGTTTACTAATGTAACGCTGTGAGGGAGAGGTGTGCCACCTGGTGAAATTTTGAGGCAAAGACTCAGAGGTGAGAAGGAAACAGCCTGATGAAGGATGTGGTGCAAGTGAATTCTTGCTACCTCCCACTGGCCGGACAACCTTGGACACAACGCATGATCTGTCTGTGCCTCAGCCTCTTCGGCACAATGGAAAACACAAAACCCAAGGTACAGGGCTTCCCTGGTGGCTCAGTGGTAGAGAATCCGCCTGCCAATGCAGGAGACACGGGTTTGACCGCTGATCCAGGAAGACCCCACTTGCCATGGAGCAACTAAGCCCGTTCGCCGTAACTACTGAGTCTGTGCTCTAGACTCCGGGAGCTGCAACTACCGAGCCCACGTGCCTCAGGTTTTGAAGCCCATGCACTCTAGAGCCTGTGCTCCGCAACAAGAGGAGCCCCCACAATGAGAAACCCACACACCGCAGTGAAGAGTAACCCCGGCTCAGGGCAACTAGAGGAAAGCTCATGCAGCAGTGAAGACCCAGCACAGTCAAAAATAAATAAATACTTACTTATATTTATTTCACTGCTGAGATTAGGGCATCTGGTCCCATCACTTCATGGGAAATAAATGTGGAAACAGTGGAAACAGTGTCAGACTTTATTTTTTTTAGGCTCCAAAAATCACTGCAGATGCTGACTGCAGCCATGAAATTAAAAGACACTTACTCCTTGGAAGGAAAGTTATGACCAACCTAGACAGCATATTAAAAACCAGAGACATTACTTTGTCAACAAAGGTCAGTCTAGTCAAGGCTATGGTTTTCCCAGTGGTCATGTATGGATGTGAGAGTCGGACGGGGAAGAAAGCTGAGCACCAAAGAATTGATGCTTTTGAACTGTGGTATAGGAGCAGACTCTTTTTTTTTTTTTT